>NC_081296.1:7575757-7878787 GCF_030435805.1 Mustela lutreola | reverse complement strand
CAGAGAGAGTCTAAAGAAACTGGCAAGAAAATATAGTAGACATGCTAGGCTTAACTGGGAAGGATAGGAGGGGCTAAAAGACAAGAACGAAATGCTGGGATCAAGGTTCTGGTACTGCCAACGAGGTCAAAAAGGAGTAATGATTATCCTGGATTATCTGGGTGGCTAAAATCCAATCGTAAGTGTCCTAACGAGACAAAGGCAGGGGGGGATTTGACAGACAGGGAGGAGAGGGTGATGTGACTACAGTGATCCAGCCACGAATCAAGGATGCCAACAGCCCCCAGGTAAACTGGAGGCAAGGAATGGATTTCCCACTAGAGCCTCCAGGGGAGCCTGGCCCTGCCGACACCTTGCTTTTGGTCCATTGATACTGATTTCGGATTTCTGGTCTCCACAACTAAGAGAGTAAATTTGTTAGTGTAAACGACCAAGTTTGTAGCAATTTGTCACAGGAGCAGAAGCAAACAGATACAAGCAGATAGGGATACAATGGCATTTGTCATGTTATGTCTGAATTACAACTAAGCAGACTACCATCACCAGACTTCAGCGAAAATCAGTAAAAGCATTCTGTTTGAAACTGGCTATGTGGAATTTGTAAGAGTAGCATATGTTTTGTTATTTGTAAGTTATGTGTTCTGTACATTTTATATCAACAAAATGTTTAACTTTATGTGTAACTGACATTTGGTAAAAAACAGTAATGAGCAAAGGGAATGAAAGTGCTCAGCACAATGAGTGAAGTCAGAGAACAGAACGTTACATTTCTCAGATTTTAGAGGCAAACATTCCCAAGAGGGGACCAGGTCCCAGTCCCTGTGTCTAGCGTCTGAAGCTCAGGGATCCGCGACACGGATCAGGCAGGATCAGCTCCCACTGCACTGTTACACCTCCCAGTTATCACTGGCAAAAAATGTATTGAAATCAATTTCCATTTTATGAAAAATATAACAAAGTAAGACACCAGTTTGTGACAGGCACTCACAGGGGTGGGGTGGGGGAAACAACCCTGGCATGCCTACCAGAACTTTGATCTGAAACGGCCTGACTCATGGACCATGAGAAAGGGTAACTCTGCACCCTTGAGCCAGTGTCCTGTCGGGCAGGGACACCCTGGGTTGCAGGCAAAACTTCTCAGTCTGGCACGGCATTTGTCAACCACAGTCCCAGATCTGAGCCTCAGGTTTCAGGGCAAAACACAAATGCACTTTCCACCACACCCAGCAATGACCCGCCTCCTGGTGACAGACACAGGTTACTGAGAACAGATCAGGTGCTCAGTGATCCAGAGGGGATAAGGCCTTTCTCAGAGTCAGCAGAGTGTCAGTCCTCAATCCAGAGTGTGCCTTCCCCTTTGCCTGGGGGCCAGGCACCTGGACAGCATGACACTGGGCAGCAGAGCTCAGAGCGGGAGCTTGTGCCAGTCCACGACTCCATCTGGGACGAGAAGGAGCCCAAGCCAGGATGGAGTCAGCGCCCTGCTTCCTTCCCTGAGAAATCGTGGTTATGAGAAACACCAGCTGAACTCCACGTGTGCTGAGGCGCCCAGGATTTTCAGCTACTGGCCCACAGAGGACGCTCTAAGTAGTGACAATACGAAGAGCCAACCCTGCTCAGCTCCAGGGAACTTCACACACAACCTTGATCTCGACCTGCTCCACGACTGCCAGGAAAAACCAAAAGCACCTGAACCAAGCTGCTCAGCCTCTCTGCTCCCACTCAAGCTGGAGAAAACCAGACACATGCTGGCTCTAGGAACTGTAATTTCCCAGCATCGCACACTCTACTGACACACCTTTCTCTAGATGTGTTCATGCTGGTGGTTAAACGGCTGCCCTGGCCCAGAAATCCTGAGTTATGTTAGTCCATCCTGCCCCTAGGGTTCCAGGGCCGCCCCACACCATCTCCTCCCCTTTAACAAAACACGCTGATCTCACGCACCTAAGTCTTCCCGTCCAACTGCATCTCCAAAGATGCCAGTGTCCTTCAGGTCCGGGACCCCCAAGCACGTTCTACCTCAGAGCGCTCAGACATGAAGCGCCTACACCTCGCTCTCAGCAAGACCGGCCCCATCTTATTAACCTTCAGGCCACAGTTATGTGAAATTCCACCTTCTCAGAGACGCCTTCCCTAACCACTAGACCTAAGTTACTTCCGTCCTGTACTCCCCATTATAGTTCCCGAGGCAAGACTTCATAAAACTCTCAATCCGTCATTTCATGTTCAGGTGCCTGTCTCTCCCATGCAAGAAACCATGAACAGAGGGCAGAGAGCTTGTCTGTTCCATTTGTACTGTACGTATGCCCTACACAGAGCCTGGCACGCGGCAAGCACTCAATAAATATTTGTGGATAATAAATAAATTGTGCACTCAATAAATATTTGTGGATAATAAATAAATTGTGCAGGGATAAATCACCAGGTCAACAATGTAAAGAGGAGGCTTCTAAGGAAAAACTATCTGAACAAGTATTACTTTATAAATCAAAGGTTAAATGCTTAAAAAAGAAAATAACAAAAATACCAAAAAGGTGTTGCAGTTGCCTTACCTTGCCTCTCCCGTCTGAGACTCCATCTGATTAACCCAAGACTTGTATATATCCACAGGGTCAGTTTTGATGTTGAGAGACTTGTCATCCATAATCTCCTTCACGACGGGGGCCAGGATTTGTCTCAGGGCATTCTGGCCCCGGGCGCCTCGGTTAAAACTCACAACCATCTTAATGACTGTAGGATTTCCTGTCACGATCTCTTGAATCTGATCTACTTTTGACCTACAAAACATCAGACACAAATTCAAATTAAACTAATCATGGAGTCTATCAACGTACAGACAGAACATTTACTCAAAGAAGGCCCCATCCCCTGAAAAGAGAAACCACTGGAAGGAAGGAGGTATGTGCTCTTTGTCTAGAAAACACTGCCTGACACTGACCTGAACCCAGGACTCTCCTGCTGTTTGCAAACTCAATCACGGGAACATGAATAGGACCTTTACTAAGATAAAAATGTGGCATCTTCGGGTGCTTGGGTGGCTCAGTGGGTTAAAGCCTCTGCCTTCGGCTCAGGTCATGATCCCAGGGTCCTGGGATTGGGCCCCGTATTGGGCTCTCTGCTCAGCGGAGCCTGCTTCTCCCTCTCTCTCTGCCTACTTGTAATCTCTCTCTGTGTCAAATAAATAAATAAAATTTTAAAAAAATTTTAAAATGTGGCATTTTCATGTTCGGATCTGCTTTTTAAAAAAATCGTTATCTTAATATAGAATCTTCCTAAAATCACTTCAGTGAATCTCTTACTCTACCACTTCCTTGAAGCAGCAACACTTTGTACTTGTGATTTAAAAACTGGAAGCTTCTCTCGAGTCAGTGTTTCACCTAGATTATAGTGTTAACTGAGATCAAGCAGAGGACGGGCAGGCCTGAATCTCAAACTGTGAGTGAGTGTGACGGGGTCCCGGCCCGGCAGCCATCTGCTCGTACTTGATCTCCTCCTGGAGCGCCGTCTTGAAGAGCCGTAGGAGCAGGTACTCCTCTCGCTGGTTGGACGCGTAGTTGTACAGGGTGAAGATTACAGAGTCCATGAATTTGGTGGATTTGTTCTGGGGCATCTGAAAAATCAGCTTTGCCAAATAGGTTGGGTTCGTCTGAAATAAAACCAAGGGATACATAATTTTTAGGTAATATAAGGGCTGGCACGGATATTCACACTCTGTTGAACTTGAAGCCTTAGGATGTGTGGAAGTAATCAAGAAAAGTAGACATTCCTTTGCACCCCTCAGTGGAAGCCAGAAATGCTCTCACAGAGATGCATGTTAGCTAAGGTCTTCTTGTGGGAAAAGAAGCAGGTTAAGCCTTATAAGAGCAGCTCCAGGAACCACTCACCTGCAATAAATAAAAGAGGTGTTGGTAGGCCTCCAGCTTCTCTCTCTTCTCCTTGCTCAAAGCCTTGAGCCCTCCCTTCTGCTTATTTAGCATCATCATATCAGACAACTGCTCCTTATTCTTCTTGGTGAGTTTTTTACTGTGGGAAACCACATCCTGGAAATGAAAACATACACATAAATCAAAAAGCTTTGAAAGATGAAACTGGGCACTGCGGGAAAGGCCTTGGAACACCAAAAAAAATTGTAGATCCCATTAACTATTTTAGAATTTCTACACTGTAGCCTATTTTCAGCACACCCATCAAATCTCCTACTTCCAGCTCCCTCTTAAGAACTTGCAGCAGGAGCTCCTGGGTGGCTCAGATGGTTAAGCATTTGCCTTCGGCTCAGGTCACGATCCCAAAGTCCTGGGATCGAGTTCCGCATCAGGCCCCCAGCTCAGTTGGAAGCCTGCTTCTCCCTCTGTCTCTCCCCCTGCTTGTGCCTTCTGTCTCTGTCTCTCTCTCAACTGAATAAATATCATCTTTAAAAAAAAAGAACCTGCACCACAAAAATGTCCATAGACTCAGAAAACCAACTTCTGGGAATCTATATTAAAAACAAAGTCTTAAATACCACAAGACATTAACTACAATGTTATTTGTAATAAAAACTTGAAAACAATGAAATGTCAGGTAGGTGCTGCCATTAAAAACAGTATTTAGAACTAGTGATCACATGTGAAGCATCTTATCCTCTAACAGTAAGCGAAAATGGAAGATACAAAATGACCGCGGCGGGGGGGTGGGTGGAATTTTGGGATGATTTTTGTATCTTTTCCTCTATTTAAAATTTTGCTACTGAATTATTTTGTTTTTTACATAATTTTTAAAGAAGGCATTAGCTGAGAAGAAAGCCAGCCTCCACCCTACCTGCAAGTCAGAACAGGTAAGACAGAGGGAACCAAAAGCAGGACAAAGGGCCCCAAGACCTTTGCAGGTGCCAGATCATACCTGCAGTGTGATTTTATTTTTCACGAGCAGTCCAATTTTGATATCCATGAGATTGAGATCATTCTCCAGCTGTTGGTTAGAACGAATGAGGGTAATGACCTCCTCCCGCATCTTCATCAGATCAAGTTCCTCCTGAAAATCTTGGTCACTTTGGTCAAGAAGGTGGACAAATTTTCGGACCACGATCATCGGAGGATCCTCAGCATTGACTGACAGAAAGAAAGCGTGTGTCAGACACATAATGCAATTACCAGAAGAAGTTCTAAGTCTTGGGGAAACGTCAGCTTTGTCTTGAAAAAATAACTCGACACACACATAAGATACTTGTTTATTTTTGAGACATGCAAAGGCAACTGGCAAGTGTAGCCTTCTTGGTCATGCCATCGCTATGTTATTATAACAAAGGTTAAGACGGCAAGCATCAAGACATCTAGCCATGGGTTAGCAAAGCGACTTACATCACAAAGCAGCACCCCAGCTCCCAAGCCTTGCCTTCAGAACCCGAAAAGAGATCCGTGGAGAATACCCAGAACCTGGTAGCTCTCAACCACTGCCTCAACTCTTGTCTGTCGAGCACAGTTACTCACTGAGAGTCTTGTAGTCATCACGAGCTTTGTTTGCCCGAATAAAGGCCTGGATTTTGATAATGTCATTTATCTAAGGAACAAAGAAGAAATTCTTTTGTTCATCTGCTCACCAAAAATAGAGCAAAACTAATTCTACTGGTCCTTATCCTCAAGGGTACTTACATGGTCTCGGAAATACTGCAGGCGATCTCTATAGCGCTTTCTAGCCTGGTGCATCCTTGCCAGGGACTGAATCTGTGGAGAAGGGATCCTGGATATTAGAACAGTCCCCCTTCTCAACACAGAGCACATTCACGTCCCGCGCTGAGAAATGCTGCTGGACTACCGTACCTTTACAACTTCATCTTTGTGGGCACGCAGGTAAGCTAAGCGATCTTGATATGCCTTCTTCTGCTTGTATCCTCTCCACTGTGACTGAAACCATCAAATATGAGCAGACATATTATTGTCCAAGGATCAGAGGGAGTTAAAAAAAAGTCTCATCTTTGTCAATTACCCAAATGCAATTCACAATGAAGCTTTCCAAAGAACCATACCCAGTGACAGGGGAATGAGGGCGTGGGCTGTCCCTCCATCAGGGGAGCACAGGGTTACCTCCCCCTTCCCCTATGTTAGTACAGGACTTCAGGCCTTTCAAGGCCACCCACACAGGTTCTCTTATTGGCTCCTTACAACAAATCAGGTGAGGAAGGTAAGTATTAGTATCCCCACTTGCAAACGAGGAAGCAAACTGAGAGGGGCTCACCCCCATCTGGCAGGGGTGGGGACCTGATTGCTAACTTGGAATTCTTCCAGTGACACCACACTACCCTGTCACTGCTGTCAGACCAGATTCAGATCTGACACAAAGGAGCAGTGTTGGAAGACAACGAGGTACCTAGGAAGAACCCTGTCTGGGCCAGACTACTCACCCTGAAAACCCTCCAGCCCATGCCAATCATTCTGATCACAACAATAACAAAGAGGAAGTACTTATCAAAAAAGGGAGAGACCAAGAAGAAGTCAGAGGGCAAAAACCACTCCCACTGGATCGTAAGAGCTAGTGCTTCTTACCCCTGCTCCTGAAGCCCCCTGCCCCCACGCGGTCTGCAGAATGGGCTCTGAGATACCTGAATGCAGGTGATGGCCGGGATTTGTTTCTTCAGGAAGTTCATCCTGGATCGGAACTCTTTTCGAACCAAGTATCCACGGCAGCGAGCCTGCAGCCTGGTGATCAAGCCTTCGTTGGCTAGCCAGAGTTGTTCTCGGTTGTACGCAGCCGTCACCCCCGAGATGGAGCTCTGGAGAAACAGCCGGTCACGTTAGAGGACACACACGGGGGGCACAGACACTTTAACCACTCTCCTCCCCTGCACACACACCAACCCTCACACCCAAGTCTGTCCCACGTCTCTAATGAAGCAGTGGGAATGAAGACTTCAGGGCTATTTCCCAGGGCCAAGTTGTTCTCACATCCAAAAAAAAAAAAGTTACAAACACACATGTGACTTTTACACACTCACCAACCCAACCCTGCCTGCCAGAAGCATGCTTGCTGACAAGAGAACGGGATGGCAGGTATAACCCAGGAGCCCCTAGAATGCCACAGTCGAGGAAGGACACCATAGGGAAATGGCAGGACTGCAAATGGCCTTCAAAGTAGCCCGGAGTGTGTGGATTGGGACCACAGGCACCGGAGAACCAGCACGCCTTCCAAGAGAGGAACGGAGCCAGGAGACTGATTTTTAGAGAAGCAGCACTGTTATCAGAGCAGCCGGCAGTGGTGAATCAGAACGCTGTTACTGTAATCCAAGTGAGGGGTGACCCAGAGCTGAGCAGGGGCGGCAGCCGCGAGGACAGTAGGAACATCTGGTTACCCCCCTCATATCCATGTTCCCCTTTTCCTTGGTATCAGAGTCCTGGTATCGTTTTCTGGCCACCAACATGTGCAAGTAAAAGACTCCATGAGCTGGGGGTGGAAGCAGCCCATGCAGTGTACGCAGTTGTCTGGGGAGACCTCAGGGAAGGCTCCCAAAGAGAGACAGATAGGGGACATCCTGCCTTCTCTGCTCTCCTTCCCTTCCTCCAATTTCCTGCCTGAACTGGTAACTGGATAGCTGATACTCCAAGAGGTCATTCTGAATGACAAGGTGACCTTGAGAGTAGAAACACGTGCTAAGAATGGCAGAGCAGACAGACAGATGGATCCTGGGAACAGACGGCTATGGAGCCACGACACCTTCGCTGGACTGCCAGACTCCAGAATTACTTAATGGGAGAAAAAAATACACCTTTATATACTATTGGGGCCTGTTTTTCTGAGACTGTGTTTGAGATGCCTGCTGGACGTCTAGACTGCAAATGGAAAGGCAGACCTGGCAGTTAGGAGAACTGAAGTCCAGAGGTACAAGATTTGGGGGTTCATAAGCTCCAAAGAGAGAGCTAGAGCCACGGACCTGAATGAGGCCCCAGAGATGATCAAGCAGAAGGGAAGGAGGCCAGGGGCATCCTGTCGTGATTCAGTGGGGGGAGAGAAGGCGGATTAAGAAGGAGCCCTGGAAAGTGGGAAAACCAGAAGAGAAGTGCACTAAAGAGGCCAAAAGAGCCACAAGTTTAAGGAAGAAAACACAGTGAGAGGTCAAATAGGAGATCTCCTAAGTGAACCAGGCAGTTAAAAGGCTATCCGTAAGTTCTAAAGCAAGAGTTCTACCAAAGTAAAAGCAGGACGGGAAACCACACTGCTGTGAGCTAAGAAGTGAATGGTAATGGGGGATGAATTAGTGAGGGGCCAGACTAACTTTCAAGGCATTCAGCATGAAGAAACACATGACAAATCTGTAGGCAAGGCCACATGAGGAAAATTCCACAGGATTTTAAAAATATTTGTCCTTTTTTTTCCTACAATGATGGCAGCATGCCTACATATGTAGGCTACTATCAGAAATGTACCCTGGGGCCAACGGCATCAGCGTCGGGAAGGGGGAGAACGGCATCAGCGTCGGGAAGGGGGAGCCGGTCAGAAATGCAGATTCTTAGGCCTCATCTCATACCCACAGACAATTCAGAAAAGCACAGATCCAGGTTCCCTATGAGAATAACTGGAACTATGAGAAGACAAGGAGCACAAGGTGGTTGAAGAACTGGGAGAATAAAATCAGAGACAATATGAACGATAAGGTTTGGAGAAGAAAATGACTAAGGATTCCATGAAGATCCAAACTGACTCAAAGGGCAGAAGTGGAAAGTGGGAGAAATCAATTTGAGGGCCACTATTTTTTTTAAGGAGGTTAGTGCCTGCACCAAAGTGAAGGAACATCCCTCCCCTGTTTAAAATTCTATTAGGTCTATATGCAAAACATTAAGTAGGAGCATCTCTGTGGAAGTTAATGAGATAATTGAAGGGGTGTGCGACTC
Source organism: Mustela lutreola (assembly GCF_030435805.1). Lineage (NCBI taxonomy): Eukaryota > Metazoa > Chordata > Mammalia > Carnivora > Mustelidae > Mustela > Mustela lutreola. The sequence goes on along the minus strand of NC_081296.1, from coordinate 7,869,929 downwards.
AAAGTTAAAAATCACTGTTAGAAGAGGTGGCCTGGTTCCTTACTGGGGTATGTCAGGCCCTGGAAACTCACCAAGGCCTTTCCTCACATGCCAGTAAACAGGCCCAGGACTGCTCGTCTCCCCATAAATGGCCCATGCTCCCCCAGTCTCTTTCCCCACAAAGTCCCTTCCCCTTCTCCACGCCTGCTAAAATATGATCTGTGCCATCTTTCTCCAGAACAAAATTAATTGCTTCCTCTACATTCCCTCTACATCACTATTTTCGAGCATCTGTTTTTGTCTGCCTCTTACTGCAGGACCTCAGTCCCGTGCTATCTTCACCATCACTCTGGGAAGAACAGGAACCCAGAGACTGACACATCTTTACATCCCATCACAGAGTTTGAGCGCTTTCCTTAAATTTCCTCATGGTGAAATCATCAGCAAAGAAGGTGCAACACTGACCAAGAAGGTGAGAAGAGAACTTCAAGCCCGAAGCAGAAACGCATCCCTCTGCTAGGTGTTCTGAATAAGGGGACTATCTCACTTTCTGCACAGGTGGGCACCGCAGTTTTTCTTCCCAGGATTTGGGAAGTGCTGCCCAACAGAAGCAGATGGCCTGTACTGTCCTCTCCTTCTAGGAATCTCAGTCCGCAGGGCACCTGACAATATCTCAAGGTCATAAATTTGAGCCCCCCCACGGTATGCATAGAGATTACTTAAAAAAATGAACTAAAATAAAATTAACATTTCTAACTATGACCTAGGGGAGCTCCCTGAACATCTCCCCTCCATATCTTTTCCTCTCTTTTAATGTTATAAGACAACTCTGGTTTAATGCACATGAACCCAGGACCAAGTAATGTTAAAAGTGCACAACAGCCCATCAAGGACACAAACTCTGCAAACTTAGAGGCTCACTTTAAAAACCAGAAGTGGGCATGAGACAAGTACAGACATGACTAAAATTCAAATCCAAGTTGGTTCAATTCTGAATTACTATTAATTTCTTGGGCGGGAGGCTTCAAATGAAGTTGGAGGGGGAAAGGAAGGGAATTTTTAAAAGATTCATCGAGGAGGGAAGCCTGACTGGCTCAGTGGGAAGAGTATGCACCTCCTGATCTCGGGATCATGAGTTCGAACCCCACATGGGGTATAGAGATTACTTAATAAACTTAAAAAAAAAATCATTGAGGAGGTGAAACTTGAGATAGGTAGAAGTTTGACAGATATACATGGCAGGGAAGGGACACCTCATGACAGTGGGGATTAGTGTTGTCCACGACTGCAGCCCTACTGCTTAGACGAGAGCCTGCTACACTCATGGAGGTGGGAGTAACCACTGAATCCATGAGCAACCAGTAAGAATGACCAGCATAAGAAAACACACAGAGGATGGGGGAAAAGCACTTTAAAAGCGGCTATACAGCAATGTCCACAATAGCCAAACTATGGAAAGAACCTAGATGTCCATCAACAGATGAATGGATAAAGAAGATGTGGTATATATATACACAATGGAATACTATGCAGCCATCAAAAGAAATGAAAATCTTGCCATTTGTGACAACATGCATGGAACTAAAGGGTACTATGCTTAGCAAAATAAGCCAATCAGAGAAAGACAACTATCATATGATCTCCCTGATATGAGGACATGGAGATGCAATGTGGGGGCGGTGGGGGGTTGGAAAAGAAAAAATGAAAGAAGATGGGATTGGGAGGGAGACAAACCATAAAAGACTCAATCTCAAAAAACAGACTGAGGGTTGCTGGGGGGAGGAGGGACAGGAGAGGGTGGTGGGGATATGGACATTGGGGAAGGTATGTGCTATGATGAGTGCTACGAAATGTGTAAACCTGGCGATTCACAGACCTGTACCCCTGGGGATAAAAAGACATTATATGTTTATTAGAAAAAATTTTTTTTAAATTTTTTTAAAAAGCAGCTATAAAAACACTGAGCTTATCTGAAAGTGCAGATTACATTTTAAAACAGCACAGTCTGGGGGCACCTGGGTGGCTCAGTGGGTTAAAGGCTCTGCCTTCGGCTCAGGTCATGATCCCAGAGTCCTGGGATCGAGCTCCACATCGGGCTCTCTACTGAGCAGGGAGCCTCTTTCCTCCTCTTTGTCTGCCTACTTGTGATCTCTGTCTCTCAAATAAATAAATAAAATCTTAAAAAAAAAAATAAATAAAAATAAAACAGCATAGCCTGGAGTTTGTGGGATAGTCAGAAAAGACTGGAAAGGTAAATCAGAGATTAATAGTCATTGCATTTAACAAGCAGTTCAAGGGACGCCTGGGTGGCTCAGTTGGTTGGACGACTGCCTTCGGCTCAGGTCATGATCCTGGAGTCCCGGGATCGAGTCCCGCATCGGGCTCCCAGCCCCATGGGGAGTCTGCTTCTCTCTCTGACCTTCTCCTCATTCATGCTCTCTCTCACTGTCTCTCTCTCAAGTAAATAAATAAAATCTTTAAAAAAAAAAAAAAAAATAACAAGCAGTTCAAGCAACTTTTCATTTTTCTTTTTTCCTGATCATCCAACTTTACTTTAGTGAGCACATAATTTACCAAACTTCATTCTATAGCTCAGATGCCTTACTAATTTACGTACTTAGTCATCTCCTCAACCACTAGGAAAAAACGAGCTCACACAGTTCATTATATAGCCTTAATTTTAGTCCAGGGCTTCTAAGCACAGGCCCTGTCCTCCTCACTAGTATTGGCTCTAGAACACGTTCTCTCAGCTTTTTCTCTTTGTGAGGAAATGGGACCTACCTGGATCTCCTCCCGAGAAAGCTGCATTGAATTCTGCACGAAGTCCGGGGGCTCCTCCCATCCCCCTTCCTGGGTCTCCAGGTTGTGGTAGTAGTAGTATCCACCTTTCACCCAGTGCTTCACCCACTTGCTGTTATTATCTCCTGACAGAAAATAAAGGGTGGATAAAGAGACCCGGAGCCACATCCCACACTCATGCATCCAACACTGCAGGATTATTCTAGCCCGGGTAACAGTCCAAACAGAACCATTCCAAACCCTGTACCTCGCATCCATAAGAGTAAGGGGCATCCTAAGTCCCTCTAAATCACAGTTTTGTGGTGTCTCATTTAGCTCAGTCATTTTTATGTTATAAAAAGAGAATATGAAGTCCAATTGTGGATCTGACCTTGACTAACTTTGTTTCTTCCAAATCAGCATCTAAGACCTTCCATGTCAGAAAACCATTCCAATAAAAAGATCTGCAACCATTCGGCCTCTCCAGTTAATAAACAAGAAGGCCATGCAACAGGATGAAAAATCTTATCTTTATTCCCCTCTTTCTGCAGATAAACGACTTTTAACTCTTTGTAGACTTAGGTGATCAGAACTCTGATTGCCCTATGAAATGTTGCCCTATTAGGGACGCCTGGGTGGCTCAGTTGGTTAAGCAGCTGCCTTCAGCTCGGGTCATGATCCCAGCGTCCTGGGATCGAGTCCCACATCAGACTCCTTGCTCAGCAGGGAGCCTGCTTCTCCCTCTGCTTCTGCCTGCCATTCTGTCTGCCTGTGCTCGCTCTCTCCCCCTCTCACTCTCTGATAAATAAATAAAATATTAAAAAAAAAAAAAAAAGAAATGTTGCCCTATTAAAGATAAATTGTCAAATACTTGGATCCTTCTTGCTTTTTCAGAAAATTGACCTTTTTAACATAGCTGCTCTCAAAGGGGGTGGGGAGGTGGGAATATATATACATGTATTTTTAAAATAGGGATATTATCTCTTTAGGAGCTCTAAAATAAGCCTAAATACTGTGCCTCTATACTAAAGTATATTTCCCTACAGCTGCCTCTACCCCCCATGCCCCTAGAGTCAAGCTTTTCCTTTCAGGGCATATATTTATGTCCCCAAAACTCACCTGCTGCCAGTTTCTTCTTCTTGGCCTCAGCAAGGTCACTTTGGTAAGTCTCACCACATTCGGGGATGACTCCATACAAGCCGACATCAGGGGAACGAAGGGCACTCAGTGTCTTGCCAACATCACCACTGTCCACTGCCTCATTAATGGCATAGATTCCTAGGGCAACTATCCCGGAAAAGAATCGTCACCAGAACAGTTTAGGAAGTGTCTAAAGTCACACACTACTTTACCCACTGTCCGCCTCCTGGCAAACTGCCCCTGCCCACACCCCATCTCTCTGCCAAGCTGAACGCTGAAACAGGAGCACGGCGTCACCCCACTCGCCATGGGAACAGAAATAAACCAGGGATACGTACACCTCTGTGCTTCCTGGGTGTCTTTGTTGGACTGCCAGATCCCACCTTGAATTTCATCCAACCACAACACAGCTGACTCATCCTGGGTTTCCTACGCACCACGAGAAAGCAAAACAACATCAGAGGTAAGGAATTAGGGTACAAGACATCAATGGGGTTTTGGGGACTCGATCACATGAAGAAGGAGTTTCAAACACATCAGACACACCAAATAGTCAAATGAAAGAGGCTGGGCATCAACAACCTGGTAGAAGAGTACAAGAGACACGCCTCAGATGCAGCTGACGTGTGCGGGAAGATGAAGGTGAATGGTTTGGGAGGTCAAGAGGAGCTAGAAGTGGCAAAAGGACCAACTGGCAAGGGGCCCAGGGACTTCATTAGTGTGACAGGGGCCACCCTATGAATATGAACATGTGGTACTTTTTAAAAAGCCTCCTTGGGCAACAACACTGACATTCTTTATGACGACAGTTTTTAAGAGCATCAGACTTTATCACTGGTAAAGCCAGGAGCCATTACAGGTAATCTAACATACCCCACCCCTTTAGATTCTAAAACTTGAATGTTAAATCAGTTTTGGGAAACTTAAAAACACATTTTCACACAGAAACATAATAAATGGTGATTAGTTTCCTTGGTATGGCCAACAAAGGCCTCACAGGTCCATAGTGTGGTCTGAGTTGAATACTGGGGACACAAATGAAATAGCAGTGTTGGCTTACTTCCCTTTCTAAATATGTCTTGGGCTTTTTTTCTTTATCCAAGAGAGAGACCACATGAGCTGGCAGGGGTGGGGGTGAAGGGGAGAAGGAGAGAGAGAATCTAAAGCAGGCTCCTCACCTAGCACAGAGCCTGACATGGGGCTCGATCTCACCACCCTGAAATCATGACCTGAGGCAAAATCAAGAGTCAATGCTTAACTGACCAAAGCACCCCCAATTTTTTTTTTTTTTCAGAGCTTACTGGAAATCATTTGCTCTGAAAGGCTTTTTTTTTTTTAAAGATTTTGAGATCACAAGTAGGCAGAGGCAGGCAAAGAGAGAGAGAGGGAAGCAGGCTCCCCGATGAGCAGACAACCTGTTGCAGGGCTCGATCCCAGGACCCTGAGATCATGACCTGAGCTGAAGGCAGAGGCTTAACCCACTGAGCCACCCACACGCCCTCTGAAAGGCATTTTAAGTAGAACTGGACTGCCAGAAATAGCCTTCCAGTGTCCACGAATCTGGCTACCACTCTCTGATTTGGGCAAGTGGCTTCGGGAGCAGCCCCGGGACTCCATGCTCTGGGGGCACGGGCAACACGGTCCATACCCTGCCGCTGCCTAGTCTCAGCCCAAGAGTCAGAGATGGAAACCTTTGACACTGACGTAGCTTTCAGGGGTCATACTGGGGTTACAGAGGTTTCAACTGTCTCCAACAGGGTCGTCTGTTCGCTCATGTTTCCAATTCGGTAGATGAAGATGGGAGTCTTCTCCACAGGAGGTGAGGAACCTCAGGTTTTCACACGGCCAGGCTGACAGCATCACATTTGAGACGATCCTGGCAGAGCCAACAAAATTAACTGCTTCTCGGGCTCGAGCTACTAGCCTTCGGGGTAAATGGCAGATCAAAACCCCACTCTGACTGTCTGGTGTAAATATGATCTGCCAGTGAGACAACGGGGTGGGGGTGGGTCAGGAACCACAACGATGGTGCCAGATGAAGCAGGGTCTGGGCTCCGAGGCCAAGTGGAACTTTTCACCACTCGCAGGAGGCCCACCAGCCGAAGTCGCCAAAGCTCAGAGAAGGCCTCACCTCCCCGCCCCATTACTGTGGAGGGAGACACAATGTTTCACTCAGCAAAGCCAAGCCGTCCCCAATTCCTGCCATTTATAAAACACACTGATGACAGAGAAGGCCCAAGGCAGGCCACTGACACTGAAAGCAATGATCTACTCCTTTGAAATGCAGTTAGCAAAGAAAGATCATTTAAGCAAACTATGGTAAGTGCTGGGCTTCAAATCCCAAGGGGGCACTGTCCCAATTTTAAGAAAATGATGGTGGGGAACAAATCACCACAGAGCTGCAGAAGCTCACAAGCTTCTACTGCCTGTCCCTGTCCGTTACTGCAAATAGAAAATGGCCACACACGATCCCCCTAAAATCACACAAATTCCGAACAAATTCCGGAAATGCCAAGCACGAGTTTTAGGGTGACACAGGAGGATGAGGGAGCCACAGCTCGGAGACGGTGTGAACAGAGAGATCTTCAGTGAGAGGGCTGGAGGCGCAGGCTCCAACAGAGGAAGCCTGAAAATCCTCTCATGTAAAAACAGAAGTATTTCCACAGAACCAGGCTCTTTGGGGTTCGCTTTTAAGTTAATTACCCATCAGACTGATACCTCTGAGCAGAATCTGCTACATGCAGAGCCAGGAGGTTTGGCACAGGAAGGCATAGCTTACTAAGAATTCTGCCTGTTCAGAGTCGTGCCTTCTCTCTGCCCCAGGCGGACTAGAGCAGAACCATGAATGCATATCCGAGTGTCCTCCCCTAAGAAGCAGGGAGCAGAGCTACAGTATGGAAGGCAAGAGAAGGAGAACAGATGGGTGTCGCAGGTGTGTCTGGGGGAAAATGATACAGAAATACTGGGAAAAAGAGGCGGCATACACCCCCTCATCCCAGGGCAAGGAAAGAACAGGTTCTCTCAGCTCCGATCAGATCCAGTAAGATGACAAAAGCCCCAGATTCCCCTGCACACTCTAAAGAGATCACCCAAGATTAACACAAATCACTGAGCAGAGAGTTACAATCTCTGGGCTAGGTGCTATGGAGATTACGGAGATAAAAAAGATTTAAAGTGAAAATGCTACATAAAATATGCTGAAATACTGCCACTAACAACGCTAATGCTGAGCCAACTGGCTCCATTTCAGGAAAGGTGAAGAGACAGAAACCAGAAATAAGAGCCAAAAAAGTGGGCAGTGACTGTAGGTAAAAGAGGTGGAGAAGCCACAAATTATGGGAAAAGGAAAGGGACAAGGAGCAAAAGAACAGCTATCATACACGTACACGCACATGTGTGTAAAGCACAGACTCGCACACCTTGAGAGGGCACTTCTTACCCCTTAATACGTCCTTAGAAGTCTCTCCTGTTATATGCAGCAGGCTGCAGCGGATCATGTGTACATGTATGCAACATATGTAAGAGTTTATCTGTCATCACACATGCAAACCATGCTGCATATAAACTCTGCCACACATGCCATATACACATGTAGACACACACATACATGAACCTGAATCTCTACAACAGATGCATCAACTACGCACCACAAGCACTGAACATCCAGAATGCAGCAGAATCGTGTGGCCCGCTGGATTAGGTACAGTAATCCTCCAGTTACGGCACAGAAGCGGTGTGCCAAACAAAAGTATTTCAATATCCTAGCAACTGCGACAGTCACACAGGTGCATACCAGCTTATTTTTAGCTACATGCATGTCTGTCTGTGTACACACATACTATAGGGTGGGGGAACAGAACAGAGATTTACCAGTCATTCCTTCAGAATCCCTGATACCCATGGCTTGGCATTCAGATATTACTGACCAATACTGACTGAAAGCCACAGCAAGGCTGTCTTCCTTTGAACTTAGAGCTTGCCCAGTGCAAACAGCTTTTTCTCCAGGGGCATTTACCAAAAAGAGAAAGAGGCACTTGTTTAATATCACAGATGTCTACAGCAGTGGATAAAAATGTAGGCAAACAATAAGCTAACCCAAAAGATTAAAAAAAAAAGTTTGAGAATGAGACGTGCAGAGAGCTTTGAAAAGTCTCTGACATGCTCCTGAGATGGAAATCCAGAAGGCCAGATGCAAGTGCAAGCTGTGCGCATGCTCAGAAGACATCTGGTAAGGCTGTAAGGGCTCATCTCTGGTTGACCTTGAGGTTCTGTGCAAGCATGAAGCGAGGGCTAAGGCAGAACCGTAAACTGCCTGGCTGAGTAGTGAAGGTGTGCCCCAACATGCACACTGGCCCTCTGCAAAGGCTGGGAGCTTTACTGATTCTAGGCATTTAAAAATCCTCTGCCTACGGGTGCCTGGGTGGCTCAGTCAGTTAAAGGTCCAACTCCTGGTTTCTGCTCAGGTCATGATCTTGGGGTTGTGGGACGGAGCCTCATGTTGGGCTCCACACTCAGCCAAGAGTCTACTTGTCCCCCTCCCTTTGTCCCTTTCCCTGACCCCACTCACTCTCAAATAAATAAATAAAATATTTTTTAAAAAATTAAAATATTCTGCATCATCATTAGCTGATCTGTAGCTAATCGAGCAATCGAGCAGACTTCAGTAGCCACACATGACTTAATAGAATTGAAAGTCACCAAACAAACAACAGTAACAAACACAACAATAAACCCTGAGGAAGGGATAGACTCTTATTTCTAGAGTTACCCAGTAATCCCACGGTTGGGTATTTACCCAAAGAATACAAAAACACTACGTGAAAAGCCTTATATTTTCTGCAGCATTATTTACAATAGCCATATTACAGATGCAGCCCAAGTGCCCATCAACAGATGAATGGGTAAAGGAGATAGTGTAAACGGCATACTACGAAGCCATAAAAAAATAGACTCTTGCATTTGCAATAACATGGATGGGACTAGAGAGTATGATGCTAAGTAAGTTAAGCCAGTCAGAGACAAATATCATACGATTTCCCTCATATGTGGAATTTAAGAAACAAAGCAAATGAGCAGTTTTTTGACAAACCAAAAAACTGGACTCTCAATTATAGAGAACATGCTGATGGTTACCAGAATGGAGGGGAGTAGGAGAATGGGCGAAACAGGAGATGTGGATTAAAGATCACCACCATGATGAGCACTGAGTAATGCACAGAATTGCTGAATCACTGTCTTGTATACCTGAAACTAATGTAACAGTGTATGTTAATTATACTGGAATTAAAATTTTTAAAGGAAGAAGAAAAGACAATTCTATGAAACTACCAAAGTGGGGGGTGGGAGGAAGAAAGAAAGAAACGGGAAAGCATGGTTCAAACAGGAAAAAAAGGAAACAAAGACTTAACTCAGCTATTTCGAATATGCTCAAAGAATTAAAGAAAACCATGTCTAAAGAACCAAAAAGATAAGAACAATATCTCACCAAAGAATAACAATAAAGAGACAGAAATTTATTTAAAAAGAACGAAATGAAATTCTGGAGTTGAAAAGTGCAGTAACTGCAATGAAAAATTCACTAGAGGGATTTCAGCATGCAAAAGAAATAATCGGTGAACTTGAAGACAGGTCGATTTAAATTAGTCTGAGGAGTAATCTCCAGACTGAGGAACAGTAAAAAAAATGAGGAAAAATGAACCAAGCCTCAAAAACCTGTGGACACCATTTATAATACCAATCTATGCATAATGGAATTCCCAGAAGGCAATGTGAAACAGTAGGAAGCATACAGAACACTTGAAGAAAATCTGAACTGACCTATAACAAATACAGACATGGAATTAGTAATCAAAACACATTCTACAAAAACAAAACAAAACAAAACAAAACCCAAAACACAAGACCACATGACTTCACTGGTGAATTCTACCAAATGTTTAAAGGCAGTCGACACCAACCCTTTAGAAACTCTTCTAAAACCTCCAAGAGGAAGTAAAGCTTCCCAGTTCAGTCTATGAGGCCAGTAATTACCCTGATACCAAAACCAGACACAAAGATATCACAAGAAAACTACAGACCAAATTTAAATTAAGATATTTTGCTTGCTAAATTTAGAACTCAGATGATTATTTTTAAAACCACTCCCAAAATGGCTAGAGGAACTAATAAGCTAAGGCCTAAAAAAAAGCCAATTTACCAAATATGCAGTCTACTAAAGCCAAGCCTGGCAGTGTGAAGCAACTGCCCCCCTAACCTGCCCCCCTCCCTTCTCCTCCTTTGATGAACTCTCAAAGTTATTTCCCAGCAAAAGGAAATGCTTCAAACTCTAGTCACATCCTCTAAAACTTTAACTGCCAGGACCCAAACAAAAGGAACAGTCAGGCTTACAGCATGAGTGAGAGCAGGTACAAGTTATACCCTCCAACGACTCTCTCCTTTTTCAGAGGTTGCCTTTTTTTTAGCGAACCAGATCTAGGTTATTCGCCCAAAGCCCACGCCTCTGTCCATCAGACACAAGATTCCTTCCAGACTTATATGGTAGCAAAAACAAACACCGCCACCATTGCCTTCCCAAAACTACTGCAGCCAGGCCCCAAGTTAGAGATTCTGAATCAGCAGGAACAGAGTTAAAGCTTAGAAATCTGTATTTTAAAAATGACTTTCCAAGTGTTTTAATAATCAGCCAAGTTTGAGGGGCTCTGATCCAAATGATCCCAAATTAATAACCAAGACAGAGAACTCCACTTACAACTTCCCTACAGCCAACTGCTTCTCACCCAAGTAAATGAAATCAGTTGATCCCTTTTTCTAAGTTTCCTGACTACACAACAGGAGCTGTGTTTCAACATTCAGCACAACCATGTGCCTCTTAAATGAAACCTCCTACTTGCCACATTTACATGATTAGGACATGGTAATGCCAACTACTCTCCTGACAATGGAATCAAAGGGGACCTGTCAACACTATAGTATTACCCACACTCTTCTATCCCAACCCAAACTTAACAGAGCCTGCATAGGTGTGAGTATACAAAAGCTCCAATAAACACAGAAGCCCTGGTCTGTTTTTCTACCTCTGATTTTCCAGAAAGAATCTGACCCCCTAAATTAAGAATTTCTTTTAGAGGGGCACTGGGCTGGCCCTGTCAGTAGAGCAACTCTTGATCTCAGGGTTGGAAGTTTAAGGACCACCCTGGGTATAGAGGTTACATACATTTTTTTAAAAATTAAAAAAAAAAAAAAAAAAAAAGAATTTCATTTATTTCTTCTGCTTGTTACGAGAACCTCATTATAGGGAGCCTCTAAGTCAGAAAAGAAAAGTATCGTCCTTCCAACAATGAATTGTTATTAGTTAGGAAGAACCTAAAAGGAGATCAATCACAATTAGAAAACAGAACTATGCCTTAACCATGGAACTAATATCTGAGGGTCTACTACATACAAAGCAACTTCCTACTCAGCAACATGATAAGAGGAGGTATAAATCTTGTCCATATCCTCAACAAGCTGGCTGAGAGGTAAGACAAACTTTTTAAATGATATGCTTGTGTTATAATCAGCTACAAAAGTCCTCCTATGTTCCTATGCTCCTATGTTCATAGGAGCATTGCTCCTAATAGCTATAAAACAGAAACAACCCATGTCCATCAACTGATGAATAGATAAAAGGAGCTAAAGCCACACAATGGAATATAATTTGACCGTAAAAAGAAATGATGTACTACCAGTACATGCTACAACTTGGATAAACCACGCTAAGTGAAAGAAGCCAATCACAAAGGACCACATGTTAATGATTTCATGTCCATGAAATGTCCAGAACAGGCAAATCCATAGACAGAAGTAGACTTCTGGTTGCCTTGAGCTGGAGAGATCGAGGGAAAATGAGAAGTGACTTATGAAAGCCAGGTTTCCTTTGGAGTGATAAAAGTATTCTAAAGTTGACTGCAGCGGTGGTCGCACAATTCTGTCATGACTGAACACCATGGAAATGTATACTCTGAAATGGTGAGATCTAGTTATATATCTCAATAAAGTTATCATAAAAACATGACATTATCTGCTAAAGCTTAACGCATGTACATTCCCTATGGTGCGTAAGTTCTACTCCTAAATGTACACCTAATAAAAATGATAATGTATTTACCAAGAGACATGTACTAAAATATTCAAAGAAGCATCAGTTGTAATAGCCAAAAAGTGGGAAGCAATTCAAAATTTCCAATAACAGAATCTAGAACCACAGAGGGGAATGGGACACAACAGTAAGAATGAACAAACTATTGCTTCTTGCAACCACACAGATGAATTTCACTAATACTATTTTGGGCAGAAGAAGCCGGAAGCAAAAGAGTATGTAATGTATGGACTCCTATACCGTTCTAATACCATTTTAAAACAGGCAAAAAATCAACTGTGGTGTTAAAAATCAGGATGGTGGTTCCCAGCAGGTGGGGAAGTAGGAGATGGACGAGGGCAGAATGGGATGCAGCACACTATTCTGTTAAGTTTTTCCCAGGTATGCTCAACTTTTGAAAATTTATACAACTGCATACTTACATAACTTACACATTTTTTGGATCTTACACTTTGACACAGAATTTACTTAACGAGACACAAGAATGGGGGCACCTGGGTGTCTCAATTGGTTTAGCATCTGTCTGACTCTTTATTTCAGCTCAGGTCATGATCTCAGGGTCGTGAGGTCAAGACCCAAGTCAAGACCACACTGGGCATGAAGCCTGTTTAAGATTCTCTTTCTCCCTCTCCCTCTATCCCTCCCACCCCTTCCCTCTCTTAAAAAAAGAGAAAGAGATAGAAATAGGGATGTGTTTACAACAAGAACAACAGAGAACCACACACACACACAAAGTCGGAACCTGTACTGTCACATCTCATGTCCCTCCAGTGCTCTGAATCTAAAGGTGTCCAGGAAACAGCCCTACCTTTATCTTGGTTCCCGGAGGGAGGAAGTTCTCTGAACACAAAGGGACAAGTTCACTCCACTCACCTGGGCTTTCTCTCTCTTGGCTCTGATCAGTGTGTCTTGATAGTGCTGGGCCACCTCTGCAAGGACGCCCTCAAGTTTGGCCGCAGGAATCTGTAGGGCCTGCAGAGTCTTCTGGGCGTCACCTTCATCCAGGGCTTCATTAATTAAACCAATGGCTAAAATCCCTAAATATGAAGTGACAAAGGTTATTTTTTAAATTAAGAAATGATATAAACACATCAATTTTTAAACATGCTAAGTAATCAGAAATCTACCCAAACACTATCATGACTCAAATTACAATTTGCCGCCTGTAATATTGAGTAGCATTTAAATTTTTAAAAATTTTTGGTTTGTTTCATTTAAAATAAACTCCCTGGTATCCATAGTCCCATTGAAACCTCAAGTCTCTGTTTTATTTGTAATTGCTCTAACATGAAAGAGAATTTTGATGAAACTGGCTTTAATAGTATAGCTTTCAAGTACATTCCAATGTGATTGAAACCATTTCTGATTCACAAAATGTTAGTGTTCAAGGGCTCGTAAAAAGTCCCCTGATTCAACATCTTTAAGAAAAGACTAGGCTCAGAGATTTCGAAATTCCACTATGAATAAGTGGACAGCGGATCCCACCCCAGGGCTCCCCAACCCTAAGGCAAGGCTCTTCTCAATCAATGCACTGTTTTTCACAGGAAAACAAATTAAAACTAGAAATGTTCACTCCTTAGGTATCTCGGGCAGCTGTGCTACTTCTGTAAAGATTCTGTGGTATAATAAAAACTCAGTTGACCTTTGACCTCAGTTCCTGGGAAGGCGCCACTAACCCCATTAGAATTTCCTAAATGAGGGTGCCTGGGTGGCTGTGTTGGTCATGTGACTGCCTTTGGCTCAGGTCTTGCTCCTGTGGTTCTGGGATTGAGTTAGCGTTGGACTCCCCGCTCAGCGAAGAGTCTGCTTCTCTCTCTGCCTATCTTTCCCCCATCTCATACTCTCTCGATCTCTCTCTCTCAAATAAATAAAATCTTAAAAAAAAAAAATTTTCCTAAATGACTGGATTATCTATAATTATCTGTTATTCCCACCCCAGCTTCTAGGACCACCCCAGAGTTTAGGCCTACGAGGTGGCCTCCCCTCCTCCCACTCATAGTCTCAGGTTTGGGGGCTGGTCATGCTGGAAAGACCAAGCTTGCGAGCAGAATATGGGGGCTCTGAGCCCCTTGATATTGTGGTATCAGCCCAGCTTTCCTATCTCGAGAGAGGGGGTGGGGTGGACTGGAAATGGAGTATAATTACATGGCCACTGATCAATCCTTCACAATCATCCTTAAAAACCTCTGCCTGGCCAAAGTTCAGGAGAGCTTCCCTCATTGTGATTCACATCCCAAGGACACTGCCTGAGACACAGAAGCTTGGCATTTGGGTCCCCACTATATTTGGGATCACTGTTGGCCTCCTCTTTTGGCCAGTCCTGATTTGTATCCTTACTTTAAAAACGATAATCATAAATACAGCACTTTCTGGAGTTCTCTAAGTCATTCCGGCACACGACTGGACCTGAGGCGGGGTTGCTGAGGGAAGCTCTGAGTTTACAGCCAGCGGCTCAGAAGCATGGTGACCTGGGAGTGCCTCAGAGCCCAGGCTGGTGACTGAAAAGAGAGGAGTCTTAGGGAAGACCTAAGGCGGGGTGGTGAGTGTCAGAACTAAACTACCTGTTATGAAACATTTAAAAATGACAGATCACGCTCAAGTCACTCCTGAGAGTTTTAGTTCTGGTTACATACCACCTGACTGGAGCGGTTGCCTGACGTTTTGGAAACAATGTGCCACCCTGGCTGGAGCAGCGTTTAGAAGCAGCTCACGGAACCCCACCACGTGGCACGGGCATTCTCTGAGGGGATGGGTGGGCCCGTTACTCACGCTCGTGCTCCTCCTGCACCACCAGATTCACATGGTCCACGCAAGCCTGGATGTCATTCCACGTAATAAACGCAGTGTTTTCTGCATGTGCCTGTGTTTTTAGTTTCATCAGCTCATCCAGATACCTGCCCCGCCCCCCAACAAAAAAAGCAATTAAGCACAATGTAAGAAAAGGGACCTTCAGGATTGTCAGGGGTGACAGGAATGAGAAGACTGGAGACACAGCATCCAAGGACCAAAGAAAGACAGCTAAGACGCTCCGACAGCCTCACATATCCTGGGGGGCAGCTTTGAGACTTGGGGAGTTACCTTCAGCAAAATGAGAAAATGCAAAAATAGCACTTTTTCTTTTAAGGTTGTGCTTTTTTGTTATTTTAGTAACCTCTACACACAATGTGGGACTCAAACTCACAACCCCAAAGTTGTGAGAGAGAGAGCTGACCCCCAACAGACAGAGTACAGACAGAGGAACAGTGTCCCACAGATCCCATCTACCGCCCTGGGCACCCACCTCTGACAGTTTTCTTCTTCGATATTGGTAAGGCCTGTCACAGAACTGCTCAGCTGTTTCCACACTGTGTTCATGTCCCCTGACTCCAGCGCCCTGTTGATTAGGGCCACCGAGGACAGCATTTCCACGGCGACAGAGAGCTCAGGGTGGGTGAGGCTATGCTGTACAGAGAAGGGGAGGGGAAAAAGGTGAGGACAGACAGTCTTGGATACAGAGGGAGGTCAGAGGTTCAATTAAGCCGTAAGAAGTCTAAGTTTCTGGTTTAAAAAAAAAGCTCTGCCAAGTACACTGAGAAGTGGGGATTAAGTTCACCCCCACCCCACTCCGCTCTCCAACACAGGCGCGGCTGACTTACTTCAGGACTCTGCTGCTGCAGGGTAGCCAGCTCTTTCTGATAAAGATCAGCAGCAAAGGGGTACACCTGGGGCAGCTGGGCCTCGGGATTCGTGAGCTCCAGGACGGTCTTCTCGGCAACACCCTTCTGGATGGCAGCATTGATGGCTGCCACGGCTGCCAGCCCTGTGCAGAGAACGGGCCAGAAATGCAGCTGGCTTGGGAAGGCCCGAGGGGAAGGAGACGCAGTTCTCACAGGACAGAGTTATATTCTGCAGATAAGCTGTGAACTGTGATGTCTAAAGTGGAACTTTCATCTTTAAAAAGATAGCCTCCCCCATTGTGTACTGGGCAACTGTCCGCTACGCCAACCACGTCCTAATAAAGCTGTTTCCACTCCAATTTGTCCTGCACCTCTTTCTAAAACATCTCTTCCATCCCGGGCGGCCTGGTGACTCAAGTACCAGCTTCTCAAGCTGCCATTCAAAGGTTTCCACAATCTTTCCAAGCCTTTGTCTTACACAGCTCGGGCCCAGCTATCTACAAAGATCTTATTCTAACCACTGCTGCCTCCATACATCTTTCACCATCCGCATCTCTGCTCACACTTCCTTTTCCTCTCTGCACACATTGGGAACGTTCTTCTCTCTCTTTCACCGTCCAGAAGGTACCCACCAAGCCCTGAAGTGTCGTCTCCTCCAACGCTCAAGCGCTTGCTAGCTGAAGTGAGCCCACACGGACTCAGGTTCTACTCTGAGAACTAGAGGAGCCCTCCTGCCAGAGGCACCCTGTACCCGATTACGGCTGCAGGCTTGGAGTGATGGGAGCTGACCTCAGACGCCCCAGGGACCTAAGCCCCACTCAGGATCTCAGGGAAGGGCCCCGTACTTCTCTGATACTGTTGGGCAGCACCGTTTGCAGCGTCCACGCCACACTGGAGCTCCTCCTTCTGCAGGGGATCGGCCTGGCCACCCTGAGAAAAGCAGAGAACATTTACGTGAAGATTCTCATGCCTCTGCCTCCAGGCCTTACCGTGGTATCTTCACAGCAGTCACAGGGGGGAAGAACCACGGCACTAAGTGACAGCATCGGGCTCCATGTGGAGAAAGCGACAGTCCTCCTAAGAGCCAAAGCCCCCGCCAGATCTGGGGTAGAGTGACTTTCCAGATACCAGCACATTAAAAAAAATAACAACAGTCTATGAGAGGCATCAAAATATTGACACAAGAGGTTTACAGACTCATTAGCACATTAATGCTGCTTACTCTGGCTGGGATATGCTGGGAGTCTGCAAAATGTACACTTGTTTGTCCTCATTCAGACAAAAAAGGAAGCCACTCGCATTTGTCCTACAAATTCCTACAATTCCACAGTCCACTCTTCCTGCACGTTAAGCATTTCCCAGTGCTGGCTGGAGAAAACTAGTGACGTGTGCTTTCTTTTAAGTAGAAATCCCCAAAGTCAGAAAGTAAAAGAGACTCAGGTTTTCCCCACGGCTTTTAGTTGGGGGACAAGCAGCATGTTTCCAGTGAAGGGGTGGTTAGGTTCGGAGAGAGGTACGACCTGTTTAAGAGAGCTTACAACTGGAAAAAGCAAGAGAGCTAAAGACAGTGTGTTTTTTACCTGAGGATATTTTAAAAACCTACATCTATATGCAGGAAAAAAGTCATACTAAAAACCATAGGTTATATTCTAACTACAGGGGGAAAAGGCCCCATCAAAATCTTTAAAGGACAGCGCACGATTCACATGGCTGTGCCAGAATGTCTGTGGCTTCAGCCCGCCCGACTTTTACCTGTCTCTTCTGCTCTCTGTCACTCAGGAGCTGCTTGAGGTACCAGTCCCCATTCTGCTGCTGCAGCCCTCGAAGGCCCAGAGCTGGAGACTGCAGGGCCTTGAACAAGGCAAGTGCCACACCCTGCTCCAAAGCCAGGTCCACATTTGCTAAGGCAGAAGACGCTGAGGAGGGAAAAAGGCCACAGTTTATGAGAACACTATGGGAGCATCACAGCCTAAAATATTCTTCCTTCCCCAAAACCAATCTTGATTTCAGATGAGGGAAATATAGTTCAGATGGCCTTTGTTCTGGAATATCACGGAAGCACAAGATCTTGGGACTGGAAGAAAACCTTAAAGTCACCAGGTCCAGGGGTCCCCAGTAAGGCTGTTAGTCAGTTAATGGATTCCTGGACACGCCTCAGGCCTACTAAAGAGCTTCCAGATGCAGACACCTTGGCACCGATATGGGCAGCAACAGAAGACGCAACAACCTAAACCAATGCATGTCTAAATACTCTCTAAACACCAAGTTATTATTTAGATGAAACTCCTGAACAAGAGAATGTTTCTCCCACAGGAATTTACTACATCTTTGGGCAATTTTCCTTAAAAACAAAACAAAACAAACTGAAAGCTTTCACCCTACTGCTGATGCTTAAATACATCCAGTCCCTCTTTCCCTCTGACAGTCCAGCTCAGACTAAAGAGCCCTCATTCCTTAACAGCACCAGTCTAAATCCCTTCACTACCCTGCTACCTCCTAAACACACCAGGACAGTGAGTGCCCAGACAGCAAGGGTGGTCTGACCCCGGGGAATGGTAGCGGCTGTCTACACCCTCTTGAACTCTCTACTCCGAGAGGATCGTGGTCACAAGAGATCTTTAACATCTGGCAGTGAAAACCTAGGTGTTCCTTAATCTGAAAATAATAAAGACACATTCCTTATTGTGTTGTTGTTAAAATTAAACGAAATCACACACATGAAAGCACTTTGTATATTGTAAAATCAACAAGGTCTTAGGTTGGCAGTCAGAAAATAGGTATTTTCTGACTTCAAAAATAACAGCCACTGGGAAGTAATCATTACTGTATTATTTTCAGTTTCCCCATTTTTAGAAGAAAACAGAGTTCTCCCACCATTCTCCACCCAAGGATCTGATTTTATCTCCAAAGTAGCAAAACAAATCAATAATAATATACTAAAAATCAAAATATCTGGAGCATAGCAGCACTTAAAAATTTTAAATGTTTCAATGTTAGTAAAAACAAAAAATAAAAAGAAAATTAATATGAGGTGTGTTAAAAGGAAAATAAAACTTAACTTAAAAATTTTTAAATCTCTGTAGATGCCTAAGGGGCTCTTCACTTCTTCCCAGTGATCACACCTGCAGCTCAGCTAACTCATCACCACACCAAGGCACCGGCTCCTGGAGTCCAGGCTGCGGGTCCCTGTGACCATTAGCCAACGACCTGCCCACACTCCCTCAACAGCATTTACCCAACACCTGCCTTGTGCCTCAAACACAGCTGTGAACAGAACAAATGATGTCCGTCCTGGTAGAGCTTTTACAGGAGTGGGGACAGAAAATAAAACCAATACAGGTAAACAACCAGCCCTTCTCTAGGTATGCGATGTAGAATTTGAGATTATCTATCTACAAAAGCATCTGGCTGATTATGCTTTTACTAGAAGCATTCTTACTACATAAATAAATTTAAATAAGCATGTACTAACGCTCATACTATAAAGATGATGAAGTTTAGAACATTATTTAAATAGTTTCTTTCACTAAGGTCTAATTTTCCTTGTTCTTCTAAAAAAGTAAATAAAAGCTTGTTCTCGTTTTTAACTATCCGGCCTGCAGCTTTCTCCTGGGGCAGTGGCTTCAATGCTGGTCTCAAACCCTCAGGGAAAGAATCTTATCTATATTTAAGATAATTCCTGGGACCTAAAGTTCCCTTATCTTTCTAGCACGCAACCTTCTCTTGCTCCAGAGTTGCTGTCCGGTTAGGAAAAGACTGTCCCTCTTTGGGGAATCCTGCCTTATCCTCCCTCGTCTATGCAGTGAAGGTTTTTACACAAACCTCCAAGGAGAAGTCATTGTTCCTTTCTTTTTCTATGACTGCACCGCACACACCTTTGATACCTTGTTCTAAGCAACTTGCCCTGAAATTACTCACTTGCAGGTCCATCTTCCCTGCTACACTGAAAGCAACTTGGGGGAAGTTTTTAAAGAAATATTTATTTTAGAGAGAGGCAGTGGAGGGGGAAGGGCAGAGGGAGAGGAAAAGAATCTCAAGCACAACACGGGGGTTCATCTCACAGCCCTGAGATCGTGACCTGAGATGAGACCCTGTCGGGCACTTAACCCCGAGCCACCCTGGGCACCCCTGAAAGGAACACTGTAATCACATATGGCTACGGCTCTTCCCCCAGAGGTTTATAACCGACTCTCACTGACTTAGCCAGGTAAAGCTACAATGATTATAAAATCCTAAACAACATAGTAAGAAAAAAACAGCCTTATTAAAACAAAGAGTGTTTTGTGCAGTGTACACAGCAAGAAACATGCTGGACTTTCTTCTCACACAGAAAACTAAAGATAAAAGGACACTCTGGTTTGTATCTGCTGGCTTAGGATTCATAGGTAGATACAGCGCAACACATCACCCACACGTGAATGGAACAACTGTTACTCTATTCAGAAAACCATTATCTTAAATGAATCAGGATGGAACAGAACACAAAGACTGCTGGTCGAGATTTAAAGCTCCCAGTCATATGGAGCTGGTAAAATCCTGTCAAGTTCTCTCTAGTTATTCAGATTCTTGGTTCAAAAGAGTGCCTCCCAGTGAACACAGAGGACACAGATTACTATTACTATAGTTATTATCCTCTTGAGCAAATAAAGGTCAAGTCTGGTTGAAATCAAATAAGCTTTTTAGTTCTTCTGGTGAGTCTAACCATTACACTAAGAATTACAGGGATTTCAAAAGAAGCAGGACTCCTAAGTAATCTGTACTTCAAGGAGTTAGAGATGTCAGAAACAAAGGCAAACAATATAAGACAACATATAATTGCATAGAAAATTATGCAGTTAGTCTATAAATGCCACGGGAGAGCGAGAATGGGCGCAGGTGAAAAGTGAGGTGGACCGTGAATGCCAGGTATAATCTGGGTCAGGCATGAGGGCATTATAGCAAGCATACACAATCAGCAAAAGCTGTGATAATGCCAATGTTTATGGGTACTCACTAAATACCAGGCAATTTGTATGCATTATCTCACCATCGGCAAAACAAGTCTATGCCACAGGGGTCCCATGTCACACAGCTATTAGTAAGAAGCCCAGAGAGCAAGTCCCAGGTCCATGCCATTCCAGAGGGAGACTCTTTCATGAGTCAAGAAAGGAACAGAATGAATATGGGATACAATTAGGCAAATGAGTTCACAGAGAGTTGTATGCATAAAATACCACATTAAAAACTCCGCTAGGCTAGGGAATCTGCTTTTTGCTAGGCAAGTAATGAGGGACCAATCAATGCAGGTTCTATAGCGGAAGAGTGACAAAATGAAAATGACATTTTTAAGACATAAATTCCTCAAAAGTATGTAACACATATAGAGAAAAATCAGTAAGAATGGTATAATCTCATTTTTGTTTAAATATATTTTTAAAGATATGCATAAAAATCTCAATAGTAGTGGGGCACCCGAGTGGCTCAGTCAGGCTCCCTGCTCAGTGGGGAGCTGGCTTCTTCCTCTCCCTCTGCCCCTTCCCACTGTTTCTGTGCATGCATTCTCTCTCTCAAATAAATTAAAAAAAAAAAAATCAATACTGGTTATTTCTAGGGAATGGAGGTCTAATTTTTTGTGTGGCTTTGGTTTATATCTGGATAACTTTTATTACTCTTTGAAGTAAAAATGAAATTATAATACTACTTTCAAAAATAGGAAAAATATGGGCGCCTGGGTGACACAGTTCATCAGGCCTCCAACTCTTGGTTTTGGCTCAGGTCCTGATCTCAGGGTTGTGAGACTAAACCCCGCACCAGGCTCCACTCATACCATGGAGTCTGCTTGAGATCTCTCTCTCCCCCTCTGTCCCTCTCCCTGCTCTTATTCTAAATAAATAAATAAAATCTTTTTAAAAAATAAAAATAGGAAAAATAGGGACACCTGGGTGCCTCATCATTTAAGTGTCCGACTCTTGATCTCAGCTCAGGTCATGATCTCAGGGTCATGAGTTCAAGCCCTGTGCTGGGCTCCACACTGGGCATGGAGTCTACTTAAAAAAATAAATAAGGAAAAATAAAATCCCTATTCAGATTTTTTTTTAAGTGTGTTAATACAGGGTAAAAGAGTGAAATTAGCCAACAAGAGGAGTTCTAGCAGCTATAGCAGATAGAGGGAGGGCCTGCCTAAGGAAGACAGCATCTGAAACAGAAGACATATGTACCAAAAAAGGGCAGAAGCAATAGTTCGTAAGCAAATCCACTAATGTCTAAAATAAACTTAGGGATGCCTAGGTGGCTTAGTCAGTTAAGCATCTGCCTTTGACTCAGGTACCATCCCAGGGTCCTGGGATTGAGTCTCAAATTGGGCTCCCTGCCCCACGGGAAACCTGCCTCCTCCCCCTGCTTGATCTCTCTCGCTCTCTCTCAATCTGACAAATAAATGAGTAGTCTTAAAAAAATAAAAATAAAATTAAGGTAAATAAGCCATGTCGTCAGTCCAAGAACAGATCAACACCCACATTATTCTGCAGCATCCCTGAAGGTACCCAACTCAGGAACATACTTACTGTTAACTTTGTTTATATTGCCTTGAATTTCAGCTTGAGTGAGCAGCTCCTCATAAACGTCCCTTTCTCTCTCAGAGTTTTCTGTCTGAAAGTGAGTAAAAAGTGCAATGAATCAGTTCAGTTCTCTAAGACCTCAGAAACATACTGCTTCCCCAGCCAGGAGAGAACAAAGAGTAAGGGTGTGGCTTAAAATCATTAATGGAGCACACAGTGCAATGCTACACAGCCCTTAACTAAAAACATAAAAAGCAGACCCACTTGTTAACAACAAGCCCAAGGAAGCTTCCAGAACTGGGCAGGAGCAGGAAGCCCTGGTGAACTCTGCTCACTCAGGAGCCTGCATCCTTGCCTTAGACTTGAGCGGAAGGGCACACCCAAGGACCAGATCTCAGAACTTCTCATCGGTTCACACAAAATTAAAGAATAAAAGTCAAATTGGAATCTAATACCAAAAGACTGCATACTATGTAAATCCATTTCATTTATACGTAATTCTTAAAAAGGTAAATACAGTGTTCGATTCAGACTGGAGGTTGCCTGGGGTTAGGGATGGGGAGTGGAGGCTGATTGTGAAGAGGGACCGGGGGACTCTGGGATTGATGGTTTTGTAACCACACACGTTTGTCAAAACCCATCGAACCATACATGTAAAACAGTAAATTTTACTGTGTATAAACTATACTTCAAGAAAAGTGATTTTTAAAATGGACTCATATCGGGCGCCTGGGTGGCTCAGTGGGTTAAGCCGCTGCCTTCGGCTCAGGTCATGATCTCAGGGTCCTGAGATCGAGGCCCGCATCGGGCTCTCTGCTCAGCAGGGAGTCTGCTTCCCTCTCTCTCTCTGCCTGCCTCTCCATCTACTTGTGATTTCTCTCTGTCAAATAAATAAATAAAATCTTTAAAAAAAAAAAAAAAAAAAAAAAATAAAATGGACTCATATCAAACAATGAAAGAATATAAATCAATTAGAAGGAAGAAGTGCTCCATTTTTACCCTATTTTTAGCGTTGGTCATTTTCTCCTGCTTGGCCCGATAAAGCACATCCTGGTACGTGGAAGCCAAGGGCTCTTCAAGATTTACAAGCATGGCATTGGGGTTTCTCAGAGCCACAAATGTGTCGGCTGCAATTCTACGGTCAACAGCCTCATTAATGGCAATAACGGCAGCATGCACTAAGAAAATAAAATTAAATTAAAAAATCAAAACACAGAACACTGGGGTTATATAGAGTAAGGGAGGTACATGACACACCCAGAACAACATCGTGCCCCCTACTGCAGGAAAAGGCTCACTGTGATAGAGAAATGAGGACTGGAGTTGGAGGAATGGCTCCCTGAATCCAGTAAGCCTAGTCTCCTCTGGGATGCACAGAGCCACAGCTCTCCCTGTGATCCCATGTCTGGGATGCTGAGTTTGGAATCTCACAGGGAAATATTTGTTAAAGAGCTTTGCAAGCAGGTATTATGGCAATGTTCACCCTCAATCATCGTGTAAATACCATGATAAAAATAACAAACCCACAGAGACAGTGAACTCACTTTCTAATGCTTTCATCTTCATCAAAATCATTCACTTCCAAATAACAGTAGCAGAGAAGACCGCAGCAGTGTTGACCTCCCTCTACCGACCTAAACTTGCTAGCAAAACTCCTAACGTCTGGGACCATCACAGTATTCCTGATTGAAGGCGGTAGCAACAAACCCATCTGAACCCACAGTTTCTCCTTGCTTACACGCAGCTTCGTCCACCGAGAGCTCGTTAGCCAGGATGCCCCCGATCTTGCTGAAGGCAGGCATCTGGATCCCGTACTTCTCCAGCTCGATCTTCATGTTGTTGATTTCCTCTTCTACAGAAAAAGATGAAGACCCAGGCGAGCAAATTAAGCACCTTTCCAGAACTCAGAGAAGGAAAGAGATTCCCCAACTACACAATGGGAAGAAGTGGCGGCTACCTCCTAGAACTGTTACGAGGATTTAATGAGATGATATACGGAAAGCACTGAACATAGTGCCTGGCACAAAACATACACTCTATAGACATTAACTATTATTACTATTATCAAGAGTACCAAAAGTCAGTGTAACATGAGAAAGAGCCCTACAGAAAAGAGTTGCTCAAAACTGCTACTTGTGGCATTTCCTACAATGTACTTGGGAAGGAGCAGCTGTGAAGGGAGCCCAGGAACAAATGGCCCACAAGCCAGCCAGATGTCTTTACACACCAAGTCACAAGCTGCTATGGGACCATTCTGCTTCCAAGGCAGGAAGCCAAATGATAAAGAAAACAACATGTAAGGTTTGGCCCATTGCCCCAGGTCTGGTGAACAACTTCCCCAGAAGGAAAAATGTCACAGATAAAAGTTTTATTAAATTTAAAATTCCCAAGTCTATAGAATAATGACCAGTTCAAAGGATTTGAATCTATATTACTCCAACCAATAGTACCACTGTTCTTTTTCTCACCAAGTCCCCATCTCTTCAAGCATCTGACAAAAGTAAATACATACAGAATAAGGTAAACAAGTTCAATTTTTAAATTACTAAATTGTCACTCCTTGCTCTATGCCCACTGTAGGTACTTCCTAAAATGAGAGAACAAAGTGTGAAATTCCCAGTTTACCTGTCTTCTCAATGCACCGGAGAAGCAAGTTACACTTCTTTGATCTCTGTTGCCAGAGTGTTTTTTTAAGCTCTATGTCTTTAAGATTGGTATTGTTGACTCTCCAGGCTATTTCCACATAAATCAAGCATTTCCTGCCAAGTCTGTAACTCCTTACCTGTAAAGTCAACCTTTCCATATAGGTCTTGAATCTGAGGAGCCAGGCCCAGTTTGAACAGGTACAAACTAGAAGACACGATATGCAAAAAGAGTTAGGCCTCCCAGCTGCACCCAGGGGCTGCTCTTAGATTAAGGAGGAAAGTCAGCATAAAAAGAAAAAACATTCTGAACATATATACCCCTGCATGCTGCCCTATCCCCCCTTTTGCAGCTACCGCACTTCATCTCAGAACCTTTTCTGAGTTCTACATCATATTGTTCTAGAAAGTCACTTCATGCAATGCAAAAAGCACTGGGCTGGGAATCAGAAGACACAAGTTCAAGTCCCAGTTCTGGTACAAATCCAGTGTGCAGTGTGAATGCAGTCTATCTAGGTGGAGAAACCTTCACTTCTGTACACCTTCCTGTGATCAATAAGTTTTAACTAACAAGATATCTATGAAAGTATCATGAAAATGGGGGTGCCTGGGTGGCTCAGTGGGTTAAGCCTCCGCCTTCACCTCAGGTCATGATCTCAGGGTCCTGGGATTGAGCCCCACGTCGGGGTCCCTGATCAGTGGGGAACCTGCTTCCCCCTCTATCTCTGCCCACGCTCTGCCTACTTGTGATCTCTGTCAAATAAACAAATATATTTTTTTTAAGTGTCATGAAAATGATTCAAATAAAAAGTCTTATTTAAACTGAATTCATATTACTGATGGAAAAGTTTCAGGTAATTCATGAGTCTTAAATAAACATCTTATCTTTACTGTTTATTTATTTTTTTTTTTTAAAGATTTTATTTATTTATTTGACAGAGAGAAATCACAAGTAGATGGAGAGGCAGGCAGAGAGAGAGAGAGAGGGAAGCAGGCTCCCTGCCGAGCAGAGAGCCCGATGCGGGACTCGATCCCAGGACCCCGAGATCATGACCTGAGCGGAAGGCAGCAGCGGCTTAACCACTGAGCCACCCAGGCGCCCATCTTTACTGTTTAAATAAAAAAAAAAAAAGGAATCTATTCAACTTTAAATCTCATGAAGGCAGGAACAATAAAAGTCTTGTTCACCACTATCTACCTGGAACCTGACATGTATTAATAAATATTAACATTTCACAGACAGACAGGTGGATAAGAAAATGTCTATAAGCCTGAATGACCATAACTGGATGCTAAGGACCCAGCAGATCAGAATCAACAGTAAGAAGTGTACTTGACAGAGATGGACACAAGCAAGACACCGACAGACTAGCAATAAGGGAATAAATTAAAAACGCTTAGGAAACAAATCACAGAAACTCAACAGAGTGACCTACAATTTGTGTAAATAATCTGTAAACCTCAGCTTGATCTAAACACGAATACAGATCGTGTATTTTGCATTCACAGAACTGATCAGGTCTTGAACTGTATATGATAAACACAAATGTATAATCTAAAAAAAATCAAGTTTTTGGAAAAGACATTCAAATTTATACATTCAGAGTAGCTAATTATTTTCTCAGATAATTACAAGTATGAATCATATGCATATGATTAAGTGTTTTTTAGAGTAAGATGCTCAAAATGGAACTATACAATGTTCCTCTCAACAAAATTTTTCAAAGCAAAATAGCCAATAACATTCTAGATCTATACCATGTACCCACAATATATATTATTTCTCCCATATAATACATCCTACCCAGATTCCAAATTTCTTCAGGAATTTCTCACTCTTTTATTTCTATGTGGACAGCAGAAAGTGATTGCCACACATCAAGAAACTTCAAGAATGTCACTTTTATAAGCCCAAGAATAGTGAGTTCATTTTTTAGGTTTTTCAAAGGTAAATTAAAGTTGTTAAGACATTCCAAGCTGCTACAAGTAAAGTAGAAGAGAAGCTAAGACAGAGGCACCATCTTTCTTTTATCTCAATTATTGAGAATATTTTAAGGAGGTGATGGAGTTATGAATATAACTACAATGGCCACTTTGACCCTTTTGCCCAGAACCAAGAGTAGTCAACTTCAAAGCTGAAACTTTCAATCCTACCAGTAAACACCCCTTTCCAATCTTTGCTCCTGTTCTGTAGGTAACTGTTAGTTGCCTACAACAGTGAGCCTATGATTGAGCTCAGGTTCATTTTCCTTTTCTTTTTTTGCTACTGAAGCTGTACTTCATGGTAATGGGAAAAGGAGGGTGTGGATTCCTCTTCTCTTTGCTGCCTGCAGAGCAACCTGGAAGTTACTATGCTGATCTCAAAGACTGTTAATAAAGGCTCTTAAACACAAACACAGCAGTTGCTTAGGAAACAGAATCTAGTACCGTCCACAGTCCCTGATCTAAATTCTTTAGGCCAGATATGAATTTAGATTTCTCAGATATTAGAAAGGTTTTATAGTGTATACAGTATTATACAGTATCTGTTTACTTAAGTATATACAGTATTACAAAACACACCAGCAAGCCTTGAGGCAGCACACCTGAAAAAATATATTATTTTTTTATAATTATAATTTTATAATATATTTTATAATATATTACTCTGCAGAGAAACATACACATAATTACAGTAAGGAGACAAATATTCTAAATAACTAATTAATTCTGATCAGATTTTGCCAACAAATGAGTTTGAAACAAACTTAAAGATGATTTTCAGCTTTTACATTTCTTTAGGATTATGGGCTAATTTAATCCCAAAATCAGTTCTTAGAAAGATAAAACATCAGAGGAAATGGAAATAAAGAACTGGGGTCTTGGGGCACCTGGGTGGCTCAGGTCATGATCCCAGCATCCTGGGATCAAGCCCCACTTGGGCTCCCTGCTCAGCAGGAAGCCTGCTTCTCCCTCCGCCTCTCCAGCACTCCTGCTTGTGTTCGCGCTCTCATAAATAAAATAATTAATTAAAAAAAAGAATAGGGGCACCTGGGTGGCTCAGTGGGTTGAACCTCTGCCTTCAGCTCAGGTCATGACCTCAGGGTCCTGGGATCCAGCCCCACATTGGGCTCTCTGCTCAGCAGGGAGCCTGCTTCCCCCTCTCTCTCTGTCTGCCTCTCTGCCTACTTGTGATCTCTCTCTGTCAAATAAATAAATAAAATCTTAAAAGGAAAAAAAAAAAGAATTGGGGTCTTATCTGAGGGTGGAATGTAATCCAGAAAAGTAATTTAGCAGGACTAAATACAGTGACTATCTCAAAAGAGAAGAAGAAAGAAAGGCAGGAAGGGAGAAAACAGGGAGCTAATAATACTTTCTGTTACTGCAAATCCAAAAGGGAGAAGGGGCCTCACCACACACAGTGAAGCAAGGTGCCTTTCTCCAACACTGCTGTACCATGCACTGAAGAGGAGGCTCCCAGCAGGTATACACTGCCTGCCTATCAACAACGGCCAGCCCTTTGGGAAAAACACTCCAGGGAGGAAAGAAATCATAAATCACCAACCAGAACACACTGCTCTGTATATAATTTCCAAGCACAGGCTGCATAACAATAGCAGACTTCCTCCCCTTCCAATTCTGAGAAAGGCACAGTTAATTCTTCATCTCCAATTCAGGGACTTTGGGGGCCTGGGACCCAGATGACGTTGGAGAGAGCCGTCGCTGCAGAACTCACAGAGAGGAGCTCTGCCAGCGGGGCCTTTTGCCGGCCACGTTCAGATATCCATTGTAGGTACAACCTTCACAAGGTTATCAACAAAGGCAAACCTCACTTTAACACTGAGCCAATCACAACACTCAGAATTAATCTGATTTTGGCTCAGACAGATACACTTGAAATTGCTACAATCTGAACATTCCCCTAAACAACACCCACTTCTAAGTGTTTTCTATTAAATCTTGGGTTACTTTTGTTTGTCCGTTATGACATGTACCTTGGAGGGAAATGTATGACATGTACCTTGGAAAAGCAATGTAAGGCATGACCTCTGTCCCTAAGATGCTAATAATGTAATAGAGAGAAAGACAGTGAACGTATGCAAGAAACAACAGAACTAAGAAACAAAGAAACATAGGTGTTTAGACAGAGGAATGAGCAAGAGTCACTGAAATCACAAACCCTCACCAAGAAGATGGGAACTGAATTAAAACTTGACTGGATACACTGAGACAAACATGAACAGTCATCTGGTAAAAGAAAGTACCATTTTCTTTTCTCATTTATAAGGCAGAAGATAATCCCTTGAGCTAGAGAAGGAGAAGGAAGGCTTGTTACAATGTATGATTTTGACTACCTAGTGCATGTGAGGCATCTAAGTACTAGAGACACAAAGATCTGGGGAGTCCTGCCCCCAAGGAGTGCAGGGAAAGCCAGCAGCAAGAACGAAAAACCCAAGGATGATGGAAAGCCATGCACTCGAAGAGGTCTGTGCAAACACCAGAAGAGCACAAAGATGGGAAGCAGCTAATTCAGTCTGAGGGAGAAAAGTAAAAGAAGGCATCCAGAAATGTGGCAATCCACAGTAGCATCTGAAGAAGAAAGTGGGTTAAACTCGGGAGTAAAGGGCATCCAGGCCTTGCAAACAGAATAAACAAAGGCACAGGAGCGTGGCTATGCACTGGTCCTCAGCTACATTCGTTCTTTTGTGGGTTTCACACGGCTTCCAGGGATCCAAAGGGTCTGGCACATATTTGATCAGACCTGAGACAACAGGCTTCTCACAGGTCAATATGATACATATATCCATGTATGTAATTAACATTTATTAAGCACACATAGAGGATGCCTTATAATTTCATTAAATGAGCAGCCCGAGCAAAGAAACCACAGCCACATGTCCCACTCACTTCTACCTTCTCATATAGCCCTGCGGCCACCAGGTAAATCTGTCCCGCTCCGCGTGGTGCTGTCATATCTACTGAACCCCACCCTCCCTCCACACACATTGCCTCTTCCTTCCAATACAGTATTTCGCCGATTCTAACAGCCAAGGGCCTGAAATTAAGCCATCTTCAGAATCTACTATGAAATTATGAAAAAATTATACTTTGTTTCAGTTCCTATTTGTCATATCTGTTTCACATAAACATTACTTAATGAACAAATGGCTTGGTGAGGACCTAGAAAACTAAGTAAATTAAAAATCAACCATTTGACAGTTGCTGGCATTATCTGAAGATGTTGATAAAATTTAATTACACTACTAAATTATTAAGACATGGTGATTGAATTTTGTAATTCAGCTATTGGCTTGTGGCAAAACAGTAAACAGTAATAAGTTTTGAAATGTACATGCTTCTTGTAATTCTTAAGAGATTTTAATTAAAAAGAAAAGAACTGCATCCCAGCTGAAATGTACAGTTCACAGGAATACTAGATCAACAATGAAAGACTATACTTTGTTTTCAGAGCCAAATTATCTGCTATTATGGGGATAAATAAATCCCTTCTCCCTATTCCCTAGAAAAACACAGCTGTTTCTCACCACTTTGTTAAGATAAAAGTATCCCATTCTATTTGGAAATCCTGAAGCTAATGCAAGAACTTTCTCGTTGCACCACGGACAAAAAGCTATACATTCAAGTCAGACATTATTCCTACACTGCTTTCTTTTTTACTGAGACAGAACTGACATGTAACATCACATTAGTTTCAGGGGTACAACATAGTGATTCAATACATGTATATATTGCAGAATGGTCACCTCAGTAAGTCTCACTAACATCCATCACCACACAGAGTTACAGATTTTTTTTCCTTGTGCTGAGAAACTTTTTTTGAAGATATATTTATTTAATTTAGAGAGAAAGAGAGAGAGCATGTGTGCTAAAGTGGGGTCGGGGGAGGGATGGAGGCGGGGGGGGGGGTTGGAGACTCCCCCTACCCCGAGGGGGGAGCCTGATGCAGGGCTCGATCAAGACCTGAGTCAGCACCAAGAATTGGATGCTGAAGCGATTGAGCCACTGAGACGCCTCATGCTGAGAACTTTTAAGACCTACTGTCTCAGCAACTTTCAAGCATACACTACACCATTAGTAACGCAAATCCCTGGGAAGTAAGTTACAACCCCAGGGCTTAGTTGTTTTACAGCTGGAAGTGTTTTTTTGACTCCCTTTACCCATTTCGCCTGCCCCCAAGTTCCCACCTCTGGCAGTTTAGCAGTCTATTTTACCAAGAAAATCTGATTACCTGAGTGCGTGGATACAGTAGATACATCTTGGCATGTTTTTTCGATCATAGATATCTGTAGTTTCTGGGTAAAAAATCTAAGGAGGAATAAAAGAAGCAGAATAAGGTATCCATCCACTGGATCGTTCACCAACCACCAATTATACAAATAAAACGATCAGCAAACATTATTGGCATTCAGCAAGTAACTTCATTAGGGGGAACAGACAATTCATCTTAAGTAATGCAAAGAATAAAACGCTATAATAGAGAATAAAAAGCACGAGTTGGAAAAGCCTTATTTGGTTAATCCACTGAGTTTCACCAGGTATGTGAAAGGGATTTGCTTCCTGCAGACTCAGAATGGGCAGAAGACACACAGCGCTGAGCAGTTTAAATCACCGACCAATGTGGGAAGCTCCGGAGGACCGTGATCTGCCCAGTTACCATCTACCATATCTAGACACAGAATAACTCAACCATGAGCATTTACTGGGGTGCTTTCGGTTGTGTGAATTACTACATTTAGACATTGGAAAAAAGCTATAAAATATTAAAATGTGTTATATGCAGCGAAGTCTGGCTGGCTCAGCTGGTGGAGTGTGTGACTTGATCTCTAGGTTGTGAGGTTGGAGCCCCACACCAGGTACAGAGATTACTTAAAAATAAAATCTTCAAAAAAAAAAAAATGTGTTACATGCTTGGGAGAAGAAAAAAAATACACAGATAAAGTAGATGAAAGAGCGGATATTGTATGGGAATGTGGAAGACTGGTGGTTCTCCTTAGTAATTGTCACAAATAATCGATTACTTGTGCTATTATCTCTTTGACTAGACACTACATGAAGGCAGGGATCAGGTCTATGCAATTCATTGCCATATCTTCAATGCCAAGCCCAGAGCCAAGGTCATGGAAGGGATTCTACATTTAATGAATTAACAAATGAGGTCAAACAGGAACACAGTAGGTTTAGACTGAGTATAATCCTGAATTTCAAGATCTATTTTCATGGTGATGTGGCACCACGAAATTCATTCTATAATGTAGGGAGAAAGGAGATGATAATGGTCTGGAGAAGTGAAAGACTGAATTTTGAGGCCGTCAGAAGAATCTGGATGAGTAGTGAAAGGCAGCAGGAGAAGGCCTGTAGCGCCGTGGGCCTGTCAGAGCCCTTGACCCACCGTGTTTGTCTGTTTTCATGCATTTCCCACAATACCTATGACTCTCAACTAGAAAGAACCGCCCCCCTCGAGAGATGGGATGCACCAGAACTGTCTTTTGATCATTTCTCAAACTCCGCATGCTCACTTTCCAAGATAGAGATATCATCATCTCCTGAAAGGTGAAGATCATGGTCTCCCTGAGCCACCCTTTCCGAAAACAGCACAGAATATATTTTAGAAAGTAACAGAAAGATACAGTTGGGTAGGGTAGGATGCAATCCAATTATGAGGGCCTCGAAAGTCAGACAAGTCTGAACTTGATATGTAGGCGCCAGAGAAGTCCTAGCTGTGAAGCCAGGGATAAAAACAGAGCCTCAGAAGATCTGACTGGAGACAGGACACAGGGTACATTGAATCACGGAGAAACTGAAGCTCAGGAGGCACACTGATAACCTCTCTGAACAGATAAAAGAAACATTTAAATACATGAGGAAGGCTGGGGGCATAACTGCATTTAGGAGTTCAAGGTAACCTCAAGATTCTGAAATGGGATGACAGGGGAATTGAGGACAGGCTACCATTTAGTATAGAGGAGGGGAGGTTCACTTGGGGGAAAAGGAAGGTTTACGCTCAGACAGGAGGAATTCTAGTTAATAGAAAACTATCCGAGAGCTGTCGAGCAGCCATGTGAAACCGTGTGTTTAACTTATAGCAAAGCCTTCAAAATAACTGAACGCATGAGAACAAGAATGTAAGTAAATAAGGACAGCAGCTTAAGGAACCCCCACGACTAGGAAATGGTAGGCAGAACACAAGAGGAAGATGGAGCAGGAGTTGAGTAGATGGAAAACAATTTAAAAATCAAAGTCAAGGGGTGCATGGCTGGCTCAGTGAGGAGAGCACGCGACTCTTGATCTTTGGGTTATGAGTTTGAGCCCCACACTGGGTGTAGAGATTACTTTAAAAATAAATTATTGGGGCGCCTGGGTGGCTCGGTGGGTTAAAGCCGCTGCCTTCGGCTCAGGTCATGATCTCAGAGTCCTGGGATCGAGTCCCGCATCGGGCTCTCTGCTCGGCAGAGAGCCTGCTTCCCTCTCTCTCTCTCTGGCTGCCTCTCTGTCTACTTGTGATTTCTCTCTGTCAAATTAATAAATAAAATCTAAAAAAAAAAAAAAAAAAAAAAAAAAAAAAAAATAAATTATTTTTAAAGATTTTTTTAAAAATTTATTTACTTGACACAGAGAAAAACAGAGAGAGAGTGGAAACACAAGCAGGGGGAGTGGGAGAGAGAGAAGCAGACTTCCTGCTGAGCAGGGAGCCCGATGCAGGGTCCATCCCAGGACCCAGGGACCATGACCTGAGCCGAAGGCAGACGCTTAATGATTGAGCCACACATGCGGCCCTTAAAAATAAGATCTTAAAAAAAAAAATCAAAGACAAAAATCATAAAGTATTTTCTGGAAGAGGTGGCCAACAAGACCAATTATAACAAAAAGACAAAAGTGAGAAGAACCAAAAACTTTCCACATTAAGCTTTTATAATTAGCCTATATGTACCATATTAAGAAATTAGGAAAAATATCCCTACAGACACTATATATGTATTGTCAATTATATATATTATTATATTATATATATTGTATATATATAATATATATATTCAATTATATATCATACATTGTATTATGGGCAACAATTTTTAGACTAAGTATCATTAATCCACATTACAAGTCTTCTGGACCTAAATCATATAGAGTGGACATTTCCAGGCTGATAGCCATGATGGCCCTATTGTCTCTGAAAGCCTTTGGGGAACTCTATGTTTGTTATAGCTATGGTCCAGGACAATATACTACCATTAGTAAACAAAAGAAGTAGTAAAATTATATCAGTAAAAAAGCATTTTGTAGTAACAATACTACTAGTAATAGCACATATTAACAAAGCTCTTAGTACCATTTAAAAGAGGTTAAATCATCATTGCCCGTTAGGCATACTACAAAAGAAACAGGTACAACAAGATACAGGTGCACAGAAAGGCCAAGTAGGCGTAAGAAGTTGACACACTGCATTTCCTGACATTTGTGGGCCTAATTCTCAAACCTACCAGTGAGAGGAAGAGAGCTTCAGCATTCTGCTCTGAAAAAAAGAGGACAAAGGCTAGTCTTCTGCCAAGACTTGGCTCTGGATTTAACTCAATTCAAAACACAGATATGCAAAACTGCGCTGGCCCTATGCTAAGTACCGAATGTTCGAATGTTCGTCTCCCAGTGGTTCTAGCCCCTCTTGGACCTCGGATCCTCCCTACCTCACTTCTTTCAATCTGTCTTTGGTTATAAAAATTCAGACGCCACAGGGAGTTATAAAGAAAATAAAAACGCCCCTTAATCCCATCACACAGAAATCCCATCCCATTACAGACTTTTCCCAAGAATAAAAGGGAAATTTTTTACATAAAATGATACATACATAAAAATAGAGATCTATTTTTTTACATAAAAATAGTGATCTCACCTTAGCTAGAACACAAACTTTTATAACCTTAGGCCATTCGGGTTTTTTCTCCCACTTAACACCTCACAGACAACTTCTCTTGTCAATACAGAGTAACATCACCCTTTCCAACGAGCTGTACTAGTATTCGACTGGCTGCCACACAGTTAATGCCCCCAGTGAAAGAACATGTCGCTGCTATCTTTTCTATTCTAAGCAATGCTGAAAAACTCTATGTGCCCATCTTTTCGGGCTTGTCTGATTTCGGGGGTGGGATGAATTCCTAGAAGTAGAATTCTTAGGTCAAAGGATATGGAAAACAAAAAAGATGTCCATGCCTCTATGAGTTGATGATATTGCATGGCCTTCCGGGTTCAGGACAGGACCAGGGATGGGGGGCAGAGGGGGATGTGGAGGCTGGAGATGGCAAATTTCACTAAGAGTGGTGCTAAATAAAATAAATTCCTGAGCAGAACACTCGAGGACACACACTCACTCCAAACCCATTCAACTGTAAACATGCAGGTTCTACATACCAACCGTACCTCAAGAAAGATGTTTTAAAAAACAAAGACTACAGGGACACCTGGGTGGCTCAGTTGGTTGAGCCACTGCCTTTGGCTCAGGTCATGATCCCAGCGTCCTGGGGTTGAGTCCCGCATCGGGCTCCTTGCTCCCCAGGGAGCCCGCTTCTCTTGTTGCTTCTGCCTGCCACTATGCCTGCCTGTGTGTACGCTTTCTCTCTGACAAATAAATAAATAAATCTTTAAAAAAAATAAAAATAAAAAAAGAATGTATTTCTCCCAATCACTGTGTCATAAAAATAAAAATAAATAAAAATAAAAAAACACGAAGACTACAGCCTTGACCAAAACAAGATACGGGAGGTAAATGCCATCATATTGCCTCTACAACTTGAAACATAAAACAACAGCCTATCATGTTCTCTTACAGACAAAAGAGTATTCTGTAGCTGTAAAATGACACTTCTAAAATATTTCCTCCTATTTCTTAAAGTCAAATTTTAGTGTAACAACATTGTGAATAAATATAAACACTGAACTGTAGACTTTAAAAAGATGGATTTCACGGCATGTGAATTTTAATGTAAGTCTACAGTTTGATGTAATAAAAGTCAATGACATCATAGGGAACTTCTCTAGGGTGAGGTGAGCAGGGATGGGGAATAAAAAAGAGAAAGAACAAAACTATTCCCTAAAACAAACAGAAGAAAGAGATCCTTTAGTATTTAAAAGAAAGAAAGAAAGAAAATATCATCAAAGGTTCAATTAAGAATAACTTGATAGGCAGAATGACAACTATGCGCCAACACAGCCTCATGTAAGCCAGAACTCGGAATCTCACGTAAGTTACCTTAGGCAATCCAATCTCATGCATGGCATTCAACCACTGAATCACGTTATCAGTATGTCTAAAGTGCAGGCCAGTTGCCTAGAACAAATAAGAGACAGTTAGGCACTGTTGGAAATATTGAAGCAAATACCAAATAAAGACTCTCTTTGCAAAACTTCCCTTATGCAACTTTGCAAGGGCCCCTTAAATTGAAAGTCTATAGCATTATGTTCACATTCCAATCCTAAAAAGTCGAATCCACATCTCAGTTCCCTTCATCTAAGAACCATCTGGAGAATCTGCCTGTGTAACGTGGTCTACAGAACACGGTCTTCAGAATTCAATTATCCTGGATTCAGTCCCCAGCTTGGCTGTCTACTGATGACACTGAGTAAGTCGCTTCACTTCTTTGAGCTTCGTCATCTGTAACACCTACTTCACCAGTTTGTTGTAAAGATGAAATGGGAAAATGTACATAAAGCACTCAGGGTGGTATCTGGCATGTAGAAAATACTCATAAACCGACAGATACCATTAAATATATCAATCAGGGTTTTCATACTACACACACAAACACCCACTCATGTGGTGGACATGGTGTTTGGAAAGGACTCATCTCTAGGTCTGCTATTTTAGAGAAAGATTTACTCTCAAGAGGAAGATGGGCAGGACTACTGTTTCTATCGCCAGCAGTCTTCACTCTTGTTTTGAATGTCCTGTTGCCTGGATGGCTCAGTCAGCTGAGTGTATTGACCTAGGTTTTGGCTCAGTCATGAGCCAGGGTCATGGGATCCAGGCCCGCTTTGGGCTCTAGTGCTCAGTGGGGAGTCTGCTTGGGATTCTCTCCCTCTGCCACTTCCACCCACTCATACTAGTGCTCTCTCTAAAGATACATAAATCTTTTTAAATTAATGAATGAATGTCTCGCTGCTCTGTCCACACTGTAGAGTGCTCCACAGAACAGCTCCAGAACTGTCTTCAGAAAAGAAAAGTTTCTCTTTGAGATGTTAATTTTAGTTGAGGACCTGGACCTTCCTTGTTGTCCTTTGAACATAAACATGGAACATAAAAACCTCCTTGGACTCTGTCTTCATCCTTAGCTCATTCCAAGTTCTGGCCCAACTCCACAGTCAACCCGCTTACATCTGCCCTTGGTTTTGCAATCTTCCTCTATCTTTTACACTCATCCTTTTCCAAATAGCTGCTCGTAAGAAAGCTCCCCCACAGCAGATTTTGGTCCTTGTCAACATCCCAACTTGATTTTTCTTTTTCAGGGCCCTGGGCCACAAGAATCAAAGCCTCTCACTGACCTCGATAAATTGGACTGCTTTTCCAATTTACCTCAAATTTTAATGTCACAGAGGGATCTTTATTCCCCCTAAAGTTGCAAGGTTATTGCTTTAATTTGCCAATAGATCTCAGTGCTTGGCTAAAATTAAAGTTGTAATTCCCCCTAGTTACTTCCTCTACCTTCTAAGAAATTAAAAAAAAAAAAATCATCACAAACCATAAAGATTTCCAGACATACCCCATCACAGGAATTGTATCAAAAATACAGAGAGTTGGGGTGCCTGGATGGCTCAGTGTGTTAAAGCCTCTGCCTTCGGCTAGGTCATGATCCCAGGGTCCTGGGATGGAGCCCCGAATCGGCTTTCTGCTCAGCAGGGAGCCTGCTTCCCCCCGCCCCCCGCCTGCCTCTCTGTCTACTTGTGATCTCTGTTTTCAAATAAAGAAATACAATCTTTAATTA
This sequence comes from Mustela lutreola, assembly GCF_030435805.1. Lineage (NCBI taxonomy): Eukaryota > Metazoa > Chordata > Mammalia > Carnivora > Mustelidae > Mustela > Mustela lutreola. Next base: position 7,832,093 of record NC_081296.1, on the reverse strand, counting down.
AAAAAAAAAAATACAGAGAGCCACCTTTCATTACTATACCTGACTTTGCATTATCTTCTCCACTCTCCACCAGGTGTTTTATTTTAAAGGAACACACACACTCACACATATTTCTCAATAACTCTGGGACAGGATAAAGTCCACAAATCTTCTCTTTCAAGTTTAAGGAAATTTAAGCCCCAAGCAAGGAAGGACTCACCTTGTATCTGGTCTGCTCTCGATCGTAAATCTTCTTCAAGGATACCACTTTGGGAGAGAAGAAGTTTCCTAGTTTGGCAAGGTAGACCCCATTCCTAAGCCCCTCCTCCAGTTCTGTGGTGGGAGGCAGGTCTTCCCCGAGGCACGCTTCCATCCACCTGCACGAAAGGGAGAGGACGTGACAACAGAGGAAGGGTCTGATCCCCTCCTTAAGAGACTTTTGAGACTCATTTCCATTCTCCCTGGAGTTTAAGTTCCACATAAGCAACACTCTTTTAAGATCCAATTTCACACACATCCTTGTCCTGACCCAGTCTTAGGAAAAGACTGGAAAACTCCCGAGCAACAAAGCCACCTTCTTCTCTACCCTGCTTTCTTCTGTGGCAGTAGAGCCAACTGGCTCCCCAGCCCCTGACTGCCCAGAAACCTCAGGCCCTAACCCGAGGTCACTCCTGCAGAACTCCTAAGAAAAGCCATGTGTAGCTGACGGCAGCACTTCAGTTGTTCAAAAATTCAAATGTATGTTCTCTTCCAGTTTCAGAATCCACAAAGAATTTCTTTTAAGAAATTCTTTTAAGGCTGTTTGGGGGTTACATGAATAGTCTATGATCTCAACTGAAACAGGGAAGGAAATGCAGTAAAAATGAATGTGTGTTTGTCAGAGGTGGGGGAGGAGACTGCATTTCCCCCTAAAACATTTCTCAAGAGATTTCAGGGAGGCTCAAGATAAAACAATGCACATCTGCATGTATTTTCTATCAACATACGTGTAGGAAAATAAAAGTCATTTAAAGGCGATGCTTTGGCTTTTTTTTTTTTTTTTTTGGACAGAGAGAGCCAGAGCAAGAATAGGAACACAGCAGGGGGAGCAGCAGAGGGAGAGAAGCAGGCTTCCCAGCAAGCAGGGAGCCCCATGTGGAGCTTGATCCCAAGACCCTGGGATAATGACCTGAGCCCAAGGCAGATGCTTAACAACTGAGCCATCCAGGCACCCCGATGGTTCTGCTTTTTTTAAAGACTATTTATTTGAGAGAGAGAGACCAAGGGGGCGGGCGAGGAGAGAGTTGAGGGAGAGGGAGAAGCAGACTCCCTGCTGAGCAGGGGCTTGATGCTGGGACCACCAGGACTCTGAGAGCATGACCTGAGCCGAAGGCAGATGTTTCACCAACTGAGCTACCCAGGCTTCCCGTATGCATGTTTATGTAATTCTTTTATTAATAAATTGCTTGAATGATACACAACAGACCTTAGATTTATGATAGTTCTATAAATTGCTACTTTTATAATTCAGAATAGACTTTCTTGTATTAATTCTGACTTTCCAAACTGAGGTTACTGCTCAGAATTTTTACAAAACAGTAAGGAAAAGGAACAATTTCTCTGTGTTTCTCAAGTTCTAAAAATAGTCATAGTATGTATTTAAATAAATACTGGCTGGGGTGTATGCATGGGCCAGAGAATTTTCTCATCATTCCCTATACCCAGTGATAATAAGTTTTTACCTCTGGCTTTTCTTTCAGGTACTGGGAACTTAAATCACGGCGGTTGGAGGTGGTGGGGGCGGGGGGTGGTGGTAGGAGCACACAAATGAGTTTTCCAGAAGGGCTGCCACGGTAGTTAAGACAGATACCAATGGGTAAGAGCTACAAAATCCAAACCTCTGCAAGAGCCCAACGACCAGAAGGGCAAAGTGGAAAAGAATACAGCTCACTGGTATGGAAAAGAGCTGTAGTCCAGGATTCATCTCCTGTTACCAGCCTTCCAATATTTTCTTGCTAAAAAGGATACAGCAAATGGCTCCTGCCAATCCCAGCTCTCAAGGGACAGTGGAACTTGTGTTCTCATTAACAGAAACAAGCCTAGAACAACTGCAGTCTAATCCAAGAACAGCCCTTCACCATGTAATGAAGAAAAAATTACTTATTTTCTCCTCAAAACAAGGTAAACACATAGACTGTGGATAAAGAGCACAGCGCAATACTTTTGCCTTGAATGAGGCTAGCTACCAAAGGCGTTTCGGTTCTTCTCTGAGATGACTACATCAAAGTCAAAGTCAAAGGAGGAACCACAGCGTCATCTCCCACAAGCTTTTATCCACGCCTTCCTGAGGCAAACTGCTGTATAGCAGGCCTGATTAACAGCTAGTTTTGTAGAGTGGAAGAGAATACCTTGCACATCACAGAAATGTCAGGCCAGAAGAAGAGGCAACTGTGATCTGATGAAAAGGGGTAAGGGAGAGCCAGAATAAACAGGCAAAATACAGAAGTGTCTCTCCATGCCCCAAACCCAAAGCTGCCCTCCATATTCCACACACAGGGTGGGAACCTCTGTCTCACAAGAGAGTATCAGCGGGTTTCATTTATAAGAATTAAGTTTAAAAAGTAAGTTAAATTGGGACCATATTGCTTTGAAAAATGAAGAGCACTCAGTAGGATGCTATGTTACTCTAATTGTTAATATTAGCTGAAGTAGAGATTCTACTATAATCCTGAGAAGATTCAACAAACCCCCCTTTCGGTCCTCCACAGCCCATCTGAGATTTCCCCCTCTGCCACTAAACCACAGAATCACAAGATGATAGCCAAGAACTTAAAGCACTTCTAGGGCAAATCCCTTTGGGTTTTGCTTTGTTCTTTCAATATAATAATACATATTCATTAAAGAAAATTAGTAGACACCTCTCAATATTTTATGAATATTTTCCATGTTATTATATAATTTCTGAAGACTGAGTTACACAAAAATTCTCCAAAGTGCTTAACTGGCCACCTATGTTGGACACTTATGTCACTTCCAAACAGTTTCAGGTATTAAATAATACTGCAAGGAACATCTTTGTGCACAATGTTCTGCTGTATTTAGAATTAACTCCTAAGGAAAGGACCTTAGAAGTCTAACTCCAAAATTAAAGAAATATAAACATTAAAGAAACTTTTTTTATTGTTCAAAAGCTTGTCCAAAGGCTGTATCTACTTATACAACCCCCTCATTTTATAAGTATAAGGTCTATCTGTCCAAGTCAACTACTAGCTACCGGCAAAGGCAGAATCAATCAGGTCCCTGATTCCTAGTTGATAATCCTCTTCACTAGACCACTGTTACTCTTATCCCATCACTCCAAAAACCTAACAGGGCTGAGCCCCACAGAGCAGAATGAACAGGACCAAGTTGCAGGTATCCTATACAGGAAAAAGTCTAGTATCTCTCCAGATTCTGTCCACTAAATGGGGTTTTAGGTATTTTAGTGTAAGTTCACACTGATTTTCAACTCAGACACAAAGCTTTCTTATAAAACATAAGCATTTAATTTAGCTTTTTGAATACATTTTATTTTTTTAAAGATTTTATTTCTAAGTAATCTTTACACCAAATTGTGGGGCTCAAACTTACAATCCTGAGATCAAGTCACATGCTCTACCAAATTAGCCAGCCAGGTACCCCTTGCTTAATAAATACATTTTTAAATAAATCTGCATAGATCCCTACCTTACACCACACACAAAAATCAACTCAAAATGGATTACAAATTTAACGTTAAGACCTGAAACCATACACTCCTAGAAGAAAATATCACAGGTAAGCTCCTTAGCGTCAGTCTTGGCAATAATATTTTTGGATTTGACAGCAAAAGCAAAGGCATCAAGAGCAAAAATAAACAGAAGTGGAACTACACCAAACAAAAAGCTTCTGCACAGGCAAAGGAAACCACCAATAAAAGGAAAAGGCAACCTACGAAAAGGAAGAAAGCATCTGCAAATCATGTATCTGATAAAAGGTTAATATCCAAAAAAATTAAAGAATTCATGCAACTGAAGAGCAAAAAAACAAGCAATCCAATTTACAAATGGGCAGAGAAAGTGAACAGACATTTTCCCAAAGAAGATGTACAAAAGGTGCTAACTGTCAGCAAATGAAATGAAATGCAAATGAAAACCTCAACGAGACATCACCTGACACTTAGAACAGTCGTCATCAGAAGGGCAAGAGACAACAAGTGTTGGGAACGATGTGAGAAAAGAGAACCCGTGTGCACTACTGGTGGGAGTGTAAACTGGTACAGCCACTAAGGAGATATGTGGCATTTCCTTAAAAAATTAAAAACAGGACTGCCTGCGATCCAGCGATCCCGACTCTGAGTAAATAGTCGAAGGAATGAAAGCAACTGTGGAAGAGATTATCTGCACTCCCGTGTTCACTGCAGCATCATTCAGAATAGTCAAGATAAGGAAACAAGAGACGTGCCCATCAACAGATGAATGGATACAGAAGATGTGACACACACGCGCACGTGCACACACACTGGTCTATTATTCAGCCATGAGAAAGAAGGAAATCCTTCCATTTGTGACAACACAGATGAACCTGTGGGCATTATACTTCACAGTATTGCTCATATATAAAATCTAAAAAAAAACCAAAAGAAAACTCATAGAAACACAGTCTAAAAGTAGTTGCCATGGGGTAAAGGAAATAGGGAGAGGTTGCCAAAAGGGTACAAACTCTCACATATAAGAGGATGAGATCTGAGGCTCTAATGTAAAACACGGGGACTGTTGTGGACCACAATTCTTGTGTAACTAAAATTTGCCAAGAGAGTAGAATTTGAACATTCTCACAAAAAGAAAATAAAACCTAAACCTTTCATAATGTACACGTATGACAAATCACAATGTACACGTTATTTCTGTACATGTTAAATATCCTACAATTTTATGTTAATTATACCACATAAAGCTAAAAATTAGAAAGTAAATAAACCTAGAAACGCCTGGGTGGCTCAGTTGGCTAAGCGTCTGCTTTAGACCCTTAGGTTATGATCATAACCCTTTAGGTTATGATCCCATGATCCTGGGGTAGAGCCCTGCGGCCTGGGGCTCCCATCTCAGTGCAGAACCTGCTTCTCCCTCTCCCCTTGCCCTTCCCCCAGCCTATGCATTCTCTATAAATCAATGGTAACACAACTTTTTGCCAGTTCTTATGTTCATCACAGAATCCCTCGGGTGGAAATCTCACTAAAGATCTCCTCCTTGGGGCGCATGGGTGGCTCAGGGGGTTAAGCCTCTGCCTTCTGCTCAGGTCATGATCTCAGGGTCCTGGGATCAAGCCCCGAGTTGGGCTCTCTGCTCAGCAGGGAGCCTGCTTCCTCCTCTCTCTCTCTGCCTGCCTCTCTGCCTACTTGTAATCTCTGTCTGTCAAATGAATTAAAAAAAAAAAAAAAAAAAAAAAAAAAGACCTCCTCCTCTGCCCCAACTCCTCCACTCCCTCCACCTCCCACTTACTCAACCACTTTCATGCCTGAATGCTTTCAAATCCTCTCATGAGCCTGACTGCTGCTGATGTATAACCAAACGTTCATTTCTGGATTCTACCAGCCAGAAGTTTTTACTAAACCAGCACCTGTTCCCCCTTGGCACCCTAAGCCGCCCTGTGGAGCAAGACAACACATGGAATTCAAAATATAATGTGGCCATGAAGCACACTGGGAGTTATATGCAACTGACAAATAACTGAACTCTATATCCAAGACCAATGATGCATGATACACAATTTAAATTAAAAGAAATATATGTAGTACACACACACACACACACACACACACACACACACATGTATATAACGTGGCCTGCACTGGACTTTAAGAGACCTGGGTTTAGGGGCTCAGCTGGTTGGGCATCCAACCCCTGGTTTTGATTCAGTCATGATTTCAGCATCCTGAGATTAATCCCCACATCAGGCTCCCTGCTCAGCAATGAATCTGCTTGTCTCCTTCTCTCTGTCCCTTCCCCTACTTGCACACTTTCTCTCTCTAAAATATATAAATATATCTTCAAAAAAAGAGTTAAAATAAACAGAGAGAGAGACGCGGATTTATAACCTGTCCCTTATCAAGACAGTCACGTAGCCAGTTTCTTTGTTTGTTAAAAAGGAATGACAAGGGGAGCTGAGGTGGCTCAGTGGGTTAAGCCTCTGCCTTCAGCTCAGTTCATGGTCTCAGGGTCCTGGGATCGAGTCCCACATTGGGCTCTCTGCTCAGCAGGGAGCCTACTTCCCCCTCCCTCTCTGCCTGCCTCTCTGCCTACTTGTGATCTGTCTGTCAAATAAATAAATAAAACCCAAACTCTTGTTACAATCTACTGTCTCCTTCAATAACTGTAATAGCTGCCACCTCAGAACATTCACTAACAAAACCTCAGGTTCTGAAGCTGGACTTCCTGAAGCACCCTGCCCCACAGTACCCAACCTCATCAGTGGACTTTCCTGTATCAAGCACCCGGAGAAAAGCCCATTAAACACTAAGCACTGGTGACAATGACACAATTAGTGTGAAAAATGAGAGTTTATATAAAGGTTTATTTTTAATATAAATAGATCACAATTCTCATAAATAATAATCTTATCTACCTCTCACATATAGCCTATTTCTATGGAGCTCTGTTTTATACATATTTTAAATCAACTTTTTTTTCTTTAAAGGTTTTACTTATTTATGTGAGAGACAGAGACAGAGATAGCGAGAGAGTGTAAGTGGGGAGGAAAGGGAAAAGCAGACTCCCCGGTGAGCAGGGAGCTTGACGCAGGACTCAGTCCCAGGACCCTGGGATCATGACCTGAGAAGGCAGAAGCTTAACCGACTAAGCCACTCAGGCGCCCCTTAAATCACCTCTCAAAAAAACACCTGTCCACTCTGACGGCTACACATCCATTCAGGGCAGCATTTTCTTTCTTTTTTTTTTTTTTTTAAAGATTATTTATATACATATTTATTTATTAAGATTTTATTTGCTTATTTGACAGAGAAAGCACAGGCAGGGGGAGTGGCAGGCAGAGGGAGAGAGCCAAGCAGTCTCTCCACTAAGCAGAGAGCCCGACCTGGGGCTCGATCCCAGGACCCTGGAATCATGACCTGAGTCAAAGGCAAATGCTTAGGGGTACCACCCCGGCACCCCTAAGATTTATTATATATACAGAAAAAGAGTGGCGGGGGCAGAGGGAGAGAGAGAATCAAGCAGACTCCCCGCAGAGCTCGGAGCCCAGTGCAGCCAGAGCTCAATCCTAGGGCCTTGAGATCATGACCTGAGCTGAGATCAGGAGTGGGCCGCTTAAACAATTGAGCCACCCAGGTGCCCCAGGACACATTTCTTTCTTTCTTTCTTTCTTTTTTTTTTTTTTTAAGATTTTATTTATTTATCTGACAGAGAAAGAAAGAGCACAAGTAAGCAGAACAGCAGGCAGAGGGAGAGGGAGAAGCAGGTCCTCTGCTGAGCGGGGAGCCCAATGTGAGGCTCGATCCCAGGACCCTGGGACCATGACCCGAGCCGAAGGCAGACACTTAACTGACTGAGCCACCCAGGCACCCTTGTCCCCTGTAGGACACATTTCTAATAGACTACACCATGCAAGAGCTATCAGCAGCTTGAGATGTGCTAAATGCCTGCAACCACCTTCAAGGAGATCACCCCCCGGGAACAGAGGTGATTAAACAACTAGCTACAATGGGATGATATTTCAACTAGGCTTTATAACATAAATTGTATTTGGAGAGAAGAAAAATGGGAAAAGGAGACATCTGAGATAAAGCAAAAATGAAGGGCAAAAAGGTACAAAAACAGGAGCGCCCATCTGGCTCAGTTGGCAGAGCATATGACTCTTGATCCCAGGGTTGAAAGTTCAAGCCCCCCATCAGATGTAGAAATTACTTTTAAAAAATAAATAAGTAAGGCATGACAATAAATGGTGTATTTGGGGAATGATGAGTTACTGTAGTAGAGATGTATCTGGAGCACCAGCATTTTAATTCTCAGGCAGTGGGAACCACCGAAGTTTTCGAACAGAAGAGTGGGTTGGTCAGAGGAATCCAGTAAGGTCCTTGACTAGGGCAATGGTGGGAAGGGAAAGAAAACTGGTGAGCAATTACAAGGGAAAAACTGACCCCTCCTGACAGCTGGTTAAACAGCTGGGAGTAAGGGCTAGGAGTGGGAGACAATGGCTTTATAGACAACAGGAAAAGAAAAAGGGGGGGAAAAAAGCAAAGTTAAGTCCTGACTTCACATCTTGCTAATGACACAGAACATCAAACGGGTTCAAGGGGCCTGGCCGGCTCAGTCAGTGGTGCATGCAGCTCTTCATCTCAGTCATGTGTTCCAGCCCCAAGCTGGGGGTAGAGTTAACTGAAAAAAATTTTAATTTAAATTTAAACAATGGATTAGAGAATTTAAAGAGTAAGATAAAAGGAGGGAAAAATTACAGATGAATGGTTGTACAATCCTGAAATGGGAAAAGCCTTTTCAAACAAATTTATGGCAGCAGATATAAAGGAAGAGGGAGGGGCGCCTGGGTAGCTGAGTCAGTTAAGGAACTGACTCTGGATCTTAGCTCACATCTTGAGCTCAGGGTCCTGGGTTTATGCCCTGTGTTGGGCTCTACAAAAAAAAAAAAAAAAGAAAAGAAAAAGTGAGGGGGGAATAAAGTGGCTATATAAAAAGCAGTTAAACTTCAGGACATTTGGGAGGCTCAGTTGGTTAAGTGTCTGCCTTTGGCTCAGGTCATGATCCCAGGGTGGTGGGATCGAGTAGCACATCAGCCTCCTTGCTCAGCAGGAAGCCTGCTTCTCCTTCAACCTGCCACTCCCCCTGCCTGTGCTCACTATCATGCTCTCTCTCTCTCTCTCTATCCCTCTGACAAGTAAATACATAAATTTTTTAAAAAATTAAACTTAAGGCAATTAAAAAAATTTTTTTTAGAGAAAAGATAAACTGGAGGGAAAACTCTGCAACATAACAAGAAATTAACAATCTCCTATATACATTTTAAATGCTTGAAATAAATAAAATGACAAGTATTTCCCTAGAAAAATATAGAAACAGAAACAGGCAACTCATGAAAGAAGTAAATGGCCATAATTACAGGAAAAATTCTTAGTCTACTAATCAAAGAAATGCAAATTAAAGTAACAATAACACCATTATTTGGCTACCAGACTGGCAAAGATAAGGAACAATAGTGACTTATTATTGTCCAATATGTGGGGAAACCCCACATTCTCACACTGTTCCAGAAGAAAATCTGGCAACATGTACCATGTTTAGTAAACTTTCAGAAACTTCTATAAAAGGCAAAAGGTTGTTTTATTTTATTTTTTATTTTTTTTATTTTATTTTTTTTTTTTTTTGGTTGTTTTATTTTAAAAGATGATGTGGTGACTTGTGGCGCGGATGACTAAATGAAAGAGGATGCCAGGCAGCGAGGTGGGGCCACCGGCAGAAGCAGGCCAGAATGATAAATTCAGGCCGGAAACGTGTTCAGCTCGAAACACGAACAGGACGTCAGGTGGTAACAACCTGCAGGCAGTGGAAACACAAGTCTGGAAAACTCAGGGGGCAGACCCAGCTGGAGACAAGGCGTGAAGAGTGACACCATGGGGGGGTAGGGGGGTGGATGAGCTCACCAGAGAAACGGACTGTAAAGCAACATATAATACGGCCAGGGGATGCCTGGCTGGCTCAGTCAGAGGAGCATGTGACTCTTGATCTTGAGGATCGTGAGTTCGAGCCCCATGTTTGGTGTAGAGGTGACTTAAATAAATAAATAAATAAATAAATAAATAACTTAAAAAAAAAAAAGTCAAGACTGTGCCTCAGAGAACACCAACACCAATACTTAAATGTATTACAAACAGGGGCTACTAAGGTAAAATGAGAAACATGAGAGAATCGCATGACCACAGGGAAGGAGAACTTTGCCGGAAGCTGGGAGAGGTCACCAACTTCGACGCTGCAGAGAGACGGATGGCCTAGGGAAAAGGATGTACCAAACACGGAAGAAGGCCATCTGTGACCCCCATGAAGGGGCATCTTAGTGGAGTGGTGAGCAGGGGAAGGGAGATTACAACCAGAAAAGCAAATTCTAGGGGGAACTAGAAACAGCCAAGGCAGACTTCCTTTTCAGGAAGTTTAAGAAGGGAAGAGAAATTGGAGGAATGGAGAAAGGGTTGGTCTGAGGTGGTGGCATGTCCTAGGAAGGCACCTCTCTCTCTTTATGACTCAGGAGGAGGCACTTAATTGCAGGCTGCAAGAAAGCAACAAGTGCTGAGGGGACTGAAGAGACGAGACATAAAGAGCCAAGGAAGAAGGCAACGTTCTAGAGAACACGGGGGCACTAGTTATTGAGGAGGAACAGACCCAGTTCTTCCCTGCGTAATGAGGGAAGGAAGTAAGAATGACAATTTACCTAACTAGCCTCTCTGAGCTTCAGTTTCCTGTCCGTAAAAACACGGTAGTTGTGAGCATTAACTGAGATGCTATATGCAAACCCACACCCATGGCCCTAAGTCATGGGCGCTGTGCACCCGTGTTCCACATACAGGAGGACGTGTGTGCAAGAGCCAGATCCCAGGAACACCCAGTACCCTACCTTCCTTGTCCTGCAGAGAGCATCCGTCAAAGGGACTGCAGGCTGGGCCCTACCAGTTCCAGCCCGCAGCAAGACAAAGAAACCAGTATTCAGAGAACTGGTGCGGTAAGCCCTGAAACAAGCCCAGACCTCCAGCATGCACTGGGAGAAAACAATCAGGGTGGGAATGTGAATTAGGGGTCTGTGAGGAGGAAACAAGTTGAACGGGTTCTGCTGAGCACGTGACTTCAGTGGTTTCCCAGCTCGGTGCAATACAGAGGGGAACATACCAATGCCGGAAATGACTACTCCAAACCATCGAGATTCGGTTCCTCCAGGAGCCGCTCCTCTGGTCACCACACCCCGCTTGCACAGCAGATACCCCCACATGCCAGGGTTACTCGCTGCTGAAAACGTCCCAAGCTGGGCAGTCTCTTCCTGGCAATCAGGATTTTACTCAGACGCTAACATGTCTAAGCACCATTGAGGCACTGGAAAAAGCCTAGTAATTTCAACCCAGCATGGTAGGAACAGGTCTTAAGAGAAACAAAGGCAGAGTATTCGACTGAGAACTGACCAGCTAAAGAAGGAAGGGCATTAGCGCTACTTTCTCAGAGAGAAGGGCATTTAGGTCTTGAAGGACTATGTGTGGGGTGGGGGGGTGGTGGTGGTCAGGGGGGCGAACAAGTCAGGCCAAGGGGAGAGAATGTGCAGACCCTCTGAGGGATCTGAAATGGGAATGAAATGATCAGGGGCACCTGGGCAGCTCAGTCAGGTCTTGAGCTCAAGGTTCTGAGTTCAAGCCCTGCACTGGGCACTGGGCTCCACACTGGGCAAGGAGGCTCCTTTGAAAAAAAAAAAAAAAATGAAATGATCGGATATAACTTGAGCGGTCACTCCAAGCAGTACGGATCATATGGATGAGGAGGTATCCTAAGGGGTGAGGAAGATCGAGGGAAGCACCAGCCGTAATCCAAGAAATGATAAAGGCTTGTTTTCCAAGCCCTGCAAGCACATGAGAAACCTTGACAATTTCTCCTTTAAAAGAAACTTTAGTGTGAATTAAGCCAATTTGAACAGCTGTAAGAAAGAGTGAGAAACAGAAGAGAAACTACTCTTTGCTGAACCAGATAAAGTGTACCAAGTCCACAGGCAGAAATTAAACGTTAATGGTTATCCTCTTTCAAGAGCCCCTTTCTTCCTGGGGTGATGGAAACTACTCTAAGGTAACAACTGCACTATTTGGTCAACTTACTAAATATCATTAAGTCGTACATTAAAAAATAGGAGAACTTTATGGCATGTAAATTATTACTTCAATGAAGTTTTTTTTAGAGTCCCTGAGCTAAAAGGATTAACTGTACATTCCCAGAGTCTTCAGATGCAGACCCCAGGGAAACACCTCCACGCTGACCTACCAAGCCCTCCATCTCTACTTTACCATCTATCACAAAGCGTGAAAGACCTTTTAACCTTAAGTGGAAAAATAAAATAAATGTTCCAGCTGAGCTGACCTCAGGTGATCCGAAATCTCAGCAGCTGCGGTCACGGCTGGCCGTGAGCAGCATGGGAGAAAAGGACCAGGACAGAGTCCTCTATGAGGCAGCAGACAGCTAGTTATTTCTTCGCAAAAGCACTTCTCAGTCCTCAGCGCCTACGGCTGCAGCTGCTGGAGCCCTGGGGGAACAAGGGGAGCCTGCAGAACAAGTCATGGGTCAGAAATTTAATTTTCAGATCTAGTACTTAGTGAGAACAGATCATGGAGAGGTTAACTGTCATACTCACTGAGGACATACTCCTTCCCCTCTGAGGCTCACAGTATATTGGGGAAGAGAAAAGTATAAGGCGTTTATAATATATTGTGAAAAGTTATATAAAAAAGATACGGTGGTGAGGAGTGGCAGAAACACAAGACAGGAACATCTAATTCAGACCTGGAGTAAGGGAGTGTGTTCCCTGGAGGAGGTGCTACTTTCACTTTACTTTCTCTGACAGGCAATATATATACAAAGGTTAAAATTCAAAAGTATAAAAAGCTGGGGGGCCTGGGTGTCTAAGTCAGTTAATCATCTGCCTTCCGCCCAGGTCATGATCCCAGGCTCCTGGGATGGAGTCCTGCATCAGGCTCCCTGCTCAGTGGGGAGTCTGCTTCTCCCTCTGCCTGCTGCCCCCCTCCCGCTGTGCTCATTCTCTCTCTGACAAATAATAAAATCTTTAAAAAAAAAAAAAAAAAAAGGTATAAAAGCCACCCAGTTAAAGGGGAGAAAATTTCATGAAGTGAACAGAGTAGAGTGTCATATGCCACCGAGATTAAGAAAGCTACATATTGGGGCACCTGTGTGGCTCAGTCAGTTAAGCATCTGACTCTTGATTTCAGGTCAGGTCCATGAGCTGAAATCATGGTCGGGAGACTGAGCCCTGCACTGGCCTTCTCCCCGGGTGTGGAGCCTGCTTAAGATGCTTTCTCTTCTTCCCCCTCTGCCCCTCCCCTCTCAGTGTGTGTGTGGGTGCATTCTCTTTCTCTCTCTCTCAAATAGTACTGAAAATTTTCCAAAGGACATAACAATTAGGTCATCAGTGATTCGAGCAAGAGAAATTTCAGTGGGGGAAGAGGGCACACAAATCACACCCACAGGAGTTCAAGATAAATAAGTGGACAACGGGGAGTAAAGACAAATTTTTCCTAAAAGAAAAAAAGAAGGGATATAATCAGAGTAGGGCCTAGTATTAAGGGAGTAGATTTTGAATGGATGAGGATGTTTATTACTACAGAGAAAAGAATCAGCAGAAAAAACCTTAGTTATAGTTAAGAAAACAATACTGGAATAACAACCCTAGAAGACAGAAGGGATAGGATCCAAACCATGCATAGAAGATAGAGACTTGGGTGCCTGGATGGCTCAGTCAGGTACACTGGCCTTCAACTCGGGTCATGATCCCAGGATCTTGGGATCAAGCCCCACATCTGGCTCCCTACTCAGCAGGGAGTCTGATTCTCCCTCTCCCTCTGCAACCACCCCACCCCTCCACTCCTGCTCTTGTGCTCTCTCTTTCAAATAAGTAAATAAAATTAAAAAAAAAAAAAAAGAGGAAGAAAGATACTTCTCCAATTGCTACAGGGAAGGTAAAGCTGGAAGGCTAAATGACATGGGATAAATTTGTTAGGATCAGAGAAATTAAGAGAGCTTGTAGAGAGAGTGAAGGTCATCAAGCCATAATGAGAAGCTAGGGATGGAGGGGACTACTGAGAATACAGATTGGTAAAATTTTTGATCAGCCTCACATGTGACAATTCAAATGTTACTTTCAAAAGTCACCTCCTCCATGCACTCTTCCATGATCTACCCTTGGAAATAAGATCTCCTTCCTCCAAACTCCCTCTAAACTTGATCTCCTGGGTGCCTGAGTGGCTCAGTTGGTTGAACAACTGCCTTCGGCTCAGGTCATTATCCGGGGGTCCTGGGTTCGAGTCCCACATTGGGCTCTCCCTGCTTTGCAGGGAGCCTGTTTCTCCTTCTCCCTCTGCCTGCCTCTCCCCCACTTGTGCTCTCTTTGTCAAATAAATAAATAAAATCTTTAAAAAAATAAATAAACTTGACCTCTTAACCTCTTAATATAGTTATTTAAGTATATAAGGGTGGAATCCTTTTCTGATTTATCTCTGAAGCATGGGGCTCGGTAAGTAACTGAACGACACAAAGTGTTCCTTCCCTCTGGCTTCAGGACTACAGTACTGAGGTCTCAATCATAACCAAGTACTAATACTAATATCATCATAAGCTCCTATCCCCACAACACTGAAAGTCCCTTCACCACCCCGACGCCCACACTCCACACACTTTGCCCCAATTCAAATGAGCATCTACTTTGTGGAAAAGCCCTGTGGAAGGGGCGCTCCTGGATACCAAGGAGAAAAAGACAGTCTCAACTCTAAAGGAAGACAGAAACATGTGTATTTATACTTTGCCTTCTCTCCCTTCTAATTTCAGCTTATCTTGCAAAACTCAGCCATAAAATAACCTTTCCCTCATCTAAACTCTCACACATTTAACTGCATCATTTCACTGGCAGCTGTAGGTCGTCTTGTGACATCAGTTAGACCTTTCAGCCTTTGATGTTGAGTAACTTCTGAAATGGTGATGCCCTATCCGTCCGATCAATCTGCACACCCACTAAGGACAGGCTGAATTGAGCTGCTGTCATCTTCTGCAGTTCTAGTTCAGAGGGGCCTGAACAGAGCCCAGAAATGCTTTCTACCTGTTTTATTTTATACAAAGTGCTTTTCCCCAGTGTTTCAGCCATGTCAGAAAGAAGAAGAAGAGCAACAGAATGTTATCAAATTACTTAGGGGCGCCGGGTGGCTCAGGCAGCTGAGCATCTGCCTTTAGCTCAGGCCACCATCCCGAGGTCCTCGGATCCAGCCCCACGTCGGTCAGGCTCCCAGCTTCTCCCTCTTCCCCTCCCCTGTCTCGTGCTCTCTCTCTCTCTCTCAAATAAATCATGAAATCTTTTTTTTTTTTTTTAATGTTCATTTAAAATCAAAGTACCTCTTAGTAACACAGGAAATGAAAATAAAAACTGTTTTGAGTAACTCAAGAAGTACTTAGGTTAGAACAAAATCTTCCATCAGCTATTGTACAGTCTATGCTTAAAAATCTTTTGCAACATGGATTTTTCCAAAGCACATTTTTTGGGAATTTTTTTTTTTTGAGATTTCTTACTATTATAAAGTTCCTTATATTTGGTAAAGATTTTACCATATCTTTCTTTTTTTTTTTTTTTTAAAGGTTTTATTTCTTTATTTGACAGAGAGATAGCATAAGCAGGAGAGCAGCAGGAAGAGAGAGAGGGAGAAGCAGGCTCTCCACTGAGCAGGGAGTCTGATTCGAGGCTTGATCCCAGGAGCCTGGGATCATGCCCAGAGCCAAACGCAGCCGCTTAATCGACTGAGCCACCCAGGTGCCCCACCATATCTTTATTCTTATTGTTATAAAGTTCCTCGTATTTGGAGCTCCTGGTTGGCTCAGTCGAATAAGAATCTACTTTGGCTCATGGGGACCCTGCTTCTCCCTCTCCCTCTATCTGCCACTTGTTCTTCCTCTCTCTCTCTCTTAAATAAATAAATAAACAAACAAACAAATAAATAAATAAAATCTTTAAAAAAAAAAAAAGTTCCTCATATTAAGCAGATTTCCATTGCTTGGTTCTGTTCCTCTGTGACCACACGTGACAAATTGAACCCCTCTTCCATTTTTCAGGGATTTTTTAAATGATGTATGCAAAATGTTGGGGGGCCTGGGTGGCACACCAGTTAAACATCTGACTCTTGGTTTTGGCTCAGGTCGTGATCTCAGAGTCATGAGATCGAGCTCTGCACCCAGGACAGTCTGCTTAAGACTCTCTCCCTCTCCCTCCCTTCTGCACACATGCTCACACACTCTCTCTCTCAAATAAATAAATCTTTTAAAAAATAACATAGGCAAGATGTTAACAGTTGAATGAATTCCTATACTGGATGACTATTGCACTTCTGAGATTCTACATTTCTAGAGTCCCCCTAACTCCTGTCTCCATATTAAATAATCTGAGTCCTCTCAATGATTCCTCATACATCGTAATTTATAGACCTCTGATCATTCTGGTTAGGCTCATTCAACATGCCCTAGTCCTTGAGCAATAATCGTGTCTCAACCAGTGGACCAACTCCCACTGATTGGGAGTGGCTCCTCAGGTCTTATGTTGAAAAGGATTCTGATCTATCAGCAGGGCCTGCTGCAGGTGTGAAAGAATCCCGCCACTATCTACCATCCCTACTCTAGACTATTGTCAAGATCCCTCTTAAATTATGGCCTCCAGACCTGAAGACCAACTTCAGGTAGCCCCTGACCAACACAGAGGACAGTGAAAGAACCTCTTCCTTTTGCATATGCCACATTTCTATTAATTCAACATAAAAAGATCATTTTAGAGAAATTAGCTAGAATTTTCCAGAGTACATTCAAGCAAGTTGTATTGTGCCATTAAAAAAAAGATTAATAGTGTGTAATGAAGTTGGCATTGAGGAAACAGGTTTTAAATTAACAGCTTTGGCATATATACTGTTTAGAGATGAATCAACTTGCCAAGCTACATAATTTATTCTTTGTGCTAAAGGAGAATACAATTCAGGATTTGAACACTGTGTGGCTGACTTTCCAGATCACTATTTTTTGAGGTATATTCTACTAATGAGTATTATGGAATTAAGAAAGAAAGTGTTTAGTAGTCAAACTTCAGAAATCATGGATTAAGCCAAATTAAAGAGATTATTTCCTCTGTGGGTTAATCTTCATCATGGGCTGTAAATTCTGACTCTCCAAGGGAGAAGATAGTATAAACAGTATTTCTCAAACCTAGTTTACTATCAGACTCTTCTCACAGACCATCCTTCTTAAAAGGACTCTTGTTCCACAATTGTGGGGTTTTGTTTTTAAGATTTTATTTATTTACTTTAGAAAGAGGGAGAGAGGGAGACTGTAAGCTGAGCAGGGGGCATAGGGAGAGCGAGAATCTCAAGCAGACTCCCTGCTGAGCGCAGAGCCAGTCCAGGGGCTGGATCTTACCATCCAGAGATCCTGACCTGAGCCCAAACCAAGAGCCCAATGCTTAACCAACTGAGCTACTCAGGTACTCCTGTTCCAGTATATATTGGATTGAGAAATGCTGTTCTTTGCCAGAATGATGGATTTGAGAGACTACTTCATATAAGAATTTGGGGCATGTTTATGGTCAGTTCTCAACTGTTACATGTTTTATCTGCAGTTTCTTTCTATTCTTCAGAGTTCTCATGTTCTTGGCTTAGCTTAAATTAAAGCCATTATTGTAGGTATAACTGATGAGCTGTCATCAGTAATCTTTAAGGCATTAGGCAGAAGTGTGGTTTTTTTGTTTTTTTGTTTGTTTTTTGCTTTGTTTTGTTTTGGTTTTAATGTGGTTTTTAAAAGTGGAGAAGGGCAAATGTATTAATTATTAAAAAGGAAGAGAAGGTATCACAAATTGTTGTCTAGCAAATGAGTCTCGGGCAGAATTCCTAGCATAACGTCAAACAGATGGCTTATGAGCACTTAGTGAGGAAAGAAGTCACACTTAGGATTCAGCTAGGACTTCTCAAGACAAGCCCTTTCACATTAACATCATTTCCTCTTGGACAGGGTCACCAGATTGGTGAATCAGAGAAACACAGTAATGTGTAGGTTTTAGCAAGGCATTTACAAGTATGTCTCATGCAACTTCAGTGACAGGTTGGATAAATGTGGACTAAGCTGTAAGGAGGTTAAGATATAGAGCCAGTTGAATAAACCATATTCAAAAAGAGCTGCTAGATGAGGAGTGACTGCCTAATGGGTGTGGGCTTTCTGGGGGTGAAAATTTTCTGGAATTAAATAGTCATGGTGACTGCACAACATTGTGAATATACCGAAAAAAAGTATTGAATTGCATACTTTAGAATGGTTAAACATGGCAAATTTATGTTACGAATTTTATCTCAATGAAGAAAGGAGCTATTAGGTTTTAAATTCAAAGAAAGCTCTTTAGGGAGTGTTACAGGTAAAACATTTTTATTGGCACTTATCAGCGATATGTACTGATTGAATTTGAGTTTGCCTTATTGCTGGAGTGATGGGTTAATACACTGCATGACAGTTCTGCTTTCAAAATACCTTGAATCTAATGATGAGCTTTAATAGTGATAAAATGTGACATCCTATACTGGGGTATAGTTGCAAATGGAGTATCTAGGTACAGGACAAAGTAGTTCCATTAATGGGAAATAGCATTAGTGGGAAACCTGAACAAAATGAAATAAAACTATGTTGTTAAAACACATTCTATTAATGAGTCAATTTCTTTATTCTCTATTGACTCTATTAATGAGTCAATTCCCTCAATATATAAAGAGCTCTTACAAGTCAGTAAGAAAAGCCAGAACTTCGGGTGCCTGGGTGGCTCAGTTGGTTAAACACCTGCCTTTGGCTCAAGTCATGATCCTGGAATCCCAGGATCGAGCCCACAATGGCCTCCCTGCTCAGCAGAGTCTGCTTCTCCTTCTGCCCCCAACCCACTTGTGCTTATTCTCTTGCACACTCTCTCAAATAAATAAAATCTTTAAAATAAAATAAAAAAAAAAGTCAATGACTCAACAGAAAAATGAGCAAAGAGTTCAACTAAAACAGCTGACAGAAAAAGAAATACATCTGGCTTTTAGACACGTATAAAGATGCTCAGGGATGCCTGGCTGGCTCTGTTGGCAGAGCACATGCTTTCTTCAGCTCATGGTTTTAAAAGTTTGAGCCCTACATTGGGTGTGGAGCCTACCTTTAAAAAAAAAAAAAAAAAAAGGAAAGAAAGAAAAAATTAAAGTTTTTTATTTTATTTATTTTTTTTAAAAGATTTTATTTATTTATTTGACAGAGAGAGATCACAAGTAGGCAGAGAGGCAGGCAGAGAGAGAGGAGGAAGCAGGCTCCCTGCTCTGAGCAGAGAGCCCGATGTGGGGCTCGATCCCAGGACCCTGGGATCATGACCTGAGCCGAAGGCAGCGGCTTTAACCCACTGAGCCACCCAGGCGCCCCAATTAAAGTTTTTTTAAAAGATGCTCAGCTTCACTCAAAATTAGATAATCTGAAAATGAAACTACAAGGAAATACCATTTTTCACCTCCAAAATTCACAAATACTCAAAAAAACTATTCATACTGCAGGCTGGTAAAATTATGGGTAAGCCAGCCCTCTCATATATTGAGGATGGAACAACCCTCCACCGAGAAAGTTGACAATATTTATCAAAACTAAATGTACACACTCCGAAATTCCACTTTTAGAAATTTACCCTCCAAGAATATGCACAAGCATGAGATGGCAAACGCAAAAAGTTGCTAACTAGAAGACTATTTATAATAACAAAGTTGGGGGAAATGTGCACCAGTAGGTTAAATCTATACACAGAAGAGCGTGCAAATGTGGAGATAAAAATGTGGCACTCTAGGGCACCTGCGTGGCTCAGCTGGTTGAGCGACTGCTGTCAGCCCAGGTCATCATCCTGGAGTCCCAGGATGGAGTCCCACATCGGGCTTCCTGCTCAGCGGAGGTCTGCTTCTCCCTCTGACCTTCCCCCTCTCGTGCTCACTTGCTCTCATTGTCTCTCTCTCTCAAATGAATAAATAAAATCTTTTAAAAAAATGCGGCACTCTAATGTACTCATGTGGAATAAGTCACAAGATGCAAAGCAAAATGTACAGTGCACTATCGCTTCTAAAGAAGGAAATAAAAGTGACTTGTATCTCTACATACTGAATACTGAAGCACATGCATTCATGACAGTGGTTCCATCTGGAGAAAAACTGGGTGGCTGGGACACAGCTTTTCACTGTATACCCCAGCATAGACTCTAAGACAGGTTCATGTATTATCTTTCTCTTTTTTTTTTTAATGATTAGGAAAAAAGTTTTAGTTAAAAAACTAAAATCTACCTAAAAAATATTTTTGGGGGAATTCTCAAGTTTTTAAAGGAAAACCCTCAGAGTCAAACCACTGCTTAGCACTACCAATTCAACCAATGATTAAGAAACACTGTCCAGACTAATGATAGAACAGTATGTTTTCAGGGCAGAAAGACATTTTGTTGCAATAGTCCTGTAAGTAGTAAGTATATTTTGTTTCCTTATAGCTGTTCTAAAGGTCATCTGACCTGCATGTTATTTGGGTTTTGTTTTGTTTTGATTTGATTTCATTTGACAGAGACAGAGCGGGCAAAAGTGGGGAGAGCAGCAAGCAGAGAGAGAGGGAGAAGCAGGCTCCTTGCTGACCAGGGAGCTGGATAAGGGGCTTGATCCCAGGACCCCAGCATCATGACCTGAGCAGAAGGCAGCTGCTTAACTGACTGAGCCACCCAGGAGTGCCGGCATATGTTATTCATAATGAAATGACTGGCTATACTGTGAGGCTTTTTCTTATGATTTGTTATTTATTTGACAGAGAGAGACAGCAAGAGAGGGAACACAAGCAGGGGGAGTGGGAGAGGGAGAAGCAGGCTTCCTGCTGAGCGGAGAGCATGATGTAGGGCTCTATCCTAGGACTCCAGGGTCATGACCTGAGCCAAAGGCAGACACTTAAAGACTGAGCCACCCAAGTGCCCCGAGGCTTTTTCTATTTATTTTCATATCATTTTACTACAATGATCATCGGTTTTTCCTCCTTCTTTTCAATTTTTCCTTTTCTAATTTTTCCCCATTAGCTCCCTTTATACTTCAGTTTCTTCTGCTTCAGTTTTTAGGAACACTAATTAATCCTATTCTAGAGAATATTTTGATTTTGATGTGGCTGAGTAATTATCCCCAGAAACAGATATTTTCTACGTTATGGATAAATACCCATTACAACAATAGTATTTTCCTTCCACTACAAAAGTCTTACAATTTTGCCTCAAGCCAGCATCCTCTCAGTCCCCAGACATCTGCCCCAACAGAAGCCAAGCCCTGGGCTGGCAGCTACCTCTCCAGTGCTCCTTCTGCTTTTCGTTATGATTTCCAGTGAGTCAACAGGAAGGTATTCTGAGTAAAGAAGAAATAGAGGCCTTTAGACAGGACTTTCCTCCACCCACAACACCAAAAAATACAGCTCTTGCCAAACGATCCAAGGCAATTTCCAATCCAGTTTGCCACTCCTGTCTGCATGAGGTCATTATTTAAAAAAAAAGCAAGTGGGAAGAAGAAATGCTTTTCTAAGCTAAATCAAAAATAGATCCCAGGCTGTGAACAAGGAAACCAATTGGGAACTCTCTGGCCTCCCCAGAGCCCCCGTATTTTACTCCATCATCTCTATTGCATCCATTTCCATTTCCAGGAAAAGTCTTTGTGAGCAGGAGTTAGGTCAAAAAAGTTAAGCATACACATTTGTCACAGGCCAGTATCATGCTTCTAGACACCTACAAAATTCCCTAAACTTAGATTTTACGTTCATCATATTTTTTTTTTTAGATTTTATTTTTTAAGTCATCTCTACACCCAACTTGGGCCTCAAACCCACAACCTTGAGATCAAGAGCTGCATGTTCATGGCTGAGCCAGCCACGAGGCCCTATGTTTACTACGTCTCTCATAAGCATGAATAAATCTTTTACCAATCAACATTTTTTAAAAAGATTTTATTTATTTATTCGACAGAGAGAGATCACAAGTAAGCAGAGAGGCAGGCAGAGAGAGAGAGGGAAGCGGGCTCCCTGCCGAGCAGAGAGTCCGATGTGGGGCTCAATCCCAGGACCCTGGGATCATGACCTGAGCAGAAGGTAAAGGCTTTAACCCACTGAGCCACCCAGGCGCCCCTCCCAGATCAACAAACATTTAATAGCTACTTACGTATGTCCATCACTATCTTTAGCTCTCCACTGAATAAAGAAAGTATAAGACAAAATCCAACACTCTAGTCAGACACTAAGCTATGAGACAAATCAAAACAAAACAAAGACATGAGACAATCAGAGAACTGTCGTGAGACAGTCAGAGGGGCAAGCCAGAGACCGCAGCAAGCAGCAGGCAGGCGCAGACAGTACCTCGCCCGTAGGACAGCCTGGCAGTTACCAACTCCAGGAACCAGTAGACTTAAACGGTGGGCTGACATGTCGCCCCTTCCAGGCCTAGAGAGGCTGACAGCACCAGTAGTACTAGGGTCACCCAGAGCAGGCTCAGAAGTGCACGGAGAGTTACAAGACTATCAGGCGAGGGATACTAACTCATTTTTCCCCCTCTGTAAAAATAATGCCTATCTCACAGTTGTGCTGTATATCAAGTCCATCATCATTCTGCTGCATTACCGGTAGTGATGGTTGCTATCAGTATTTTTAGAAGCAGTAGAACTAAGTGGCAAACTGACCCTGTAAGTACTTGCCAAACCTGAAATCCGGATCTACCACTTACTGGATGGGCAAGTCAGCCTCCAGCCTTGCTTTCTGTTCTGTTAAATGTAGATAAGAATAAGTACCTCGAGGGGCTTCCAGACTAGCTGGTCAGAGCACACAAGGAAAGCAGTAAGCACAGCGCCAGGAGTGCAGTAACTGCTCACGAAATAGTAACAAATGGTCCCAAGGGTGACAGTGAAGAGGCAGAGGAGGACCGTGATCTTGAGGCAGACAGAAAATACCTTCTAGTATGACGTCCTTGCAAACTGCAGGGTTGGGTTTTGGGGTTTTAGTCTGTTTCCTTTTAGCTGTTGTAAAAGTATCTATTGAGGTTTCTGTAATAAAATGCCTTATTAAAAAATGACAAAGTAATTCTTCCTGACATAGAATTAGAAGAAAAAATTAAAAACATCCAAGTTTAAGCAAGTAAACTTTTTCTCCAAGGTAAAACATTAACCAGATCTTCCACTTATTATATGTTTATGATGTTTGAATCACACACGTCAAGGCAAAGGGATCAAATCAGAAAACCTGGGAGAAAAACCAAGCGGCAGAGTCATGATTCAATCAGGTGGGGAGGCAAGCCTCCGTACTCAAGTGGCACTTCACTCAGTCTGCTCAAAGATACCGTCTCTAGGCAACCAAGTCCCAAATTTTAAACAAACAGCCCCAGTCAGATGAATCACTTCCGGATGGTCTCACTTTGCCTACCAGCACTTTCTTATACAAATACTTCCCGTGAAGGAGTTTATTCAGCAGCTCAATTGCAAACAGCGAGGAATTAGTTTATCAAATGCCACATGGCTTAAAAATGTTCAAAACAGGTCCTGCTACCAACAGATATCCCCAAAGTGCTAAACTTTGAAGCAGAAGAAATTACACTGAAATCAGGGACAGGTCACCATGCAAAGCCAGAAAATTAAATTCCTTAAACATGCCAATGTAGGTCCTCAAATAGATTTTTACTATTTTTTCACTGGGAACATTAAAATATATAAACACAACTGTTACTCTGACCTTGAAGACAAGAAATATATGCCAAATTTGATCAGATGGATGGCCCACTTAGCCCAGTTAGACTTTCCCAATCTTGACTGTTGGACAATCCATACACTTAGCCAGCCAACTAACACTGGTTTCCTGTGGCCACACCCACTCCAAGACTTACTGAAAATAAGGGGAACTGGTGAAGTATTAAACCCAACTCCTGGCTGCAAGCTCCTTTCTTCTGCCTGAAAAGAATGCTATATGTGTCACACTATTCTTCATGAACTAATTAAAGACCATTTCATCTGTTAACAAGAACAGAGAGGGAAAAGGAGTTAACAGTCCAAAATGAAAACTACAGTAGGACAGAGCAACTGTCATTAACAGACCAGGAAAAAAATCAAGACATTAGAAAATCAAGTCAGGGGGTGCCTGGGTGGCTCAGTGGGTTAAGCCTCTGCCTTCGGCTCAGGTCATGATCCCAGGGTCCTGGGATCGAGCCCCACATCGGGTTCTCTGCTCAGCGGGGAGCCTGATTCCCCCTCTCTCTCTGCCTGCCTCTCTGCCTACTTGTGATCTGTCAAATAAATAAATAAAATCTTTAAAAAAAAATCAAATCAGTAAATCAGAAGATAGATGTGAGACACATATCTAGAATGCTGATAAAACAGACAAAATGATAAAGAGCCATAAAACAAACTATACAGATCTAACCTACCAACAGACACCCCAAAATAAAACCAATAATAACCAATAATAAATCAGAATAAAAAATCAGAACCAACTAACAAAGGTTCAACAACTTCCTAGAGCTAAAACAAAAAAGATAACATAAATCAAGAGTTTCCACATAACAGGCAAAATTACCAAGCCAACATCAACTCTAATATGTAACTTGAGGAAACACTGAGAAACAAGAATTTTCCAAGTTTCAAATAATGAAAAATTGTTAAAAAAAAAAAAAAAAGTTACTTGTACGGCGCTAAAATCAAGTTAGCTTTGGGGTGCCTGGGTAGCTCAGTAGGTTAAGCCTCCGTCTTTGGCTCAGGTCATGGTCTCAGGGTCCTGGGATCAAGCCCCGCAGGCAGGCTCTTTGCTCTGCAGAGAGCCTGCTTCCCCCTCTCCCTCTCTGCCTGCCTCTCTTCCTACTTGTGTTCTCTGTCAAATAAATAAAATCTTGAAAAAAATAAAAAATAAATCAAGTTAGCTTCATTTAGATATTTCTCAGTAAGTACAAGAAAATGAAGTCCAACACATTTTCTCAAGAAAAATGAAATACAGGTGCACCCAGGTAGCTCAGTGGGTTGAGTGTCACCAGACTTTTGGTTTCTGCTCCAGTAGTGGGACTGAGCTCTGGGGCAGGCTCTGCGGACAGTGGGGGAATCTGCTTGGGATTCCCTCTCTCTCCCTCTGCCCCTCTCCCCACAAAATAAATAAAACCTTAAAAAAAAAAGAAAGAAAGAAGGGGTGCCTGAGTGGCTCAGTCGTTAGGCATCTGCCTTTGGCTCAAGGCATGATCCAGGGTCCTGGGATTGAGCCGTGAATTGGGCTCCGTTATCAGCAGGGAGCCTGCTTCTCCCTTTCCCACTCCCCCTGCTCGTGTTTCCTCTCTCGCTGTCATCTCTCTCCATCAAATAAATAAATAAAAGCTTTAAAAAAAAAAAAGGAAAATGAAATATATTTCGCCATAGAAGAATGAAGAGTCTAGAAACAGAACTATACACAATTTAATATTTGACAAAGTAGATATCAATTGCTAATAGCTAGTAAAAAGATTGTGGGTTATTTGTTTTGTTTTGTTTTTTGTTTTTATTTGAGAGAGAGCATGGGGTGGGGGGGGCAGAGGGACAGGGAGAAGCAGACTCCCCGCTGAGTAAGGAGCCCAACTGGGGGTGCTCAATCCCAGGAAATCATAACCTGAGCCAAAGGCAGAGGCTTAAGCCACCAAGGCGCCCCAAGATTGCTTTCGAGTGACAGAATAATTTAGAAAACACCGTAAGATTTAAAGACCTAGATTTCTAAAAAAAATTTAAACCATTAAATCAAAGAAAAGCCAACAATATAAACTTCACACTTTAGCAAGGCTTTAGAGAAATGAAACTACCTAAGCATTGAATTTATAGAAGAAATTACAAAGAGAAAGATTTAACACCTCAACTGCATAAAATTTAAAACTTCTGTACAAAGGATGACTGGCTGGCTCAGTGGACCACATAACTCCAGATCTCGGGTTTGTAGGCTGGAGCCCCACAATGGGTGTAGAGATTACTTAAAAATAAAATGAAAATAAAATAGTCAGAAAAAATTAAAATAGTAAAACTTCTATACAGTGGAAAAAAATAAATAAAATGGAAAGCCAGGGGCGCCTGGCTGGCTCAGTGAGTTAAAGCCTCTGCCTTTGGCTCAGGTCATGATCTCAGGATCCTGGGATCAAGTCTCAAGTCAGGCTCTCTGTTCATTGGGAAGCCTGCTTCCCTGCCTCTCTCTTTGCCTGCCTTTCTACCTACTTGTGATCTCTGTCTGTCAAATAAACCTAAAAAAAAAAAAAAAATCTTAAAAAAATGGAAAACCAAGAGAAAATGTTGGTAGTAAATACAACGGAAGGGGGGCACTTGGGTGGTTCAGTGGGTTAAAGCCTCTGCCTTCAGCTCAGGTCATGATCCCAGGGTCCTGGGACCGAACCCCCACATCGGCCTCTCTGCTCAGCAGGGAGCCTGCTTCCCTTCCTCTCTCTGCCTGCCTCTCTGCCTGCTTGTGATCTCTGTCTGTCAAATAAGTAAATATAATCTTAAAAAAAAAAATACAAGAGAACATTGATGTCCATATTATGACAGTTCATGAAAGTTAACCTCATGACCCTACTAGACAAACATCATCAACAGTTTGCACAATAAAATAAAACTGATAACAGGTACATGGGAAAAATGTTTAAACTATCCAGCAATCAAAGCAATGATTTTTAAACTGGAATTAGCCTAAATAACTTACGGATGTTATGTAACCACTGAAAATAGTAATTAAGACAATACTATAGCAATTTAAAAGTCTAGCTTTGTGAATGCCACTATCTAAAAATTTTATAGATGGTTTTTCCTTTTACTTAAGCCCTTCCTTTCTTCTGTATTACAAAATTTATGATCACTGTAAAAAGCATTTTAAACATACCAAAGTGTTCTAAAATAAAAAGGAAAAGTCTTCTCACACCCTCCACCCCCACACTCCACTCCCTAGAGGTAGCCTCTATTTCTGGTGTTTCCTTCCAAACAAAAGCTTAAATCTGAAGTGAAAAACTAGAGCTACCAACCGTTAAGACCTTGAAAGTGCCCAGATAATTCTCCAGAAATGTTTACTAACACGTCATCATCTTCGTATTACATCTGTTTTTGCCCCAGGGACCAGGACAGACAATATACCCACTGAGTGTTCACTGCAGCCCTACCATAGCTCAGACACTGTGCCGGGCAAGTAGCCCTCACGGCACCTTAGGCACCTCCGTAAGATGCGGGGCGTCTCCATTCTGCAAAGTACAAACTTGGGCTCACTCCAAAGGTGATGCTTAACCAACTCACTTTGCAACTTAAACAACTTGCAAAACCAGAATCAAAAATCACACCTGCCAAAACTGAAAGTCCTCATTCTTTTCACTTCATGTATCTCAACCGTCAAGATTTTAAAAACGTTTTGTTCAGACTTTTAAAATATCTGTTTCATTTAATTATAAGTATTATGAGACTAAAGTCATATGACCTTTCTTAGTACTTAGTGCTTAGTACTAACAGATGACTGCCTAATATGTATCAAGTTACTCTCCAGATTTTTTTAAAAAGATTTTATTAATTTGTCAGAGTGAGAGAAAAAGAGAGTGTGGGCACAAGCAGGGGGAACAGCAGGCAGAGGGAGACGCAGGCTCCCCGCAGAGCAGGGAGCCTGACACAGGACTCCATCCCAGGACTGTGGGATGGTGACCTGAGCCGAAGGCCAACATTTAACTGACTGAGCCACCCAGGCATCCCTACTCTCCACATTTGTAAATTGTAACTTTTGCTAAGTGTCTCAGCTACACCACAGGGTAAACAGCAGTAAAACATTTTCCTGGCTACACTAGGAGCTAATCTTCCCATTTGTAACATTATTACCATGTGCAAAAGCACTCTTAGTTTGAACTTTAACAAATACTTCTTTAAAAATATTTTATTTATTTATTTGACAGAGAGAAAGAGAATAGCAGGGGGAGCAGCAGGCAGAGGGAGAGGGAGAAGCAGACTCCCCACTGAGCAGGGAGGCTGATGCAGGGCTGGATCCCAGGGCCCTGGGCTCATTATCTGAGCCAAAGGCAGATGCTTAACCACTGAGCCACCCAGGTGCTCCACTACACTTTTAAATGCAACCAACTTCTTATTAGTAAGTCTATCCAAAGCAGGTGCACCAAGGTAAGCTTCAGAAAAGAGAATAGGGATTTTTTCATCTGTGTCATCATTTTAAGAGTTAAGACTAGGGGTGCATGGGCCAGTCAGTTAAGTGCCTGCTTTAGCTCAAGTCATGATCCCAGGGTTCTGGGATCGAGCCCCACATCAGGATCCCTGCTCAGCGAGGAGCCTGCTTCTCCCTCTCTCTCTGCCCGCCGCTCCCCCTGCTCTGTGCTCTCTTCTCTCTCTCTGTCAAATAAATAAAATCTTAAAAAAAAAAAAATTAAGACTAAATCCCACCCCATACTTTAATAACTATGAATACATGAGTATACCCAGCTTGCAGTCAAACGTGCCATTAAGTAACGACATTTACATGGCCCCGTTACTCACACAGGGTCTCATGAGGCAACTAAATTAGTTTTCCCATCTGTAAGAGGAGAGCATGGATCAGCCTCCTACAAATGAAGTGATATTCCTCCATTTGGGGATTCTAGAAGCCGGTGGGCAAGCTGTTCTTCTGAGCCACCTCACCTACCATTTTTTATTTTCTTGCCTAATTAAACGTCTTTAACTTATTTTCATGATCGCGGTGTACCAGCCTGGATATATCCAGATGTTACTGGAGTTCTGATCCCATGAAGAGGAGGAGAGATCTGAAGAGCCCATCCTGTTCAATGTCAACAACAAAGACATATGCACAAAAGAGAATTTGTTCTCAAGACTGGATTTGTTTTCACGATCCTTTCTCAATTTCCCCAAACTAGAGAAGGAAGAGTGTTTCTATCTGGTGCTATGCTCTTGTTAACACCATATCATCTCTGGCGGTCTCCAACCAGCTGGAACCCTTAGTTCCCCTTCTACAAGGGGCTAGGGTACCCTGCCCCTTCAGCTGGGGTAGGGACACAGCAAAAGGAACGTGGCCCAAAACAGCAAGCCTCTGAAAGAAGGCACACTTCATCGTCAAACTCAAAGACTGCTACGATCACCCTTCTTTTTTTTTTTTTTTTTTTTTTTAATTTATTTATTTGACAGACAGAGATCACAAGTAGACAGAGAGGCAGGCAGAGAGAGGAGGAAACAGGCTCCCTGCGAAGCGGAGAGCCCGATGTGGGGCTCGATCCCAGGACCCTGGGATCATGACCTGAGCCGAAGGCAGAGGCTTTAATCCACTGAGCCACCCAGGAGCCCCTACGATCACCCTTCTTACTGTGACCTTTAACCTAACTGAATTCTCTCCTGGCTCCGCTCAGGCACTGTCCTCACCTGCACGCTGCCTGCTCTGCCAGGCCCGATGTGTTCTCTTCTTGGGACTGCTCACGTAGACATTCTGACCTTTCCCTTGATTACTTCCTTCTGACCGAGACTCAAGCACTTCCTGTACCTCATGCATTTAAATTTTGCCTCCCCAAATGGAAATGTTATTCACCTCTACAACTGCCCCTTAGCCAAAACAAATGTAAGGCCCATCAGAACAGGCAAAAAGATAAAAATAAACCCATAAAAATACACACACATTAGGGAGCCTGGGTAGCCCAGTGGGTTAAGCCTCTGCCTTCGGTTCAGGTCATGATCCCAGGGTCCTGGGATCGAGCCCCACTTCGGGCTCTATACTTGGCAGGGAGTCTGCTTCCCCCACTCCCTCTGCCTACTTGTGATCTCTCTCTCTCGTCAAATAAATAATTTTTTTTAATTAAAAAAATAAACCCACATTTAAAATGCCTGGTCTGCTTTGCAGTCCTTAGCAAAAAGCCCTGAATCCTCAGATGATATTTTATTCATTTCCATATTAAAGCTACTCTCCAAAACATAGGAAAAAGCAGAATCTCTATATTCTCTTTTTTCCAACCACTCCTGAATTATCCCACTTAACCTTTGAGGGAAACGTAAACCCACACCACAACACACTGTCATTTCTCTATAAGCACCCTTCCACTCACTGTTTCCACACACTCATATTCATGCTCTCTACACAATCTCCTCTCTTCTCGGGAAGGAGCTCTGTTACAGGTACGGGAGAAAACGGAGTGTCCTAGGATACACAATGGAGCCCCTGTACTCGAAGGGGAGGAGCATCGGTATTATAAATAGAACCAAAGAGGGGAACCTTTTCTCCCTTGGATCTCTCTGATCTTTCCCCCTGGACTTGGAAGGGGTGTAAATTCCAGACTCTGGGGCTCCTCCAACTTGGGAGGTGTGGAGGTTGTGAAGGAAACAGGATCCGGGCCAATCCGAAAAGGTAAGCCAGGCTCTAGCTGGACGGGAAAGTGTGGCCCTCACCGCACAGGAGGTGGAGCCCGGTTCACCAGGGCAGAAAACCCAAGAGGAGCTGAAGCCCCAGCTAATACGGAAGGGCAGGTGATTTGCCTGTGGTTTACCTCAAACGCTTTTTAGGGGTGGTAGCACCCACTTCAGATGGCCAGTAGAGATCGTAGTCTTCTTTTCTAGGGGATTCTTCCAAGCCCTTTCTGGTAGTAAAATCCAAATACACGCCTCCAAAGTTGATTTTCTCTTCAAAGCTTTCAACAATAACCACCACCACCACGGCATCCTGTGACTGCCTCCATAAAACAAACCAGGCACATTTCCACAACGCCAGGCCAAGAGGGCAATGTGCCACGATTTTACCCTTCCTTATAACCCAAAGCGTAAAAAATAAAGACTGTAACCAATGTCTCACTGCACTTCCTAAGTTTGCAAAAGCGTCCAGCTAAAGAACCCTCCAGGGGATCATGGATGTTAAGGAAATAGGCTGCTTTTCAATTCTGGGAAAAACACCTGACAGAAAGGAATGCACTCCAGAGCAGATGGAAATGTGCCTTGCTGCCACAGCACTCGGAGAAGGAAATGTGACTGACAGAAAACACCATTCTGGTCAGATTGTCATAACCCAGCATAAGGCCGAGTTCTAAAAGCTTTCTGGATCTTGCTTCTCAGTGAAGGGGGCCCAGCAGAACCACAGGAAGCCTTTAAAACATACAGATGTAGGGTGGCTCAGTCAGTTAAGCAACTGCCTTTGACTCAGGTCATGATCCCAGAGTCCTGGGATCGAATCCCAATCTCGGCAGGGAGCCTGCCTCTCCCTCTGCCTGCTGCTCCCTCTGCTTATGCTCTCTCTGACAAATAAATAAATAAAAACAAAAATATACAGATGTCTAGACCTTCAGCCCAGATTTTCTGAACCAGAATCTCTATGGTAAGGCCCAAATATCTGTATTTTTAAGTTCCCCAGATGATCTAACTAACTGTATGAATTGATTTTTTTTTTTTTTTTTTTTTGAGAGAGAGCTAGCACAAGCAGTGGGGAGAGGAAGCAGACTTCCCACTGAGCAAGGAGCCCGATGTGGGGCTGGATCCCAGGACCCTGGGGTCAGGAACTGAGCTGAAGGCGGATGCTTAACTAACTGAGCCACCCAGGCACCCCTGAATTGACTTTTTTTAAAAAAGCTACTGCTCAGTCAAGAAAACTACAAGTAGACCATGCAAACGCAGGCTCTGGTGTCCTCGCTGAAATGAAAGAGTTCAAGCAGAGGAGTAGCTGAACTACATCAGTGGAGCAAGGGAGTGGCAGCCAAGAGAGCCTGTGTTAAAAGGGAATTTCAGTGTGGAAACCCAAGATTAAAACAAAAGCAGAAGTGCTTCAGATGGAGGAAGGAAGGGCGCTGGGGTTCTTCCCTCTCATTCCCAAGTCACCTCAACAGAGACACCAGAGGCTTCACAGAGCACAAGATGGTCTCCCAGATGCCAGCTGCAGCTTTCAGATTCTTTGACCTTCCAAAACCAGATCTAGTTCAGTTTAAGTAACAGAGGACTTAACCTTCTCCCCCTCCATGGGGCCCTTACAAACTCTGTATGAGAAACATCCCCCTCCTTTTTTTTTTTTTTTTTTTGGAAACATCCCCTTTTCTAATTACATATTCACTTCCTGCTGTTTAAACCTTCTATTTAGAAAAATAAGTGTTATTATCATTCTTCCCACCTAAACCATCATTAATCCCCTCCCCCTAGTCTAAAGGAAAAGCTTTAAAGCTCAGAAAAGCAGCAGCCCCGATTCAAGACACCTAAAGCACGCCAGAGGGAACACCAGGGACAGAAAAAGGAAAACGGGACCAGGGAGGGGCACAAAAGGGACTCCAACTGGGTCTTTTGAGAGGAAAAGGAAAAGGACTAACACTTGTAACTTCAGAAATACGAGGATTTTTTTTTTTGTATTATTCTCTGAACTTTCCTAGACTGCTTTAAGATTTTCAGTATTAACCAAACCAAACAAAAATACCTTTGTTTATTAGCACCATTTGAAACACCCTTGATTTTCATGAGACTTTGATCACAAATACCTTCCATTATCCCATACTGGCCTTTTCCACCAAAGCTCACATATAGGAAACATGATCTGTAATTACATCTATCTGCCCTGGGGCCTTGTAAAGAAGCACAGGCAACAGAACAAAAGAAATGAACCACTGATAGCGAACTGACACTCCAAGAATAAGACGGCAAGGTGTCGGAGCATCTGAAAAATAAAAGCTGCCCTATACACCCACTTTACAAAGAAAGCAGAGGATGCTGACTTTGGTAAACTTTGGACATTGCCAAATGGACGGGCCTGTTCCCAGAGCACTACCAAAGCAGAAAATGAATCCAATTCATATATTAAAACCAGTGAAGAACCTGTGAAACATTAAGGCCAGGAACTTCAAACTTCAAAAATGCTCTTTCTGGGGCACCTGGCTGGCTCAGGCATAAAGCATGTGACTCCTGATCTCAGGGTCCTAAGTTCGAGCCCCATGTTGGGTATGGAGCCTACTTTAAAAAAAAAAAAAAAGAAAGAAAGAAAAGAAAAGTTAAAAAAAAAAAACTGTTATTTCTCCCAAACAGCTGGTAGTGCCCAAAATGTGCATCATAAGCACAAAACCAAACAACACATATCTGGAAATTTTTCAGAATACTTAAGTGCCCATCAAAGAGTTTCACAATAAACTGCCATCAAGGCTACTTGCTCCCATGAATAAATACCCTACCTATACTTACTCCTTCAAACTACCAGCCTCCTCCAGTCACACCTACAACACATTCAAAGAGATCTCTATCTGTGTTCACACCATAACAGCTCCCTTCTCTCCAGCCCGCCAATCTTTACCTCTTTGCTTCTTCCAAATGACAAAGGTACTCATAAGCCACATTCTGACGTCTCCTCTCATCCATCTCCTCGGCAGTGAGTCTCTCATTATCCAGGACAGCTAAAACATGAAAGAAAAGAATGTAAACACAAGGACCTATAACCCTTCTGAGCAATAAAAGAATGCCACAGCATCAAATTCCTGTTAGTCACCGAAAGAGGCAGGGTAACCTGTGGAGATACATGGACAGCCAGATGTACTACAATGACTTTCCTAGAACGGCAATTACGGGGTTTCAAGTACATTCATCTAACCCCTATGATAACATAAACATTGTTTACTATATAGACAATAAATTTTATTGTAACTTGAAAAAAGTATACGGACTTGAGATTTTGGCCCAGATCTGCTCTGGTCTATCTGCCAGACTCTGTCTTGATACAGAGCTGATCATGTCATTTTCCCTTTTTTATTAATAACCAAAGCCAGCAATCACTGAGAACTAAATGGCAGTACTGTGCGAAGCATTTTCCGTGCATCCTCTCACTGAAGTCCCACAGCAGTCCTGTGATCATCCCTCCTGTTTCACAGATGAGGTAACAGGCTGGCTTGCTCTTCGCTCCACCGCTAATCAGCGCTTGGCTCCAGATTCAAACCCAGGCAATCCGTGTCAACCTGCCTCCTTCATGGACACCCAGGGTAGGGCATAAACTCCAAATTCCTTGGGATGGCACTCAAGGCCTTTCCCAGTTTGGCCCCAACTATTTTTAGAAACTCTTCTCCCTCTCCCTGCCCCTTCTCATCCCACCACTGTGCCCTTCTACCCTTCAAGACCTTAATTCACGCTCTTTCCTCGAGTTTCCTCTCTGACCCCGCCCTGCCCCGTCGGACTTTGCGTTCAAGGCTCGCTGCTGAAGGCTACCTGTGTTCCCACTGCCTTCCCCCAAGACCCTCCTCCGCACGACCCTACTGCCAGGCCGGTTCTGCCCCTTTTATCTCTATGGCACCTGCCTGTCATTAGGTTGTACACCTGTCACTGTCTGATTAAAACGTTCTTGGAAGGCAGGGCCTGATCTTACTCATCTTTAATTTCACAAAGTGACACAGTACCGCACACCTAACTGTTGGGTGAAATGATCCTAAAAACGGACCCTTATCCCGAGAACACACACTAAAAACGAAATCTCCAGGTTCCGAAGGGCTCGCCTTCGGCCGGTGGCACAGCTCTCCCACCTCCTACAGTTCAATGACGTTCCACGGACAGCGGCAGAAAATGAGGTTCAGAAAATGAGGAAGTCATGGGGTTGGGTTCTGGTTTTTTTCTTTCTTTCTTGTTTTAATTTTTGAAATTGTGCGAGGGAACTAAACCCGAGAAAGGTGAAGTGGCCCGCCCGGGGCCGCCCCTCTCCGCCGGCCTGGGGCCCGGCAGGTCCGCACCCCAAGGCCAGCTCGCAGGCAGCAGTCGGGGCAGCGCCTCCCCGCGAAGCGCGAGGGAGCCCGGGTCTCCGGGACACGCCCTGCCCCGGCCTCCTGCCACCTCACCCGAGGTCGTCCCCCCCGCGCCAAATCTCGGCGGCTCCCGGAGGCGGACTCCGAGGCGGGAGGCGCTGGGTGGGGCCGAGGGTCGCGGCGTCCCGGTCCCGGAGAGGAGGCCGCCCGCGTCCTCGCCACCGCCTCGGAGACCCGGCTGGGCGCCTCGCGGCCCGCCACCCCTCCCTCCCGCCGCCCGGCCCGGCCGGCTCTTCCGGGTCCGCGCGGCCCGCAGCCGCCCTGCCGCACCCTCCCGCCCGCGCGAGCCCCCGGGAAACCGGCGCCCCGGAGGCAGCGAGCCCGGCCCCCAAGCCCCGGCGCCGCGGAGCCCCCGCACTCACAGCCATAGTGCGGCCGGGCCACGCCCAGTCCGTCAACCTCGTCCGCGGCGGACATGGCGGCCGAGCCCGGGTCTCTGCTGAGGAAGCGGTGAGACCTTGAAGGCGCGGCCGGCGGCAGCTGCAGCTCCTGCAGAGTGCGCGGGCTGCCCGGCGGGCTGAGGCCCCGCCCCGCCGAGGCCCCGCCCCGCCGTCCGGCCCCGCCCTGCTGGCCCCGCCCCGCGCAGCGACGCCCTCGGGAGGCGGAAGGAAGGAGGCAGGTCCTCTCAGCAGGGGTGGCCGCCCCTGCCCTGGAGCCCTGCCCTGCGGGCCACCGCCCCATGGGCAGGTCGGGGACTGAAAAGGCCGATTTACGGGGAAAAAGAGGTGTTCCTAAACCAGAGTAGAGTAGAGGTTGCGCGGAAGAAAAAGGTGTTACAGAAGAAACAAGCGCTTATGGGCCGGGATGAAATTCAGCATTAAATAAATCCACATCAAAGTTTAAGAAAGGGGCACCTGAGGGACTCCGTGGATGACGCCTCTGCCTTCATCTCGGGTCAGGACCCCCCGGGTGCTGGGATGGAGACCCACGTAGAGCTCCCTGCTCAGCCGGAGCCTGCTTCTCTCTCTCTCTCTCCCTCTCTCTGCAGCTTCCCCTCCTTGTGCTCTCTCTCTCTGTGTCAAATAAATAAAATTTTTAAAAATAACAATAAAAATAAAAGTTTAAAAAAGTCTTGAAATCAAGTGCCTGGGTGGCTCAGTGGGTTGAGCCTCTGCCTTCAGCTCTGGTTATGGTCTCAGGGTCGTGGATCTAGCTGGCATGGGGCTCTCTGCTCCTCAGGGAGTCCGCTTCCCCTTGTCTCTCTGCCTGCCTCTCTGCCTACTTGTGATCTCTCTGTGTCAAATAAATAAATAAATAAATAAGGCTTGAAATAAAAGGACGGCCCCCTCTTTTCTCCTGTCTACCCAGCTAAACTCCTTTGCACCAAAGGGTTGGAGGAAGGAGTCCTTTGCAGTGGCCCAAAGTGTTCTTGTGGTTTGAAAGCAGGACCCAGACTGCCTCCGCGGGTGCACGGTCTGGCCTGTCCCCTCCTAGATTCGCTGGCAGAAGCCAGATTCAAACTGCTCCCCGCCTCCTATCTGAGAAGTGGTCGCTAAGGCAGGAGAACCGTCCACGCTTCCTTCCCTTGGTTTCCCTGCCTCTGTTCTTGGCAAGTTCTTCTTTCTTTAGGGGATTCTTTGCCCTTTTTAGGGATGTCCCTTCTCCTTTTTGGCTTGTGGCCTGCCCTTAAAGTACTGGTATTCTACGGAATTCTGTCCTCAACCTCTTCCCTTTTTCCTTTGCCCAGACTTTCTCGCTATTTTTATTCCCGCTCACCTTATACTGCACAAGAGCTGTAAATGTACATTTCCAGACCAAACTGTGGATGACTTGACTCAGTCTTTTCAGCTGTGTAATGGACATTTTCACCTGTAAATCCTGCAGACACTTCAAATACAATGTGTTGAACACGGACTGTTCCTGCTGTCTTCTCTGTTAATGCAAGTGCTCTTTGGCCTTCAGGACAAGGCCTGGCTCCCTGGCTCCCTGCCTCACGCCCTACACCCAATCAGCATTCTGAAGTGCCTTGCTTTTGTCTCTATCACCTCTGTCATACTGCTCAGACTGTCACCATCTCTATGCCCTCTTCTGCCAGCCAGCTCCCCAGTGTCAGAAGCATATTCTTCGTAAAGTGCAAATGCCCTTGCTTTCCTCCTTTTTATATTGTTTCCTTATTATACCCTTCAGCATATGGTCCAAGTTCCTTAGCATGCCAAATAAGCCCCTTCACAAACTAGCTTTTTTTTTTTTTTTTTTTTTAAGTAGGCTCTGCCCCCCCAATGTGGGGCTTGAGATCAAGAGTCACAGGCTCTACAAACTGGGCCATCCAGGCATCCCCTGACTGGAGGCTTTTTGGTCTAGCCATTTGCAATCTCTTCGGTCTTTCTTCAAAATAAAATGAGAATCTTGAAGACCTAGAATGAAATACCTTTCATTAAAAAACAGGCAAGGGGGGCACCTGGGTGGCTCAGTAGGTTAAGCATCTGCCTTCGGCTCAGGTCATGATCTCAGGGTCCTGAGATTGAGCCCAAAATTGGGCTCTCTGTTCAGCAGGGAGCCTGCTTACCCCCTCTCTCTCTGCCGGCCTCTCTGCCTATTTGTGATCTCTCTCTCTCTCTCTCTCTCTCTCTGTCAAATAAATAAAGTTAAAAAAGAAAAAACAGGCAAGGATTTAGGTTTTGGGGGTGGTTCAGTGGGTTAAGCTCTGACTCGATTTTGGCTTCTGTTATAATCTTAGGGTCGTCAGAGCCAGTCCCCCACACCCGCCCACCACACTGGGTGCAGAGTCTACTTGGGATTCTCTCTCTCCCTCTCCACCTCCAACCCCCTACTGGTGCTCGCTCTCTCTCAAAAAATAAATAAATAAAACAGGCAAATGTTTAATTTTTTACAAATTCAAAAGTTCCTAAACGCTCAAGTTCAGCTTAGAAATTTTATTATTCTACACCTGACATATTTTACCAATCACTTTTCAGAAACTTTGAACAATTTTTGGTCCCATTCACAAACTTAGTTAATTCAACATCTCCAAACATTTCAAATTATGTCTATAAAGTTAATTTACTGGGTTTCTATATAATTTCTTCAACTGTCTAACCTAGAAACCTTCAAAGCTTAGCAATCCTTATAGATCAAACTTACAAATAAATGAATCTAAATTTCTCTTAGATGGCCCAGTTACATGTGCAAAATTAGTAAGAGTTCAACCTAAAGCTTAAGTCTAAAACCAACTCAATTATTCATACGAGGCTGTCACTCTACTGAGCCAAATTTTCTTAAACATTGCAAGTTCAGGGGCACGTGGCTGGCTCAGCTGGTAGAGAATCTGAGTCTTTTTTTTTTTTTTTAAGATTTAATTTATTTGACACAGAGAGAGAGCAAAAGCAGGGAGAGCTGCAGAGTGAGCAGAGGAAGCAGGCTTCCGACTGAGCAGGGAGGGGATTGTGAGTTCAAGCTCCATGTTGGGAGTGGAGATTACATTAAAACTTTTTTTAAAATCTTAAAAAGAAAAACATTGACCTTGGGATGCCTGGGTGGTTCAGTTGGTTAAGCGGCTGCCTTCAGCTCAGGTCATGATCCCAGGGTCCTTGGATCAAGTCCCCCATCAGGCTCCTTGCTCAGCGGGGAGCCTGCTTCTTTCTCTCCCTCTGCCTGCCTCTCTGCCTGCTTGTGCTCTCTCTCTCCCTCTCTGTCAAATAAATAAATAAAATCTTCTTTAAAAATAGAAAGATCGGGCTCCTTGCTCGGCAGGGAGCCTGCTTCTCCCTCTGCCTTTAGCCTGCCACTCTGTCTGCCTGTGCTTGCGTTCTGTATCTCTCTCTCTCTAACAAATAAATAAAAATCTCTAAAAATAAAATAAGAAAGAAAACATTGACAGTGCATAAAATGTGAAATATGCACACATTTCTTCTTAACCCCAACATATTAATCCCACAGTTTTTACCCTGTTAAACTCTTCTGAACTTAATTTTAAAGCTTCTCTGAGTTGAAAGGTACGGAACTGCTAAGAAAGTTTCCAACCTAATTAATTAAGATTACTTTTAATCAGAGGTTTCCACCAGACATAACTCCTGGACCTGCAAACTTTCAGAGCCATTCTTTTCACTGTGCCAACTGTCACTTTGAGCTTCTTTTCATATTATATCATAGATTGCAAAACTTGTTATCTATTCCTCTGACTACTCTTAGAATTCTTCAAGTCCTACCCAGTTTATCTTTTGATTTTATTTTATATTTCTTGGCTTTTTAAAATACATACATGTGTTTTTATTTGAGTTCTAAAGACCTTTGTAATGGATGGAATCCAAATACATAAATATTTTTTCTAATGATAAAGGTTATGAACCTAGTGGGCTCATGCATTTCTTTTTTTTAAGTAGACTCCAGGACCAAATGCTGCTTGAACTCAGGACTCCAGGGTCAAGAGCTGCATGCTCTACCCAGTAAGCTAGACAGGCACCCCTCATGCATTCTTTCTTATTCCTAGGACCATGCAATTCTAACTGGTATTTAAATCAATATTCCATTGAATTTCAGATATGTCACAAAGCTTCATCTGTGAGTCACAAATTTAGTCATTCTTCATAATCAGAATAACTGAAAGGTACTAAGGCCTTACTGGACTAAATATTTTGTGCTTATTTTCTCATCAGAGTCTCATAATAACCCTACAAAGTAAGAACTATCAAGGCCACCTGGCTGGCTCAATTAGGAGAGTAGAAATTACTTTTTTAAAAAAGAAAAAGAAAGCGAATTGGGGCACCTAGGTGGCTCAGTTGGTTTAGCATCTGCGTCTTCATTTTAGCTCAGGTCATGATCTCAGGGTGGTGAGATGGAGCCTGGCATTGGGCTCTGCACTGGGCATGCAGCCTGCTTAAGGTTCTCCTTCTCCTGGGGCGCCTGGGTGGCTCAGTGCGTTAAGCCTCTGCCTTTGGCTCAGGTCATCGTCTTCAGGGTCCTAGGATCAAGCCCCGCATCGGCCTCTCTGCTCTGCAGCAAGCCTGCTTCCCCCTCTCTCTCTGCCTGCCTCTCTGTCTACTTGTGATCTCTCTCTCTCTCTCTATGTCAAATAAATAAATAAAATCTTAAAAAAAAAAAGAAGAAGAAGAAGATTTCTCCCTCTCCCTCTGCTCCTGCCTCACCCCACCCCCACCCCTGCAAAAATAAATAAACAAATAAACAAAAAGAACTATCATTATCCACTATCTCCAATTTATAGATGAGAAATGGAGAACTGGTAATTTAACTGAAGCCACATAGTAAGAGATAGATCTGGAACTCAAACCCCAAGTCTAATGACAAAGCCCAAGTGCCTGGTCAATAAACAGGAGATTCAAGAAAATGCACATTAAGATCATAACTGGTCCCTTAGTAGTTCTTGCCTATCAGAGTAGCAATGTTTTGTTTGTTTTAATTGATACTGTTGGCAAGGGGCTGAGAAAAGCAACCAGTCTTCTGCACAGCCTGT
This sequence comes from Mustela lutreola, assembly GCF_030435805.1. Lineage (NCBI taxonomy): Eukaryota > Metazoa > Chordata > Mammalia > Carnivora > Mustelidae > Mustela > Mustela lutreola. Next base: position 7,792,147 of record NC_081296.1, on the reverse strand, counting down.
TGGACTAAATGGATACAATCTTGCTGAAGTCCAATGTGGCGCTAAGCAGCTTTCTTTCCACCAAGAAGTCCCTCTCTTGGAATGTATCACAATGGAATTTTTTTCAAAGATTTTACTTATGTATTTGAGAGAGATGGGGAGAGTGATCACAAGAGGGAACGCGGGAGGAGGAAGGCAGAAGCAAAGAGAGAGGGGGAAGCAGACTCTCGGCTGAGCAAGGAACCCAATAAGGGGTTGGATCCCAGGACCCCAGCAAAGGCAGGCACTTAACCGACAGAGCCAGCCAGGTGACCCCCCCTTTTTTAATAAATTCTACCCCCAACATAGGGCTCAAACTCACAACCCTGAGATCAAGAGTCTCATGCTCCTAAGCCAGTCCGGACACCCCATAATGAAATTACTTTTAATGTGCAAAAATTAGCAATAAATATGCTTATTGGAAATGAGCTAAATGCCCATAGCTAGGCTTTTAAGTCAGCAAGGGCTTCCACCCAATAAAATGCTCTATAGTCATAACTGGGATGATCTGTAGCTCTGGTCACGCTTGCCTGGCTACAGGAGATAGCGACCCACTTGTTCTACCTCCAGAGAAAATAGACTAGAAGAGAGGCCATTATAATAAAGATATGTATGTATGGGAACTGGAGCAAGAAAAACAGGACTAGAGGAGCCTGGGTAGCTCAGTCGGTAAGGCGGCTGACTCTTGGTCTCAGCTCAGGTCATGATCTCGGGGTCATGGGATCGAGCCCCATGTCAGGCTCTACTGACAGTGGGGAGTCTGCCTGAGGATCCTCTCTCCCTCTCCTTCTCCAACCCTGTTCACTCTCTCTCTCCCTCCCTCCCTCTCAAATAAATACATAAATCTTAAAAAAAAAGAAAAGAAAAGCAGAACTAATGGAAGGTTGGAGGTATCTCCACTTCTCTGTAGGTCTGCTCCTACCCTCCTCTTTTTGACTACCAGCTTCCTCCGTTCTAATTTTTTCTGTTCCTTCACAACTCTGACTTCTATTTATTTGACTTGCCAGGGCTTTAATATAAGGTCACAGCATCCTTACACCATCAGCTTCTTTGAGGATAGTCTCCGTCGCCCAATTCTATAACCCAGAAGCATGATTGGCCCAGCTCATCTTTTCACCTCATGGGTATGTCTCTGACCGCCCACAGGTAGGCTGTCCTGCAATCATATGCCAACCCTTTAGTTCAATTAGTTGTGGACAGGAAATAGAGCCAATTAAGGATAGAAAACTATGAGCTAGGCAGTATTTCCTCCAATGGGACACTGGGTATGCAAATAATGATCCGTATTTCTAATACGATGATTTAGTGAAAATAGCAAATTATGAACTGATAAATATGATACCATTTTTGCTTTAAAACTATAGAAATAGAAAGCCTTGAAACACATACCCCGTTAACAATGGTATCTCCAGGTGATGGAATTCCAATGGATTTGTGTGGAATTTGTTTGCTTTTTTGTATTTACTAAGTTTTCTATGATGAATTACACAAAATACTCCTTCTGTAAGTATAAATATGAATCAACTTAGTAACTCTGAAATAGATTAATCAAATAAAATTAAATTACAAAATAATTAGCCAAATGGTCATTTTGGGAGATGAAATTGGTTCATGACCTCAAGGAATTTACAGACTCATGGGAGTAGAGTAACATTAACAGTATAGCTTCAGATAAGCACCAGGACAGAAGTTTTTCTGGGCCTGGAATACCTTTAATCCCCTTATCTGCCTGGGAAAGTCCTATTCAACTTCCTAGACCCAAGTCAAATGTCACGCCTCACCCAGGCAAAATTTTAATTACTTCCTCATTCATGTTTCAGTAGCCTTTAGAAACCATATATCTTCAAAAATAAGCCCCAAGTTTTTCACATTTTAATACTTCTGCAATCAGGATAGGTCTTACAATCAGTATTGGGGGGAAAAAAAACAGAAAAACAAAAAACTAGTCAGCTACCAGATTGAGAAGTAGGTGGAAAAGTAAGAGGATGGTCATTGTTTGCACATCTTAACAAATTTCTAGGGAAAGGTCAAAGAACTTTCAGACTTAGAACTGACGACAGATTCACTCTTCAAGAAAAGTTTAGTGGATCCAAAAAAGTTAGAGTCTTTACGTTTGGTTTAGAGAAGAGGCTAGTAAGTAATTCCAGTGATAAACATATGCTATTGTAAGTCAAGTTTTTTAAAAACATATACATTCGAGGGGCACATGGGTGGTTCAGTGAGTTGAGTGACTGAGTCCTGATTTTGGCTCAGATCATGAACTCGGGGTTGTGGGATCGAGCCCCACGTTGGGCTTCCCCACACAGGGGAGTCGCTTGGGATTCTCTCTCTCCCTCTCCATCTGCCCCTCTCCCAGCTAAATAAATAAATAAAATCCTTAGGACATATACATTTGATAGAATAGTCTTTTTTTATTAATATTAAGTAAACTCTACCCCCAGTATGGGGCTCAAATTCATGACCCCAAGATCAAGAGTTGCATGAGTCAGTAGGTGCCCGTAGGATATTCTTAATGTCCCAAGAGGCTGTTGGAACTTGATGATGCAACAACAAAGTTGTGTTTGAGGGTCACCTGGGTAACTCAGTTGGTTAAGCTTCTGCCTTCAACTCAGGTCACAATCCCAGGGTCCTGGGATCCAGCCCCATATCAGGCTCCCTACTCAGCGGGGATTCTGCTTCTCCCTCGTCCCCTCTCCCCAAACCCCGCACCTCCCCCAACTCCTGCTTGTGCTCTCTCTCTCTCTCACTCTCTTTCTCAAATAAATAAATAAATAAAATATATATATATATATTTTTAAAGATTTTATTTATTTATTTGACAGAGAGAGATCACAAGTAGGCAGAGAAGCAGGCAGGTAGAGAGAGAGGAGGAAGCAGGCTCCCCGCTGAGCAGAGAGCCCAATGTGGGGCTTGATCCCAGGACCCTGAGATCATGACCTGAGCTGAAGGCAGAGGCTTTAACCCACTGAGCCACCCAGGTGCCGCAAAATATATATATTTTTAAAGTTGTCTTTGAGGGGCACCTGGGTGGCAGGGAGTCTGCTTCTTCCACTGCCTTTTCTCTCTCCCTGTTCATCCTCTGCCTCTGTCTCTGTCTCTGTCTCTCTCAAGTGACTAAATTAAATCTTTGTTTTTAATATTTTTTTAAAAAGCGGAGCACCTGGATGGCTCAGTCGTTAAGCATCTGCCTTCAGCTCAGGTCATGATCCCAGTGTCCTGGGATCAAGCCCCACATCAGGCTCCCCACTCCGAGGGAAGCCCGCTTCTCTCTCCCCTGCTTCCCCTGCCTGTATTCCCTCTCTCACTTTCTCTCTCTCTGTCAAATAAATAAATAAAATCTTTTTAAAAAAACATTTTTAAAAAAGATTTTATTTAGTCACTTGAGAGAGGGACAGAGCATGAGCAGTAGGGACAGGGAGAGAGAGAACCTCAAGCAGACTGTGCACTGCTGTTAGAGCCCTAGGGGATGAATCTCATGACCCTGAGATCACAACCTGAGCTGAAACCAGAGGCAAAATCCAAAACACCCCTAATCAGTTGATCTTCAAATAGCGAGATTATCCAGGTAAACACTTGAGCCTTTTAACAGCAGAGTGTTTTCTCCAGCTGGCAGTAGAAGTCAAAGAGACTCAAAGCACAGGTGGGCCATTGCCAGTTTTAAGAATTGGGGGAGGCCACACGGAAAGGACCTGACAGCAACCTTGAGGAGCTGTGAGTGACCCCTGGTTAAGAGCCAGCTAGAAAAGAGGCATCCCAGATCCACGTTTACAAGGGACTTGTTTCTGCAATGACCTAAGTGACCTTAGACGTGATTCTTTCCCAAATCTTCAAGATAAGGGCCCAGTCCAGTGAATACTTTTACTTTTGCCTTATAAGGCCTTGAGCAAAGAATCTAGTCAAGCTTGCCCAGATTTCAGTAAGGAACTAATACATATTCCCAGGGATATTTGAGTGAATCTGGAGGGGAATGAGGTGGTTCAAAGGTAGTCTTACCAAATATGCTAACAATTAAGTTTTGCATAAAATGGGGGTGCCTGGGTGGCTCAGTGGGTTAACCATCTGCCTTTGGCTCAGGTTATGATCTCAGGGTCCTGGGATCGAGTCCTGCATCAGGGTCCTTGCTCAGCATGGAACCTGCTTCACCTTCTGCCTGCCACTTCCCTACTTCTGCCTCTCTCTGACAAGTAAATTTTGCCTTGTACTTCAGATTCTCTGGATCTTACGTCTGGGCAGAGCCCCTGGCAAGTAGTCTGACTTTAGACACTTCAACCTCACCGGTTTTCAGAAAGGAGCAAAGCATTTTAACTACCTGCTCATGATTGCAGCCATTTACCAACTGCTGGCTATGTTCTAGAATGTGCTAGGTGTTTTATATATATTGTCTTATGTAATCTTCACAATAACTCTATGAGAGAGATATAATTATCCTTATATTATAAATGAGGAAATAGGTACATATAGGTTAGGTATTTTGCTCAAGGTGATAAGATTCAGACTTAGGAACCAAGCTTAGGTCTTTCTGATTCAAAAATCTCTGGCCAATTGCTATTCAGTACCACCTCCCAGTTTACTGACCTCTATCAGTGAGGAGTTGTTTCTCACTTTTTACACATGCCTGATTCCCTCTGGGAACCCTTCAAGAAACATTTGTGAACATCTGTGTCCTGGCCTAGGGACAACTAAGAACAGAGACCCGGAAGCTGTGGGAGGAAGCCAGGAAGTCAGCCCAGAATGGAGTTGGGGCATTGGTTTCCGGACTGGGGTTAGAGTAGGCCGCAAGGCACTGGTATAGTTTCAAGGCGAAAGAGAGGACAAATAGAAGGACCCATGAGGAACCAGGAGCTCAGAAGGTAGCCTCATCGAAGTCTGGAGAGAAGAGGAGGCTGAAGCAAGGAGCGACCTCCTTGGCAGGCCTGGATCCTGAGACAAGCCTGCACCTGCCGGGTTCTCTCACCACACGCCTTTTAAACATCTACAGGACGACAGTGTGCTGCTCGTTAAAACAGCTAACTTGTAATGAGTGCCTTCCAGGCCCGGCTCTAAATGCTTGCTGTGACTCATCTTATTTGACTGTCATAACAGGCCTGTGAGACAGGAACTACTATAATTCTCCGAATTTAAGGATAAGGAAACAGACTCAGAAAGGTTAACTCATTTTCCAAAGATGACAGATGTAATTAGTGACATACCCTGGATTCACACTGCACTTGACCAAAAGCCGGCGTGCGTGAACACACTGGTCTGCCGATATGCCTCCCCCTGTCTGCGGTAGCGGCTACCAGGAGAACTGAGCGGGAAGGTTTGTGAGGCCGTATCCACCCGGGAACACGATGAGCACAGACATGACGAAGGACTCTCATGGAGCTTTTGGACATCGAGAAATCATTAGGAGCGCTGAGCAGAGAACAGTTGATTTTTAAGAAATTTTAATTTGGGGCACCTGGGTGGCTCAGTTGGTTAAGTGACTGCCTTTGGCTCAGGTCTCGATCCCAGAGTCACGGGATTGAGTCCTGGATCGGGCTCCCAGCTCCATGGGGATTCTGCTTCTCTCTCTGAACTTCTTCCCCCTCAGGCACTCTCTTTATCTCAAATAAATAAATAAAATCTTTAAAAAAAATTTTTTTTTGCATTTGTTTATTTTTGAGAGAGAGTGAGCACAGGCAGGGGGAGGGGTAGGGGGAGGGGCAGGGGGAGAAGCAGGGAGCCCAACAAGGGGCTCAATCCCAGAACTCCTGGGAACATAACCCAAGCTGAAGGCAGATGCTTAACCGACTGAGCCACCCAGGTGCCCCATTTTTTTTTTTTTTTTTTTTTTTTTTTAGTAAACTCTACATCCAACTTGGGCTTGAACTCAGGACCCTAAGATCAAAAGTCCCATGCTCTACTGACTGAGACAACCAGGCACCCCAAGAACCATTGGTTTTTATTAGATGGTGGAAGGTTTCCTAGAAGAGGTGTTACTTAAACAAGTCTTCCAAGGAATGACCCGTGGAAAGTGTGAGAAAGCTCAAGTTGGACAAATAGGGTAAACCAAGCCAGGGAGTTGTAAAAACGTGCTGTGCGTGGGCATACCCGTGTGTGCATGTGTCGGGCATACCCGTGTGTGCATGTGTCCGGCTTACCCGTGTGTGCATGTGTCCGTCTCACTCGTCTCCAAGAGCGGAGGCCACTCGATGCTTACAGAAGTCCAAGTGGAACCTCTTTAGAGAGACACCCAATCCTTGCAGGGGGTGTGACCTCCTCTTTCCTCAGTTATGATGGGTTCTCGGTTGGGTAATGGGTGGATGCTTCAGGTGAGAGGGGTTATAAATAACGTCTCCCCTCGTCGTTCCTCATTCCCTTTAAAGATTATACAGGTGGCAGAATGCTCAGGTCCTTGGTGCAATGCCACTCTCCTGTGGGCTCCTGTAGCTATGGAGAAGAGACAATCTTACTAGGCCTTTCACGAGATTACAGGTAGACTGGGACCATTTCTACCACCACTTCTATCGCTAGAATAGAGCAACTTAAAATACCGCAGGACTTGAAGCGTATGTAAAGACTATTGCAGAAAAAAATGACACACACACATATACCAGCCATGTTCCTCCCTAAGACGCTAGCTAGCTGACCCACATCCAGTCTGGTGAGACAATGTTCTAGGTTGTTCTAGGTTGTTCTGCACAGTACAGAGCGAGGCTCTCTGACCCATAAGTACCGACTGTGTTATTCATTTTAGTGGAATCACTGGCAACATCTTCATGTATCAGAGCATCTGATGGAGGAGAATTCACGTGTAAAGTTTAAACAAAGCTTAATTTCACGATTGTGCCTCGCATTCATCTTGTCAGTTATACACCAGCTCCCCTAAGCGACACCCTCCTTCAGAGAGCCTTCTCTGATGCTCAGGATAGCCCTTCTCTAGCTCCCGAATTCTTTTCTTTCTTTTTTTAAAGATTTATTTGTTTGAGAGAGAGAGTGAGCAGATGTGCACACGCATGAGTAGGGGGAGGGGCAGAGGGGGGAAGGAGAGAGAATCCTTAACCCGACGCCTCGCTGAACGCTGAGCCTGATGTGGGGCTGGATCCCAGGGTCCTGAGATCAAGACTTGAACCGAAATCAGGAATCAGATGCCCAACGGACTGAGCTACCCAGGTGCCTCTCACATATTCCTTTTTATATTGAAACTCTGTGTAGGTCTGTTTCCCTCAACTATTCTATGTGTTTCTCTCTTTTTTTAAATTTTTAAAAAAGATTTTGGGAGTGCCTGGGTAGCTCAGTGGGTTAAGCCTCTGCCTACCGCTCAGGTCATGATCTCAGGGTCCTGGGATCAAGCCCTGCATCAGGCTCTCTGCTCAGCAGGGAGCCTGCTTCCTCCTCTCTCTCTGCCTGCCTCTCTGCTTGCTTGTGATCTCCACCTGTCAGATAAAGAAATAAGATCTTTAGTGGCGCCTGGGTGGCTCAGTGAGTTAAGGCCTCTGCCTTCGGCTCAGGTCATGATCCCAGGGTTCTCTGCTCAGCAGAGAGCCTGCTTCCCTTCCTCTCTCTCTGCCTGCCTCTCTGCCTACTTGTGATCTCTGTCTGTCAAATAAATAAATAAAATCTTTATTTTTTTTTATTATTTTTTTTAAAGATTTTTATTTATTTATTTGACAGAGAGAGATCACAAGTAGGCAGAGAGGCAGGCAGAGAGAGAGAGAGAGGAGGAAGCAGACTCCCTGCCGAGCAGAGAGCCTGATGCGGGACTCGATCCCAGGACCCTGAGATCATGACCTGAGCCGAAGGCAGCGGCTTAACCCACTGAGCCACCCAGGCGCCCAATAAATAAAATCTTTAAAAAAAAAAAAAAGATCTTAAAAAAAAAAAAGAAATAGGTACTTTATGAACATAGAATTCACTAAAGAAGCAACATGAACAATCAATAAACCTGTTTTCTGCTTTTTTCCTTTTCAGTTAAAATAATTTTTTAAAATTTATTTGGGAGAGAGAGAGACCACAAGCAGGGGGCATTGCAGGGGGAGGAGAAGCAGACTCCCTGCTGAGCAGAGAGCCCGATGCAGGGTTTGATTCCAGGACCCTGAGATCATGACCTGAGCCGAAGGCAGAGGCTTAACCCACTGAGCCACCCAGGGGCTCCTTCTTTTCAATTTTTAAGTAAGCTGTATGCCCAGTATGGGGCTTGAACTCAACCCCAAGATGTAGAGCTTCATGCTGTAGCGACTGAGCCAGCCAAGCACCCCAGGAATCAATAAATTTGTAAAAGGTGCTCAACTTCCCTACTGATCAGGGACATGCATATTAAAACTTATAATGAGATGTCATTTCACATCCGTCGTATTAGAAGCATTTAATAGTCTGAGAAAACTAAGGGTTGACAAGGAAGAATAGTGAAGGAAAGTTGGGCGCTTCTGGTGAGAATGGAAGTCAGTACAACCACTTTGGAGAGCATAGTAATTTGGCCATACCTAGTTAATTACCCTAGGACCTCAGAATTGCCCTTTTAGGTATATATGCATTTCTCTGGAATTCCTACACGTGAACACCAAAATGCACATTGGAGAAATGAACATTTTTGAGACAGCAAAACCCAGAAATGACCTAAATGGCTATCATCGGGAAAACAAATAAATTGCAGTGCGATCACATACTCAATGTGAAAGAGGGGCATCAGTGAAGTACAAGTCCAGGGACGAACACAGATGAATTTCACAAGCATGATATTGAAAGGGGAGGGGAAGCACAGAATACTCACTTTGATACCCATTCACATACAATTTAAACAAGTTCATGCAAATCAGTGTCATACATTGCTTAGGGACCTACATCAGTACCTCTGTGGAGAAGCACCTGGCTGGCTCAGTTGGGAGAGCATGGGACTCTTGATCTAGGGATTGCGAGTTTGAGTCCCACCTCATTTTATATATATATGTATATATACATATATATATATATATATATAATGTATATATATATATGTATATATACATATATATATAAAATCTCTAGAAAGAGAGAGAAAGCATAAATAAATGTGAAGGCATAGGAGTGTATTTTGAGACCCAAATTCCAAAACAGGGTTCCCACACCAACAAACAACACTTTGAACTCCAGCAGGATGTCTGAGAATTCAAAGCAATTCAACCCAATTCTGACATTATCTACATCTACATTAGCTACATGATCTACATCTGATAGCATCAGATTCCACAAATTAAGGACTCACCTACAAGGTGCCCCCCACCCCAAACCCCCTTCAGACGCGTGGTGAGCTTAGATGGTTTACCTGTGCTCCTCTGACCACCTAGCTATAAATCAGACATTTCCAAGACCTCCTTGCTCCTCAGCTTAAGTTAATTTGCTGGAGTGGTTCACAGAACTCAGAGAAACATTTTACATGGTAGATGAATGGTTTATTGGCTCAGTGGGTTAAGCCTCTGCCTTCGGCTCAGGTCATGATCTCAGGGTCCTGGGATCGAGTCCCATATCGGGCTCTCTGCTCAGCAGGGAGCCTGCTCCTCCCTCTCTCTCTGCCTGCCTCTCTGCCTGCTTGTGATCTTTCTCTGTCAAATAAATAAATAAAATCTCAAAAAAAAAAAAAAAAAAGAAGCTATGACTTGGGAACAGGCAGTTGGAAGAGGAGCATGGTGGGGGTGGGGCGGTGGGGAAGGTGCTCCAAGCTCCCAAGCCCTCTCCAGCAACACTGCTCTCCCCATCGGTCCTGCATTCCCCAACCTGGAAGCTCTCCGAACCCTGCCCTTTTGGGTTTTTAGGGAGGCTTCATTAAGTAGGCATGGTTGATTAAATCATTGGTCATCATTGGTCATCATCATTCAGGATGGCTTCAAGTCCAGCACCTTCTCTCCCCAGGGATCAGGGAGTGGGAGTGAAAATTCCAACTCTAATCCATTGGTTAGCTCCGTTGGCAACCAGCACCCCCCTGCTTTCCAAAAGTCGCTTCATTAATATAAGAAAAGACTCATTTAACACATTTAACACTCTCCACACTTAGGAAATTCCAAGGGTTGGGGAGCTCTGTGCCTGAAGTGGGGGGTAAGACTAAATAAATAAATAAATAAATAAATAAATATATTTAAATATTTTATTTCTTTATTTATTTTAGAGAGAGTGAGAGCACATGCAAGCAGGGAAAGGAGTGGAGGGAGAGGGAGAAAATCTCGAGCAGACTCAGCACCAAGCCTCCATCTCACAACCCTGAGATCGTGACCTGAGCAAAAACCAAGAGAAACTGACTGAGCCACCCAGGTGCCCTTAAATATCTGTTTCTTATTATAAATCACAGTATCACGGAATGAGGAATTCAAATTCAGGCGAGCAGAATATGGATTGGGGAAGGGATAGTAATTGAGGAAGTAGTCAGAGGAACCTTTATGTCCTATCAGTAAAATTGTTTCTTTTTTTTTTTTTTTTTTAGTTTATTTATTTGTAATCTCTACACCCAACGGGGAGCTTGAATGCATGACGCTGGGATGAAAATTCACATGCTCCACAGACTGAGCCTGCCAAGCGCCCCTAAAATTTTATTTCTTTAACCCACTGAGCCACCCAGGAGCCCCTAAAATTTTATTTCTTAAGCTGTGTGCTAGGTACATGGTTGTTCTTGGCGCTACCCTTTATATCTTTTCTCTCTCTTACTAAAATTCTTCAAAATTCTTGTTGAATTTTTTGAAAAATAGAGTGGGTACTTGTTCCGTAGGAAGACTTGCAGCAGGAAGTTGTTCTAGAAAGAAGATGCCGTTCTGGAGAGGGCGGGCAGTGATCAGGGAACCAAGTGTCCCCCTGCTTAGCAGAATAAAGAGTATTTGATTAATAGCAGCAACTTCCTTTTATAGAACATCCTGAACTTTATAAATCACTTTCATATGCACTGGCTTATTTCATCGTCAACTTGAAAGACAAGTAGTCCTATTTTATGGATGAGGAAACAGGCTCAGAAAGATTAGGTGATACATTTGTGACTATTTTTGTCAGAGAAAAGTTTAAAAGGATATACAATAAGTGGTGGTCATCTCTAGAAGGTGGAATATCAGGTGATTTTTACCTACTTTTATTTGTTTAATTGTATTTTCCGATATTTTTAAATATTTTATTTTAGTCAAATTCAGCTGATTAACATATAGTGCATTATTAGTTTCAAAGGAAGAGTTCAGTGATTCATCAGTTGCATATAATGCCCAGTGCGCATTACATGCCGTGCCCTCCTTAATGCCCATCACCTAATTACCCCATCCCCCCACCCATCACACCTCCAGCAACCCTCAGTTTGTGTCCTAGGGTTAAAAGTCTCTTATGGTTTGTCTCTCTCTCTAATTTCATCTTGTGTTATTTTTCCCTCCCTTCCCCTATCATCCTCTGTTTTGTTTCTTAAATTCCACATATGAGTGAAATCATATTATTGTCTTTCTCTGATTGACTTATTGCTCTTGGCATAGTACCCTCTAGTTCTATCCACATTGTTGCAAATGGGAAGATTTCCTTTCTTTCTTTCTTTCTTTCTTTCTTTCTTTCTTTCTTTCTGGTGGCTGAGTAATATTCCATTGTATATATATACACACCACGTCTTCATCCATTCATCTGTCCATGGACATCCGGACTCTTCCCATAGTTTGGCTATTGTGGACATTGCTGCTGTAAACATTGGGGTGCAGGTACCCCTTCAGATCATTACATTTGTATCTTTGGACTAAACCCCTAGTAGTGAGATTGCTGGGTCGTAGGGTAGCTCTATTTTTAACTTTTTGAGGAACCTCTACACTGTTTTCCAGAGTGGCTGCACCAGCTTGCATTCCCACCAATAGTGTAGGAGGGTTCCCCTTTTCCTCATCCTCGCCAAGATTTATTGTTTCCTGGCTTGTTAATTTTAGTCATTCTGACTGGTGTAAGGTGTTATCTAATTGTGGTTCTGTGTTGTTGTTGTTGTTTTTTAAGATTTTATTTATTTGACAGAGAGCGCAAGCAGGGGGAGCAGCAGGCAGGCAGAGGGAGAGGGAGAAGCAGGTTCTGTGCCAAGCAAGGAGCCTGATGTGAGGCTCAATCCCAGGACCCCAGGATTACGACCTGAGCTGAAGGCAGCCACTCAACTGACTGAGCCATCCAGGCGCCCCTCACTGTGGTTTTGATCTGTATTTCCCTGATGCTGAATGATGTTGAGCATTTTTTCATGTATCTGTTGGCATTTGTGTGTCTTTGGAGAAATGTCTGTTCATTTTTTCTGCCCATTTCTTGACTGGATTATTTGTTTTTTCGGATATTGAGTTCAATAAGTTCTTTATAGATCTTGGATACTAACCCTTTATCTGATAAGACATTTGCAAATATCTTCTCCCATTCTGTAGTTTGTCTTTTGGTTTTGTCTGTTTCCTTTGCTGTGAAAAAGCTTTTTATCTTGATGAAGTTCATTTGATGAAGTCCAATAGTTCATTTTTGCCTTTTTTCCCTTGCCTTTGGAGACATGTCTAGGAAGAAGTTGCTGCCACCAAGGTCAAAGAGTTTCCTACCTGTGTTTTCCTCTAGGATTTTGGTGTATTCCTGTCTCACACATAGGTCTTTCATTCATTTTGAGTCCATTTTTGTGTAAGGTGTAAGAAAATGGTTCAGCTTCATTCTTTTGCATGTGGCTGTCTGATTTTTTCAACACCATTTGTTGAAGAGATTTTTTTCCACTGGACATTCTTTCCGGCTTTGTTGAAGATGAGTTGACCAGAGTTGACGGTACATTTCTGGGGCTCTCTATTCTTTTTTTTTTTTTTAAGATTTTATTTATTTATTTATTTATTTGACACACAGAGAGACAGAGGTCACAAGTAGGCAGAGAGGCAGGCAGAGAGAGAGGGGGAAGCAGGCTCCCCGCTGAGCAGAGAGCCCGATGCGGGGCTCAATCCCAGGACCCTGAGATCATGACCTGAGCCGAAGGCAGAGGCTTAACCCACTAAGCCACCCACATGCCCCCATGTATAACTTCTGAAGTGAAAAAAAAAGTATAGTAGGGAGAGGAAGGGACGGGAACAGGAAAAACGTGACTTTCTCCATGTTAAATAGTCAAGTTTTTGTCTTTTTTTTTTTTTTTTTTTTAAGGAAACCTCACCCTCAACATGGGGCATAGACGCACAACCCCAGGATCAAGACTCTCGTGCTCTCCTGACTGAGCCGGCCAACCAGGTACACCTCAAATATTCGAGTTTGGGGACGCCTGGGTGGCTCAGTTGGTTGGACGACTGCCTTCGGCTCAGGTCATGATCCCGGAGTCCCGGGATCGAGTCCCGCATCAGGCTCCCAACTCCACGGGGAGTCTGCTTCTCCCTCTGACCTTCTCCTCGCTCATGCTCTCTCTCACTGTCTCTCTCTCAAATAAATAAATAAAATACTTTAAAAAAAAAAAAATATTCGAGTTTGATCCTGATCCCAAGGCCTAAGTACACAAATGACTAACAACTGAAGAAATACCAAGAAAGAAGCTAGCATGTGAAGAATAGGCTTAACCTCACTAGCAATCAAAGAAATGCAAATTAAAACAATACGTGAGAATCGGGTCTATTAAAGCAGCAAAACTATCTCTCAAGGATAAGGGTGTGGTAAGACTGTAGTCATTAATTACTGGGAACATTGTAAATTGGTACAATTTGCTCTGAAAATTATTCGGCAGCAAGTAACCAGAGCTGTAAAAATATTCACACCCTATGGAAATAATCTACAAGGTGGAAGTATTTTTTTCCCCTGGGGGAAAAAAGTGTTTATAAGAGCACCATTAATGGAACAGAGCCCCTCATTTAGATGGAGGGTCCACATTTGGCTGTTTATAGAAGGGGGGTCCTGTAAGCTTCTGAATGTTTATTCATCCTAGTTTATCCACAGAAGGATTTGGTTTTTTACCTGAAAGAAAAATGAAGAAGTATGAGGTGGTGACTGAGGAAGAATGGTGGGGATTGACCTGGTGTCTGTTTAGGCCTTGGTTCTTGGGTTGTCTTTTTTCCCCTTTTTCCCCCTATAGTATAACCTAACTTTATGAGATTTAAGTGGAAAAGCTCAGCGTCTGGAGGAGTGTTCTGTTTTCCTATTTTTTTTCTTCCTTGTGAAATATCTTGTAAATAAGATGTCAATAATGAATTTAATTCGAAGAATTATCGTACGAAGCAAACCTGTGTGCTCAGCTCCCAGCTTAAGAAATAGAAACTGAGCATTCTTTTCCCCCATCCCAGTGAACCTCTACTTTGAATTTCGTATTTATAAATCCTTTACTTTTGATTATACAATGCATGTTTACCCCTACGGCTCAAGCGATCCATTGTTTAATTTAGCCTGTTTTTACCTTTATTGTACTTTGACCCTTCTGTGTGTATTTTTTTCTTATTTTGGCTCACGCTTTGAAACATATCCTTAGAGGATAAGTCCAAGCTCCTTCTCTTCAGTCCTCCCACGCTCTACGTCTGTCTTTTAGTTTCTTCTTTTTTTTAAAGTAATCTCTACTACATCCAACAAATGGCTTGAAATTATGACCCTGAGATCAGAAGTCGTATGCTCTTCCCACTGAGCAGCCGGGTACCCCTCTACCTTTTAATTTAAATTAAACTGTTTACCCCCTCTTTTCCAAAAATATTTTCCCACCTTTCTTCACTTAGAAAATTCTCTTTAAAAAAAATTTTTTTTTTAATAATTTCTACACTTGGGGCGCCTGGTGGCAGAGTCCCTTGGGTGTCTGACTCTTAATTTCAGCTCAGGTCGTGATCTTAGGGTCCTGGGATCCAGCCGCATGTCAAGCTCTGTGCCTGGCGGGAGTCTGCTGAAGGTTCTTTCTCTCTCTCCCTCTGCCCCTCCCCCCATGCTCTCTCTCTCTCTGAAATAAATGAATAAATCTTAAAAAAAAAAAAAAAGTGGGGCGCCTGGGTGGCTCAGTGGGTTAAAGCCTCTGCCTTCAGCTCGAGTCATGATCCCAGGGTCCTGGGATTGAGCCCCGCATCGGGCTCTCTGCTCTGCGGGGAGCCTGCTTCCTCCTCTCTCTCTGCCTGTCTCTCTGCCTACTTGTAATCTCTGTCAAATAAATAAATAAAATATATTTTAAAAAAAAGTAATCTCGACATTCAACATGGGGCTGGAATTTACAGCCCCAAGGTCAAGAATCACATGCTCCACCTACTGAGCCATCCAGGCGCCCCTAGATAATTCTTATTCTTCAAGTCTCCCCATTAAACTATAAACTCTTCCAAGGTGAAGATTATCATCATTACCATTGTTGTCATTGACATTTATGGACCAGATAAAAGCGGGTACTACACAGAGAGTCTTCTGTGCGTCATCTCATAGATCCCCACTCAACCCCATGAAGAAGGCAGAGGGACTATCCTCATTTTGCAGATAAGGATATAAGGGTCAGAAAGAGTTGGTAACTTGCTTGAATTTCAAGAGCTCTCACATGTGGACCTATTTCACTGTCTTGTCCAGTGTAGGATTTGGTGTGTAGATGGACTCAGTACATGTTTGTTGCACTGAACTGAAGGGAAAAGTCGAGATGGAAAACCATCTCTTTAGTTCAGATGATGACAGCAGGGGTGGAGAAGAGGAGCCAGAAACAAGATGTGGTTTGCCACGCTATTATAGAGGTAAAATCTGGGTAGTGAAATTGTTTTGTTTTTGTTTTTAAACATTAAGGGACCAGGGGCACCTGGGTGGCTCAGTCAGTTAAGCATCTGCCTTTGGCTCAGGCCATGATCCCTGCACCCTGGAATCGAGTCCCACATCAGGCTCTCTCTCAGTGGGGAGTCTGCTTTTCCCTCTCCCTCTCCCCGATCGTGCTCTCTCCCTCTCTCTCAAATAAATAAATAAAATCTTTTAAAAAATATAAACGCTCAGGGGCCGGTATTTTTCTCTTATTTAATTTTTTATAAAGTTTGTTTATTTTTTTAGTATTCTCTGCATGCAATGTGGGGCTCGAACCCACAACCTCGAGATTAAGAGTTGCATACTCTTCCGACTAAGCCTGCTAGGCACCCTTCCATTTTTTTTTTTTCTTTTTTAGTTTGAGCAGTTCTGTATTCGTGGAAAATTTTAAAGAAAGCACATGGTTCTTTTACAATTTAAGAAGAGAGAAAGCAGGGCAGAGCAGAGGCTATGTGACTTGGCACCAACAATATATAGCAAATAAGGGAGAAGAAGGAATCTAAGCCAAAGCCATGCTGGGGGTGGGAAGCTCTATTAAAAGAGCCTAGAGGGGCACCTGGGTGCCCCCACCTTCAGCTCAGGTCATAATCTCAGGGTCCTGGGATTGAGCCCCGCATCAGGCTCTCTGCTCAGCAGGGGGCCTGCTTCCCCCTCTCTCTGCTTGCCTGGTTGTGATCTCTCTCTCTGTCAAATAAATAAAATCTTAAAAATAAAATAAGAGAGCCTAGACATGACAGCCCTGAGACTAGCTACATGTACTGGCTAGATAGTAGCTACGCACACATGAGGAAAGGGAAAGAATGTAATAATGGGGCCTAGGAATTCTCCTGAGGTAGAAAGAAGATTTCACAATCTTGCCTTTTTGTTCTGGTGTCTCCCGGGGCCTGCCATGGTGCTCAGTGATGCCACTCACTTATTGGAGACTTACTGTGGTACCAGACATCGTGCAGTAAACACTTTATATCACAGATCATCTCAATGCCTTCAGTTTCTCTCTCTCTAACGTAACTTACATATAGCTGCCGAATCACATTTCCTCAACGGCTGATCATGCCCAGCCGCTACCAGGCCATCAGCAACACGCCCTGCCCCAGGGAATAGTGTCTGAAATCCTGAGTTTGGCAGCTAAGAGCTTTCTTGAGGTGACCCTCACTCACCTGTCCAGCATTGTCTCACACTGCTACTTTTCCAACACAGTAAGTTCCTCGCCTGTGAGTACGTGTCCATTAACCCATCCAGGGGGCACTCACTGACCACCCCCTACGTGTCAGACACTATTTAGGTGTTGGGAAGAGAACGGTAGACAAGTGCCTCCCTCCTCTTATGGAGCTCACCCAAACAAGGGATAAACTAGAAGCTGTCAGCTGTATGGATTTTGAGGACAATAAGAGAGGGTAATGGGATAGTGAGGGCAGGGAGGTGAGGATGGACTTAGGTGGGGACAGTCAGGGAAAGTCTCTGCAAGGAGGTGAATTTCAGGCTGAAAGCTGGTTGGCAAAGAGGAACCTAAGCAAAGATGTGGGCAAGGAACATTCTGGGGCAAGGGGTCTGTTAGCACCAAAGCTCTAAGGTGTGTACAAGCTTGGTGTGATCAAGGGATGGAGGGAACATGAGAAGGAAGGTGATTTCAGAGGAGGGTGTGGGGGCGGGGGCGGGGGGAGTATTAAATCAAGGGGAGCCTTGAAGGTCTGGCTGAAGATTGGGGTTTTTATCCTAAAAGCAATGGGAAGCTGCAGACAGGTGATGTGATGTGGCTTGGTTGAAGATTTTAAATGATTACTTTGTTTCTATGAGAAGGAATTAGAGCAAAAACAAAATCCGGGAGATCAGTTAGGAGATGAAGGCAGGAACTCAGAAAATACGGTGGTGGTTGTTTGGAGCTGGGGAGTGGCAGTGGGGATGGAGGTCTGACACAGGTTTGAGAGCAACCAGCGAAGTAAAATCGTTAGGGCTTGGTGAGGATGAGGATTTTGAAGTGACAGAGTGAGGAAATGTGGAGTATTGTAAGATGCCAATGACCCAGGCATAGGTTAGAAACAAAGGGCAAACAGGGAAAGGCAGCTACCTCAACCCTCACCACTAGCATTTAAATATTCCTGCTTGGGGCGCCTGGGTGGCTCAGTGGGTTAAAGCCTCTGCCTTCAGCTCAGGTCATGATCCCAGAGTCCTGGGATTGAGCCCCGCATCGGGCTCTCTGCTTGGCAGGAGGCTGCTTCCTCCTCTCTCTCTGCCTACTTGTGATTTCTGTTTGTCAATTAAATAAAATCTTTAAAAAAAAACATCATACAGATTGTATTTGATTTAGAACAATACCTAGGCAGATAAAAGAGACGAAGATGGTATACTCTCATATTATCCTGAAAAGGAGGCAGAATCATTCCCTGCTAATAGGGACGTGGCTTCTTCTCCTGCTTCAGGCAGGACAGTCCTGGCAAGTATGACTTGGCAAGTTGCAGTCCATCCCTGACTAAGGAATCACTCAAGTACTTACTGAATTCTTGTACACACTGTTTGATGGCAGAACCGGACAAACTGGAGGGAAGTAAGGCAGGAGAAAACCAAGGAAGTACCTTAGAAAAGTTGTGAGATTTATGCAGTTATAAATGTCCAGAAACAGTCTCTCAGGGGACGGGGCTCCGAAATCTAAGGCATGGGGCTGAAATCCAGGCAGTAATATTTAAAAACTGAGGTAATTCTAGTAAAACAGCTAGGGTGGGGGTACTTGGCTGGCTCCCTTGGTTAAGTGTCTGACTTTTTTTTTTTTTTTTTTTTGAAGATTTGTTTGAGAGAGAGGGAGAGAGGGAGAGAGCATGAGCAGGGGGAGGGATAGAGGGTGAGGAAGAAGCAGAGTCCCCACTGAGCAGGGAGCCCCAACATGAGGTTTTATGTCAGGACTCGAACTCAGGACCCCAGGATCATGAAATGAGCCGAAGGCAGATGCTTAACCAACTGAGTCACACAGGTGCCCCTAAGTGTCTGACTCTTGATTTGGGCTCAGGTAGTTTGAGCCCCATGTTGGGCTCCCCACTCAGCGGGGAGTCTGCCTGTCTCCCTCTCCCTCTGCTCACTCTCTCTCTCAAACAAATAAATAAATAAATCTTAAAAACGACGACCACCACCACCACCCACCTAGTGTGCCGTTCCTATATAAACTAGTTTGGGCAAACCAAAGAATTGGGAAGAGGGAGTTCTCCTTATAGAAGTATTTCAGCTAATAAATGAAGAAGGAATAAACTATGGAAATAAAACATCACCATTTGGCAAACGCAAATGGCATGAGGGCTACCAACATCATGAGATCAAATCATACCATGTACTTCCCGGTAGAAGGACACAAGATCATCATGGGGTATTCTTACCTCTCGGAATCTGAATCTGATCATGTTTATACATCCAAATACCAATATTAGGAGAGCAGAGGAGGGGTGGCTGGCGCAGTCGGGGGTGGGGGGCACTTGCCTCTTGGCTCTTGATCTTGGGGTTGTGGGTTTGAGCCCCATGTTGGGTGTGGAGACTACGTTAAAGAAATAAAATATGTTTTTTAAAAAGAGGGGGGAGCTGAGGATAGAGGATCATGTTAAAAGACCCCAGAGGATGGAAGTGGAGGAACACAGAGCTGGGGGAACACTACAGGACAACCAGGTTTCCTCAACAAATAAGTTATAAGAACAGAGACAGAGGAAGAGGGGAGCAGATCAAGACATGTAAGGAACATACCAACAGATGGATACGGAGACCTTATTTGGATTTTGATTCAAACAAACTAAAAATGACAAAAGCAAAAAAACGTAAGATAACCAGGGACATGTGAACGTTGACTGAAATATTTGATGATACTGTGAATCACTGCTCATTTTTTTTCAAGAGTAATAGTATTGCGGCTATGTTTAATAGAAGAGACACCTTTTACAGCAGTGGTTCTCAAAATTAGAGCATACGTCACATCGCCTGGAGGGCTTATTAAAACACGGACTGCTGAGCTCCACCCCTAGTCTCTGATTCAGCAGCTCTGGGGTGGGAACTTAGAATGTGCATTTCTACCAAGTTCGCAGGTGACACTAATGCTACGGGTCTGGGCTCACGTTTTGGGAACCACTGCACTGGGTTAAGCAGATTTTTAAAATCTGATTACTCTTTCAAAGAAAGAGCTGAGGTTATCAGCTGAGTTCTATCTATCCCGCTGGGTTACAGCTCTCAGACAGGATTCCATATAATGAAAGAGAATGAACTCTTGTTAAAAGGCTCACGTAATAATTTAGTTTGTACTGCCACAGGAAGGTGTGAAAGAACACCTTCAGATCGCTTTTCTGTCCGAGTGTGACACACCCAGCTCCCTCCTTAAGCACCGGCCTCTGCGCTTCCCCTTCTCACTCCCCAGCACAGGATCCCGTAAAGCTCCCTGGAACTTGGGCCACATCCCTCCATCATTTCCAAATTCAAAATGGGTTGATGCATATAATCTGGGGCATCCAGTCCTACATGGAGTGTCTCACTTCTGAGACACAGAACTGCTCCGTTCTGTGCTGTTGTAGAGGGGACCTGCTGCCAAATGTTGGCTCTTCTGTCCCCTGTGTGACCCACAATGCGTCATTCGGTGATTTGAGGCCTTAAGCTTTCAACAGGTAAAGAAAGAAATCTGTTATTATGAGAGAAAAGGGGGCACCTGGAGAAATATTAACCAGAGTTCCTTGGAGGAAAGACATTTCCAACAATACTAGAAAACTGCACTTTACAGACATCATGACTTTATAATTTAACAACAAAGTGCTTGTGTGTGTGTGCGCGCGTTAGATCCTCACAACAACCTTGTGAGGTAGGTAAGGTAGAGGCCGAGGGGTAAAATCCAGCCAAATTAAGTGTCAGGGCCAGCGCTCAAACACCTCACCTTCTCAATGCAGTCAGTGTTCTTTCCAACACACTGCCTTCCCTCAATTTATTTCTGCTAAATATAGGAATGTGCTAGTGCATAGAATGATTAATCTAAAAAAAATCAGGCTTGCGTTAACTTAAAACCACAGGGCCCACGAACCAGGTGATTAGAAACAGGAGCTGTTTCCTTCAGCTAAATGCCGGAACGACCCTGGTAATATTTAGCTTCTCAGCAGTTTTGCTTCCACAGTTTTATAGTCCTCTCCAGCCTCCTCTGGCTTGTTGAATGTGGGGTATTTTCTATGCCTCCGATGGCAGCAAGGCTCCAGTGGGAGTACCTCATACCCTGCTGTGCAAAGAGCTTCTGAAATTCTTTCAGCCTTGAAGTCACAAGACCACAAACATCCTCTAGGAGAATTCTGCCTTGTCACGGCGATGAGACATCTGGTGACTAACGTCTGCATGGCACTGGATAGGGAGAGTGTTTTCTGCTTTATTACATCTTTGTGTTCACGGCCCAAATCCTCTAGCTGCAATCTAATTGCTCGCGAGTTCTGGCCTTGTAGGGCTGTGTTAATGAATTCCTTAGTGAATCATAAGGCTAATAAAGGACTTTTTAAGGACCCGGTGTTATTTAGTATTAAGGGCTTATAAGAGCTCAAATATTAATCACTAATAGTGATAATGTGGCCCCACGTATCTCATTCCTCTTTCCGTAATCAAGCATCAACCGCCAAACTCACGTTTCCATAAGGTCAGTTAAAAACACTGAAGGAATGCCTTTTGTATTCAGAACATTATTTGCAGCCTATGGGTTTATCCTCACCATTAAAGTGTAGGAAAAGGCCCAGCTTGAGCCACTGATGTCCATGTTCAGGCTTTCTCTACATGAAGCACCGGGAGGCAGCAGAAATGAAAATCTGAAAAAGGGCAGAAGAACCACTACAGACCATTTTCCGAGATCAAATGGGTATTTTGATGGCATAAGAGATGCGCTTTCTGACGGAAGCTCTTGTCACATCTATTGCAGTGGAAAGGTTTTTCTCCTGTATGTGTTCTCTGGTGTGTGAGAAAATGGGAACGCTGATTGAAGGTTTTGCCACACTCGGGACAGTGATAGGGTCTGTCTCCTAAGTGGATCCGTTGATGGGTAATGAAATGGGAGCTCTGGTTGAAGCTCTTCCCACACTCACCACATTTGTAGGGTCTTTCCCCCGTGTGGATCCGTTGGTGCTTTATGAGGGCAGAGCTGTCGGCGAATCCCTTCTCACAGCTGTCACACTTGAACGGCCTCTCCCCTGTGTGTGTCCTCTGGTGCGTGACCAGGTGTGAGCTCTGACTGAAACTTTTGTGGCAGTCAGGACAGCTGAAAGGCCTTTCTCCTGAGTGAGTACTCATGTGCGCTACAAAGTGAGAACTATCTCTAAAGCCCTTCCCACACTCTGGGCACTTAAAGGGCCGTTCCCCTGTGTGGGTTCGTTGGTGCTTAACCAAGTCTGAGCTCTGGCTAAAACTTTCCCCACAATCACCACACCTATAAGGCTTCACTCCCGTGTGGGTCCTCTGATGGGTAATGAAGTTTGAGCTTCGACTAAAGCTTTTATGGCATTCGAGACACGTGTAGGGCTTCTCTCCTGTGTGGGTTCTTTGGTGCATTATGAGGTGTGGCTTCCGCCCAAAGGTCTTTCCACACTCTGGGCATTCATAGGGTCTCTCACCTGTGTGGGTTCTCTGGTGTTTGATGAGCGTAGAGCTGTCGCTGAATTTTTTCTCACACCCACTGCACTGGTAGGGTTTCTCTCCTGTGTGCGTTCTGCGATGGGTGACAAGGTCTGAACTCTGTTTGAAGCCTTTCCCACACTCGATGCATTTATAAGGCCTCTCACCAGTATGGGTTCTCAGGTGTCTTATGAGATAGGAGCTCTGGTTGAAGCTTTTTCCACATTCTGCACACACAGGCTTCTTTCCCACATATCCATCCAGCAGCTTGTTTAAATCCTCCTGTGGAAGGGGCTCCGGTTGGCCCTCTCCTGGTAGGGTTCCATGTTGCCCTTCGAATTCAAGGTCCCTCTCCCAGTTTCCTCCCCATCTAGGAGGATGAGAAATATCTTTACTGGCCCTTTCTGAAGATGCTCCACATCGTTCTGCTATTTCTGAAATGTCCTGATTGAGTTTTGTCACCTGATTCTCAAAGTCTGAAAAATGAACGAAAGTAACGGGGAACAAAGTTAACCAGTTATCGGGACAAAGCATCAGAAGGCAGTAAGAAAGACTGAGATTAGCGCTTTGGCAACAGACTACACTTAATTTGACTTTGTGTAAAGTTTTCACTTTGGGAAAAGTTTTCTTTTTAATTTTTTATAAACATTTTATTTTTAAGTAATCGCTACATCCAATGTGTGGCTCAAACTCACAACCCAGAGATCAAGAATTGCACACTCCACTGACTGAGCCAGCCAGGCACCTCTCACTTGTGAAAAGCTTATTGAAGTTCATTAAGCTTACAGAAAACATAAATTCCTAAACCCTTTGTAAGATGAATCCTGGGGGACACCCTGAGTGGCTCAGTCAGTTAAGCATCTGCCTTTAGCTCAGGTCATGATCACAGGGTTGCTGGATTGAGCCCTGCATCGGGCTCTCTGCTCAGCAGGGAGCCTGCTTCCCCCTCTCCCCCTGCCCCTCCCCATCTCCCATGCTCTCTCTTCCTTTCAAATAAATAAAAACAAAATCTTAAAAAACAACAACAACAAAAACAAAAACAAGAAACCAAGGCTGAAATGCTAGATTTCCTCCCATGGGGTAATATCCACATCTCACCCGTGTGACTTTCCCTTATGATCTTCCTTGCCTCGAAATTTTGGAGTGGTAGCACCCACGGCTCTTCCTTCTGCTCCAGCTGGGAGATTACACCTGTACCGGCAAGTCTATAAAGGAAGGTGGATGTAGGATATTAATCTGAGCCAACCACACAATGCTTGACCAAAAAGGCAAGCCCTTCTCCTTCCCTAAGTGGAGGAGAAAGCCCAGGGAGACGCTAAGCCAATGTGTGTTGGTCTCATTGGAAGGATTGCCATGATGGAGTGATAAAACAGGGTGATTTCCCCAAGACGCTGAGAAAATAGCCCCTTTCCTCCCATTAAAACAATAACAACAACAACAACAACAAAACAAGGTGACTTGGGTGATGGAAGTCCAGAGTGAGCACAATAATTCATCTCTGAAGGCACAAGGCTAAAGCCATTGTAGAGAGATAATTTTATCAGCAACAATGCTGCCATGACCTCACCCTTAGAAAGAATCAGGGAAGTTAACTATAATGTTGGGCTTTAAACTTTTCCCAGAAGGACAGCAGTAGATACAGTCATGCATGAGAAAAAGACAAACACTTGTAAGAAAAAAAAAAATGGGCAAAGAATACAAATAGGCAATTCACACACACACACACACACACACACACACACACACACAGAGGCACACACACATACATATAAATGTATAAAAATGTGAAAATCTTTATAAAGATGTGAAAAATATTTAACCTTACCATTAATCAAAGAAATTCAAATAAAAACAGACCATAAAATATGGAGATAAAGAGTGCAAACTACCGAAGTTTCAATCGTAACCCTTCCTCTTACAAGCTGTGTGACTTCAGGAAAGTGACTTAAACTCTCTGTGTCTCAGGGTCTTCCTCTGTAGACTAGGGATAATGATAAGACCTATCTCATAGGAGATTAAGTGTAAGTCCTCAATAAATGTTCACTGTCACAATTATTTAACCCAGACTCTTAAATTATAATACCTACCAGGATAGGTAAAATGTAAAGAAATGGACACGTTCATATAACACTTGCAGGAATAAATAATTCACTTTTTGGAAGGCATTTGGCAAAAATATGAAATACCTCAGAAATGTATCTATTCTTTGATCCAGCAATTCTAATTCTGGGAATTCTTTTTTTTTTTTTTTTTTTTTTTAAGATTTTACTTATTTATTTGACAGACAGAGATCTCAAGTAGGCAGAGGGGCAGGCAGAGAGAGAGGAGGAAGCAGGCTCCCTGCCAAGCAGTGAACCTGATTCAGGGCTTGAAACTAGGACCCTGGGATCATGACCTGACCCGAAGGCAGAGGCTTTAACCCACTGAGCCACCCAGGCGCCCCAAATTCTGGGAATTCTAAGGAAATAAAAAAAGTTAAAATAAAAAGTTGTGGGACGCCTGGCTGGCCCAGTTGAAAGAGCATGTGATTCTTAATGTCAGTTGTGAGTTTGAGCCCCATCTTGGGGGTAGAGATAACAACAAGAACAACAACAACAAAATAATAATAATAGTCATAATAATGAAACTTAAAAAAAAAAGTTGTGCAAAAGATGTATTAGTTAATTACTAACTAAGTATATTTTAATTAATAAGACCTAAAAAAGAAAGACAGCTAAGAGGTGGTCATCACAATACTGGTGAAGATCTGGAAATGACCTGTCTCATAACAAAGGAATAATCATATGTGACTAAGCCACACGAAACTGCCATTGTACAAGCTAAAAAGTGGTTTAAAAATGGTCAAGTATACAGTTCAACAAGTTATCATATTCCATTCAATAAATTACTAAGTAATGGGACGCCTGGGTGGCTCAGGTCATGATCCCAGCGTCCTGGGATCGAGTCCCACATCGGGCTCCTTGCTCAGCAGGGAGCCTGCTTCTCCCTCTGCCTCTACCTGCCATTCTGTCTGCCTGTGCTCGCTCTCCCCACCCCTCTCTCTGATAAATAAACAAAATCATTAAAAAAAATAAATTACTAAGTAGTTATTTTAAGCAATGTATAGAAAACTATTGTTGTCAATATATATTCACAATACACTATGTAAAAAAGTAAGATACACAACTGAACATACAAGTATGAGCCCAATTTTTTTCTTTTGCTTTTGTTAATTACATACATCCTTAGAACCATGCTGGAAGGATAGTAACTCTTCAGTCATGGCATGGAGTGGGACTTCGGTTTCCATTTTGTCTCTCTTTTTTTTTTTTTTTTTTTTTAAAGATTTTATTTATTTATTTGTCAGAGAGAGAGCGAGTGAGAGCAAGCACAGGCAGACAGAGTGGAAGGCAGAGTCAGAGGGAGAAGCAGGCTCCCCGCGGAGCAAGGAGCCCGATGTGGGACTCGATCCCAGGACGCTGGGATCATGACCTGAGCCGAAGGCAGCTGCTTAACCAACTGAGCCACCCAGGCGTCCCTGTCTCTCTTTTTTTTCAAGGGGCATATACTACTCAAGAAGTAAAGCAAGGAGAAGGGGTAGCTGTTGTATTTTAGAAAAAGCACTGGAGGTTTGTTTTGTCTGTTTTTGAAGCGACAGGAGAAAACACAGCTCCCTCTTAGCCACAAAGACCTGGGTTGGACTCTCACCTCTGCCACTTAACTTTGAGTCTCAGGGTCCTGACCTGAAAGAGGGGGATAATAATAACCACATCAAAGAGTTGTGGTGAGATATTAACAAGGCAATAAATATCAATGATATCTTCAAGACATAAAGTGCCATAAAAATGGAAGTCATTCAAAAAAAAAGGGGGGGGAGTTATTCTTTTTCTACAAGGGAGGCAACAAAGACTCTCAGAGAGAGCTGGTGCTCTAAGAGACCAGGCTCCCTAGAGACCACTCGGACCTGGACAGTCTCACAATATCTAAGTCTGAAATCTAAAGGAGAGTAGCAGCCTTACCCTTTGAGAGCCCATTCTTCTAACTGTGCTGGGTGGTACCCCTGAAGAGGATTCTCTAAGCGGTGTCCAGGTAACCCATTCTTCCCTGAAGTCCTCAGCCACATCATTGAGAGTCATAAGTTCCTAAAGCAAGAGACCTCAGTTATGCATCAAAAGCTCTCTGGACATTCTAATCATTGTCTCAAAACCAAAAGACAGCCCCAGTGGCCACCAGTGTACCCAAAGAGACCACTTTCCCCACCCCTCACCCCCCGCCCCCCACCTAGAATAGCAATGAGGTAATTCTGTCAACCACGGAGGAGTTGCTTTTCTTGTTCTGTTTCTACATCATCCTTCCCTTGGCCAACACGCACATCACGAAGTGAGGCCTGGAGCTCCCAAACACATCTACAGAATCCACAGTCTTTGGAAACATGAGCTTTTTGAGGATTAACTTGTCCATGATGGACCAGATAAACAAAGAGAATATGTGGGGATGACTTGATTTGTGAAAAGCTCTCCAGCGACATTTTCCTCAGCAACCTAGGAGATTGTGGACTTCATTCTACTTGTATTAGTTATGGAGCAGCTGACTTTTCCTGGCTTGTAGATTTGGTGTCAACTTCAAGGAACAGACTATGCAGAACCCCAAAGCCAACGACCCGGGGTACCATTCTTTTTTTTTTTTTTTTTTTTTTTTTTTTTTAAAGATTTTATTTATTTATTTGACAGAGAGAAATTACAAGTACACTGAGAGGCAGGCAGAGAGAGAGAGAGAGAGAAGGAAGCAGGCTCCCTGCCAAGCAGAGAGCCCGATGCGGGACTCGATCCCAGGACCCTGAGATCATGACCTGAGCCAAAGGCAGCGGCCTAACCCACTGAGCCACCCAGGCGCCCCCCGGGGTACCATTCTATTTCAAGGTTTAATGGAATCAGAAATGAGATTTAAAAAGACCTGGGTAAGCTGTAAAATAAAGTAAAATTTAACGAAGATAAGCACACACACACACACACAAACCCATGGGGCCTGAAAACAATCATCAACACATTGATAAAACTGACAGCAGTATCAAGAAAAAATTATTTGGAGGGTGTTGGTCAGATTACTGGATGGATCAGTAATTTATTCAGCAATATGTTGTAAGGCATTAGGAGTCACAAAGAAATATAATGGGCTTTTTTTAGTTTTGTTTTGGGGTCTTTTGTGGGGTTTTTTGGGGGGAGGGAGTGGCTTAAAGAGTTTCCAATAGAAACAAACACAAGTCAGCCAGATGAACCTGCTACAAAAAATTCTGCATTTCAGTGGAGGATGGACCAGACCGGAGTGAGGAAGCTTAACTCTTCCTGGGTGTTTTGTCTCGCCCATCAAAGCACCAGGGTGCGAGGAGAAGACACTCACACTTTTCACGGAAATATTTACACATTTCCACACATTGGTATTGGTCATTATAAAGTACTGAATTTTTAAGGACCTAAACATCGCAGGGATACATTTCATCTCTCTGGATTAAAAGAGTGTCATTAGGAAGTAAGTTTTGAGCATAAATTTTACTTCTACGTCCATTCGGAAACACAACTGCTATGCCCACTTGCAGGAGTCAGCGGGACTGACGGGGAGGGAGTTCGCAGCCACCGTCCCAGAAACCTTATTTCTCGCCCCGTCTCCTGCCCCACCCCCACCCCGACAGGTGACCCCCCAGGCCCCAGGGCGCAGAGGTGCTGTGACTAAGGGCCATTGTCAGCAGCACCAGTTTGTTCGCCGGGTTATTAATAGGGACATGACGGCACGGGTGGGCCGACACCCGTCCCTCCCGCCCTCCCCGGGCAGTGCTCGAGGCCCTAATCAGGGCGCCGCGGTCACAGGGTCACGGCACTGAGCTGAAGCCCGGAGACCACCTCGGAGGAGAAAGAACATTGGTCGAGAGGATGGGCTCTCCCGACGACCGCACAGAAAGCCGCAGCCGCCTCTCCCCACTCTTCAGCAAACGCCGCGGGCTCCGAAAGGCGAGCGCGGGGACCTGGCAGGGAGCACATCGCGGCGGAGGGCGAGTCCTCTCCACGCCCCTCAACAGCTCCCAGGCTACCGCCGCGGTCTCCTTCCCCGCATCACTCACCGCCCCGGGGCCCGGCCGGGGATGGAGCAGGAATTGAGAGTCCTCCACCGCCGAGCCACACCCGGCCCACAACGCCGAGGCGGTCCCTCCCTGAACCCTACCGGGATTCGTGACGGGGCTGTGGGGACACAGGTGGGATTCAAGGCTCGACAGCCCGCAGCCGGAAAACACCGCCCCTGTTCCCTTACCATTGGCTCCTCATTTTCCGCGACCAGAAGCTTCGTCCGTCCATAGGCTGACAGAGCTTTCAATCACCGCGCGGCCTGCTGGGAAATGTAGTCTCGAACTAGACCGCAAAGGACCCGGAGTCCCGGGATACCCGGGTCCGAGCGGTGGCAAGTACTAAGCCCAATTCTCCCTACCGCGGGAGCTGCTCCTCTAGAGGGGAGAGAGGGATCTGCACACCGGAGCCTCCTGGCCTCGCCCGACTGCCGCGGAACAGCCATGTACCCACGGCGGCGTCTCCCGCGCTCTGGCACCTCGCCCTCTGCCAAGCGCGGGGCAGCTCACCGCCGCGGGCTTGTGGATCCTCCTCTTCCAGGTCCCCCGTCGCCGAACGCCAGAGCCTGCATGGTGTCTGCCCACGGCCGGCTCCAGGGCAACTCAGACTATGCATTAAGAAACCCCACTCAGGGGACGCCTGGGTGGCTCAGTTGGTTAAGCAGCTGCCTTCGGCTCAGGTCATGATCCCAGCGTCCTGGGATCGAGTCCCACATCGGGCTCCTTGCTCCGCAGGGAGCCTGCTTCACCCTCTGACTCTGCCTTCCACTCTGTCTGCCTGTGCTCGCTCTCACTCTCTCTTACAAATAAATAAATAAAAAAATCTAAAAAAAAAAAAAAAAAAAAAAAAAAGAAACCCCACTCAGAAGCCGTTAGCAGAAAACAGACGTTCTGCTCCCTTCCGTTAGCCTCACAGTTCCACTGGTTAACACGCCTGTTAAAAGCCAGAAGAGGCTGGCGAGGGTGTCATGACGATCGTCTAGGAAATGTGTATTGGGTTCCGAACTGTGGAGGCCACTGGGTCTTATGGGAGAACTAGTGTTCACGTTGGGGGGCGGGGGGCCCTACATAAAAAAAAAAAACAATAGAAGCCTTTCTTTACAATGAAGACAACGCATCTATCTATCCTGTTTGTTGATTCAAGGCAATTAAAAAACGAGACCATTTTAAATTACCAGCTCATGACTAATGTAAAGACTCCTTCAGTGCTAATTCAACCATTCCGTCAACAAACATATATGGTGCATCTTCCAACATCTTCCAACAAACAGTTGCTGAGAACGTTCTACATTCCAGACTGTTCTGGGCACTGTGGTTATCCCCAGGAATTATGTAGGACCATTGCTTCCATGAAGCTCACAGGTCAACAGGGGAGAGAAACCATAGAAGATACTAAAATACCAAATAATATTGCCCCTCGCCCCAAATAGCTGGGGCGTCTCATTTGTTTTTGCTGTCTAGCGGCAGTCATCTGCAAGATGACCACAGTAGTATTTGGGAGAATTCTGTCCACTACAAACAAATGTCTGGTTTTGCTTAGTGGATGTACTTTAGTTAGACAGAAATAGGGAAAACAAATCTCATGGGAGCCCAGAAGCAGCAAGGAACACCCTGCAAACCTAGGGAGTACCAGACCTCACGCAACTAGAACATAGTCCAGGATCTGGAGAATCAATGACATCTCGGGCCCCTCAGGGCTCTTTCTGGCGTTCTGCCATCAGGAAGATTCCATGGCTCTTCAATCAATCAGGAAGGAATGTGGAGGGGAGAGGAATGAGAGTCACTGAACCTGGCTGCGGCTGTCCGTTGCCTCTCTCTGTGGTCTCTGTTCCTTCTGCCCCAGCCTTGCTCTCTCCGGGCTTACCACTAGCAGATGTGTGGGAAGAAAAAGGGGAGGAGAAGCTTGGTCTCGTAATAAAAACAGCCAGTAGAGGACAAGAGGCCAGGTACTGCTGGTGGCCACTTAGACAAGGCCCATGACCTATTAGGAGTTGGGTGCTTACAGGTGTGCCAGAGAGAAGGCAATGCAGGTGCAGAGGATGAAAAAAAAGATTTTTAGTAGGCGCTGCAACTGGCTTTTTTTTTAATTAAAAAAAAATTTTTTTTTAAATTTTTGGGCGCCTGAGTGGCTCAGTTGGTTAGCATCTGCCTTCCGCTCTGGTTATGATCCCAGGGTTCTGGGATCGAGTCCCGCATAGGGCTCCCTGCTCAGTGGGAAGCCTGCTTCTCCCTCTCCTACTCCCCTTGCTTGTGTTCCCTCTCTCACTGTGTGTTTCTGTCAAATAAACAAATTAAATCTTAAAAAAAAACATTTTGGGCTTAAAATAGTCAAATTTGGGTAAACTTAAGTCAAAAAAATTTTTAAAGATTTTGTTTATTTGACAGAGATCACAAGTAGGCAGAGAGAGATCAGGGAGTGGGGTGGGGTGGGGAGCAGGTTCCCTGCTGAGCAGAGAGCCCAGTGCGGGGCTCAATCCCAGGACCCTAAGATCATGACCTGAGCCGAAGGCAGAGGCTTAACCCACTGAGCCACCCAGGTGCCCCAACCTTAGTCAATTTAGAATTTA
This sequence comes from Mustela lutreola, assembly GCF_030435805.1. Lineage (NCBI taxonomy): Eukaryota > Metazoa > Chordata > Mammalia > Carnivora > Mustelidae > Mustela > Mustela lutreola. The sequence goes on along the minus strand of NC_081296.1, from coordinate 7,761,235 downwards.
AACTCCCTTTGAGCGCTGCCTCTCTCCCCCAAGGGTCTCTCCTCCATTTACAACCTTTTCCAAGATATTATCGGGCACTGGGGAAACAGGCCCCAGTTCTCAGCAGACCTCCACTGGCTTCTGTTACCTACTTGTGCTCACCTCACCTCACCAAATCTTCCATGTCAACCTCTGGACTCATTTCATCTCCACCGACCTGTTCACACCTGGAGGCCTGTTCTCTCTGGTACCTACTTGGGCTGCTGCCCAGAAACCTTGGCCACAGGTCTTCAGCCATATGGTGATCCTTTGGGAGATCTCCTGGCTCTCAACTTCAGCTACTCTGCTTACTTTTACTGGAAGCACTTGGAGACTTCTGGAACCCTCCATGTTCTACAGCATTAGTCTTGGGGTGTTACCTTTGACCCTTTTCCTGCTCAATTCATCTAGAACTACCACATGTTTACTTGGGGATGCTCTCCGTGCCAGTTTCCTTTAACAGTTCAAAGAAAGAAGCAGGCAGTGATTTCTTTTATGTCAGTTTCCCTTTCGACCTCTCTGGGGGTTCTTAGCATCACTTTCCCGCTTCTCTTCCCCATTGAGGATCAATTCCCTGGCCTGCTTTTAATGGCAGAAGGCTGTCTGGAAAGACCTCCATAAGGAACCACACTGGGCTACACGTAAGAGAAACCTGACCCCTGTGGCATTGCCAGAGGAGGAGCTGTTTTTCTTGTGTCTCAGGAAGTGTAAAAATAGGGCTGGGACAGCAGCTCTGGGCCACCACCAGGGACCCGGGCATCCTCTGTCTCCCTGCTCTGCCAACTTTAGTGGGTGCCTCTTGTCTTGGTCACTTCTAGCCATCATGTTTGGGTTTCTTGGTAGAATATCATTCTGCCATGAAATGCTATGACCGCTGAAATAACACAGAACGTGGAAAAAATGAAAAATGTAAAAACAAGTAAGAAACCATGTGGCAAAGCAGATGAAATACCCATTTGTATGTGGTGAATATTGGTCATTTATACACCCGCCCACTAACCTTCTCCAAAAAACCAGCACCTGACTTTCTGGAGAAAATAGCACCACCCACGGTTCCGATGAGAGCAGGTGTCTTCTTCTCCGACCCTCCCTCTGTCACAGGGTGTGGTTTGGAAGTGGGTACCGGACCCAGACTGAACGGGTCGCAGCTTTGTGCCTCCTTGCCATGACGATCCCCCACAGGGTGTGCAGGGAACTCAAGCTGAGCCTGTCAGGGACGTGCCCCCGCACTTCTGAATCTGGAACCAAAGAAAATAAGACCTTTTCCTGCCTGTAGGGGATGATGGGAAGAGGCCAGGCTGTGGGGATGGGCAGACGCTTTCCTGACCCACGAACTGCAGCCTGAGAGTGAGGGGCTCACAGAAAGTCCGAGGCAGGAAAGCAGTCCCCAGAGACTTTAAGCCTTTGGTCACTGAGGCCAGAAATAGCCCTGACTTTTTCTTAAGTTTGTTTTAGGAGTCAATAAATATTCCTGTCTTGCCTAAGCTAGTCTGAGTGGTAAAGTTCAGGCACTTGAAATTGAAAAATTCCCCACTGTTGCACTATTTCTGTTGAAAAAAAAAAATCCATGCATGTGAATATACACACACGTATATATACATAAATACGGGAATAGCTTTTGCTTGTCTATATTTTACATCTTTCTCAACAAACCCATTAATCTTTTAATGCCATGTTTTAGAATTACCCATTTAAATGTACTCTTTGTGAAGGGTTCAGAAAATTCATGTAAAAGAGAATAAAATTAGAAATGAGCAGCTTTCATCCTTGCTCATAATAACAAACAGCAAAATTATTTGAAACCCTTTGAAGCTGAACCACTTCCAGGAAAATTAACCAATTCAACTCCTTCTTGGTAGAGATTCGAAACAAAGCATCTAATGCCTAATGTGATAAAAAGCATCAGGCAGGGATTATCACCAACCGATATGATAATGAGGTAGTTCCCTTAAGAACTCCCTCCTTAGAGAAGATACAGTTTATCTTCTGTAAAGATATGTTCTCATTTGGAGGAGTGCCCGAGATTTCCAGAAGGCTTCCCTACAACCTCCTTCTAAGATCTGGGAACCAAGTTGTTTCCTGTCTCTGGTAAGCCAACATTGCTCATAAAAGACGTTTCTGTGTACAGTGAATCGTCTGAGGAAGTTTTGTGACCCTCACAGGCTGATTTTTGCAAGACAGACAGTCTCTATTTAAAAATGCATGTTGAAATCACATATTCCATCATCGTAGGGAGTTTCTTATTCCCTCTAACAAAAAGCTTTTATTTATTTTTATGATTATGTAAGTAATGGGCATTCATTTTTGAAAAAGTAGAAATACAAAGAAATAGAGAAATCCTACAACCCACTTAAAAAACACTTAATATTTTGCTACATATCTTTCGTGTGTGTGTGTGTGTGTGTGTGTACTAAAAAATTTTGGCTGACCGGAAACTACAGTTCAGATATTTCCAGGGAGAATGGAGAATTCTTTCTTCCCCTACTCCATTTGATGTTCTTATGTGTACTGGCATCTGGTGTCTTACTTTTTTGTTTAAAGGAGAGAGGAGATTTGGGGGACAGAGGTGCCTTCAAAGAAAAGGTGAAGGCAAGCTGGGGAACAGTGTGGTGTCTGGAGTGTTTTTCCAGCTACTTACGAAAGCAGACGAAGAAATGCAGAGAGCTGTGCCCAACAGATGTTGGCTGGGACTTTGGGCACTGGCTCTGCTCTTGGGCTCAGGGATGCCTCACAATCCAGAACTGGAGAGAGGCCCCCTCCTAACCCGTGGGGTGGCATTGCCTGGAGGACGTGGTAGTGCCAAGCTTTACAAGGGAGGGAGTGCCACATCTGGAAATGCCTCTAAGAAAAGGGAAGAAGTTTCTGAGTGAGGGTGAGGAAGGACATGGAGGTCTTGTAGTCAAGGAGATGAACTTTAGAACAGTGCTTCTCAAACATTAATAGACACATGAATCACCCTGGGTAGGGGTGGGGGGGCTGGGTCTTTTTTTTTTTTTTTTTTTTTAAAGGCCCTTTAAAATTTTGGTCATTTTAGTCACAAAACAAATTGAGGGGGGCTGGGGAAGGGGGGTAGGGAAAGGGTGGTGGGGTTATGGGGTTATGGACATTGGGGAGGGTATGTGCTATGGTGAGTGCTGTGAAGTGTGTAAACCTGGAGATTCACAGACCTGTACCCCTGGGGCTAATAATATATGGTTATAAAAAATAAAATTTTTTTTTAAATTTTGGTCATTTTAAACTTTTTTTTAAAGAGTTTATTTATTTGTCAGAGAGAGAGCGAGCGAGAGCGAGCACAGGCAGACAGAGTGGCAGGCAGAGTCAGAGGGAGAAGCAGGCTCCCTGCGGAGCAAGGAGCCTGATGTGGGACTCGATCCCAGGACGCTGGGATCACGACCTGAGCCAAAGGCAGCTGCTTAACCAACTGAGCCACCCAGGCGTCCCCATTTTAAACTTTTAATGTCATTAACACAGCACTGTATTTACTGGGGACCTTATACTTGACATTATACTTCCATAGATGATCTAAAGTAAGGCCACAAGATTTTCACTTTGTACTACTTGGGGAACAATGAAGATCAGATGATAATATTTCTTTCTACTACAATGATTTAAGCGGCATTTCCTTTTCCTATCCTGTGGGAACAAAAGAAGTATTTGTTAGGTTGCAGGCAATGTGCTATGCTGGCTTCTTTAAAAAATGTTTTGGTGATAAAATTCATATAGTATAAAATACAAAAATTTTAAGTGTTCAACTCAGTGGTGTTTAGCATATTCACAATGTTGGGCAACCATCACGACTATCTAATTCTGGAACATTTCCATCAGACCCCTTCCAAAAGAAACCCATCACTCATTTTCGGTGAGCCTGGATGCCTTCTTTCTCCCATTCCCTAGGCAAACACTCATCTACTTTTTGTCTCTATAGGTCGGCCTATCTTGGACACTTCATATGAATGGGGGTTGCCTGGGTGCCTCAGTCATTCAAGCGCCTGCCTTCAGCTCAGGTCATGATCCCGGGGTTCTGGGATGGAGCCCTGTGTTGGGCTCTCTACTTAGCAGGGAGCCTGCTTCTCCCTCTCCCTCTGCTGCTCCTCCTGCCTGTGCTCTCTCTCAAATAAATTTTAAAAAATTAAATAATTAAAAAATTGAAGAATTTTTAAAAAGAGCGGAATCCTGGGCCACCTGGGTGGCTCAGTTGGCTAAGTTTCTGCCTTTGGCTCAGGTTATGATTCTGGGATTCTGGAATGGAGCCCCATATCAGGCTCCCTGTTCAGTGGTGAGTCTGCTTCTCTCTCCCCCTCTATGATCTCTCTTTTGCTCTTACTCTCTGTCAAAAAAATAAAAATCTTAAAAAAAAAAAAAAAGCGTGATCCTGCCATTGTACTTTTGTCAAAGCAAAGGCGGCATGAATCTTCAGCATGGAGTTCTAGCTTCATTAAGCCATTACGCACTAGGAACACACAAAAGAACTCTTGTTTCACAGTCTGGACTTGACCTTGACAAACATTTTCAAGCACTGATAGCTGCAAGCAACAAATGGCCATATTAACTGTAGTGAATGTTCATTATCAACAACGGACATATGAGGTCCCTGATTTATGAATTTGTTAATTGCTCTTCCTTTTACGGGTCTTTCCCATAGGAGATGGGCATCCCTCTTCTGTGAGTATATTTCTGGGCCCAGGATACCAAGAGACAAGCCGACACACATCAGCCTAAAAAAATTACCGTATTTCATCTAAAATGCCACCACAGGAAACTAAGCGAGGAAACAAACCTGCCGGTTAAGCTCTAGCAAGTTGTCGGTTGTAAGATGCATCCCGACTTCACTGATGCCACTAAAGGGGAGTAAAATGGACATCCCGGGATCGGCGCCCTACAGCAATGTCCCCATCTGTACCAAACTCACTTTATGTGCCATTAGAATCCTGACCTTGCCTTGTTTTCCGACCAGAATGCTTGCAGTGACTTGCTCTCGGGCTGCTCCCGGTCCTCCAGGTCATGGGAGGGCATGAAACAGGACCTGGCCTCATGCCAGCATCCATGCTTCTGCACTCTGCCATGTGGCTTCTCTGTGGCTGTGGAGCCCCTCCCAAGTCCTCGGCTGCACACGATGGGGCCTCTGCAGGCTCCTGTGGGTCGCAGAGGCTGTTGGCGGTAATGGCTGGAGGAGTCTGGCTGCTCAGCTCCTAAGAGAGAAGGACTTGATATCCTCAGGGGCAAACGTTGACTAATGAGAGACTTCAGCAGCCTGCAAACAACTCTCCCCCCTCGCCGCCCTCCTCCCATACCACCCCCCCCCCCCAGAAGCTCAGAGATGCAGAAGCTTTATCCACCTTCCCAAAAATATCCCATGAGGCAGAGGAAGCCACTGTGCTTGCAAAAGCTGTGGCCAGCACTGTGATGCCTGCTCTCACATCTATGCTTCCTCTTTCCTGGGTTCACACCCCTTTTCCCAGCACTCCTGCTCCCCTGGGAATATCCGCTCCCACCTAGTGCTAGTACATGAACTGTGCCTCAGGATCTGTTTTCTAAGGAACCCAGGCTAAGACACCATCTCAACGGACCCATTTTGCGGGAAAGAAGTCACATGCTGATGCAGACAGGGAGAGGAGAGGTGAGGTAGCTGAGGTGTTCTAGAACTTTCCAAGATGTCAGTACCAGGGCTTAAATGACTTCTTACTCACAAAAGGTCTAGCTATGGATCTCTACGGTCAGATGGATAGCTGCTACCTGCCTGTGGAAGGGAAGAGTGGATCCAACATCAGCCTTCTTAGACACCGATAATATTAATAACATTAGCTAAGAGACCAGCACTTCTACTTCTAGGAATTTGTCCCGCAGACCCACTTCTGTGTGTGCCCATGATGCCCAAAGTACACAAAGATGTATATACAAGGTAATATCACATCGTTTGTCATAATGCCTACAGTAACAAGGAATAGGAGGCGTCCCAAATGTCAGTCAACAGGCTACATAAATTAAGATATTCCTATGAAATACTACACAGCCATTAAAAATAATGAGGAAAAGCTCAATATTCTGATGTGGAATGCCTTCCAAGATTTAGGATTACAGGAGGAAAAAAACTGAACAGCAGAGTAGGATCTGTAGCCTACCAACATCTGAATTAAAAAGACCTGTATATACATATTTCTATAATTCACAGACCTCTGTAATGATACATGAGAAACTGCTAAGGCTGGTTACTTCTTTTTTTAAAAGAAGATTATATTTATTGGGGCGTCTGGGTGGCTCAGTGGGTTGAGCCTCTGCCTTCGGCTCCGGTCATGATCCCAGGGTCCTGGGATCAAGCCCTGCATCGGGCTCTCTGCTCAGCAGGGAGCCTGCTTCCCTCTCTCTCTGCCTGCCTCTGCCTACTTGTGATCTCTGTCCATCAAATAAATAAATAAATAAATAAATCTTAAAAAAAAAAAGATTATATTTATTTGAGAGAGAGGCACAAACGGGAGGAGGGGCAGAGAAAGAGGGGGAAGCAGGCTCCCCACTGAGCAGGGAGCCTGATGTGGGGCTCGATCTCAGGATCCCAAGTTCATGACCTGAGCCAAAGGCAGATGCTTAACTGGCTGAGCCACTAGCAGGCCCCCCAAACTGCTTACTTCTAGGAGGGCAACCGGGAGCCTGTGGCCTGAGGGAGAGAGGTGGAAGTGAGACCTGTTCATTTTACTTCTATTTTTTATTTTTTAAATTTTTTTTTAAAGATTTTTATTTATTTGACAGATCACAAGTAGGCAGAGAGGCAGGCAGAGAGAGAGAGGAGGAGGAGGAGGCAGGCTCCCCACTGAGCAGGGAGCCCGATGTGAGGCTCGATCCCAGGACCCTGGGATCATGACCTGAGCTTTAACCACTGAGCCACCCAGGTGCCCTTACTTCCATTTTTTAACTGTGTGTATTATTCAGTTGCCTAATTTTTTTTTTTTTTTTTGAGCCCTCTCCAGCTATTTATCTCCTTCTGTAAGGTGAGGACTATTATTGTCACCGCACAAGGAAGAAACTAAGGTATGAAAGATAAAGTGACTTGCCCAGGGTGACACAAAGCTACAGCAGTCAAGCCAGGATTCAAAACCAACTCCAAAATCCAGGGGGGACAAACACATTCTGTTTTATCTAGGACTTTCCCTAATTTTAGCAGTAAATGTCTCTTATCCTGGGAAATGCTTAAAAACTGTCCTGGTTTCATGGAAAGCCTGCATCCTGGAAAGTCCTTCAGGCCTGGACAAATCAGGATGGTTGGTCATCCTCACAAGATCCCAAATCTTGGCCACTTTGTTCTGTTACCTTCCTGACGAACTAACATGTTCTATCGGATCCAGCGTTTCCAAGTGCCTATGAACAAGCACTTGGGGCTACACCTGTGGACCTTTTGAGGTCCCTCCCCAGGCCACATCCTTCATCTGTGAGAAATGCCCTCCCTGCTGGAGTGGGTCCCTGGGGCCAATGTGCCCCGCAGGAGTCCACTTGTCCCTGCACAGATGGTTGGACTGGGAGAGGACTTTCAATCTAGGTTTCAAACTCAGTGGTCACAGTCAGATTCTCTTTCCTAGTGATACAGATCTGGCACTCTGGGGACTCCCTACTTGACGCTGAGACCAGAGAGGTCACGGTAACACTGGCCTGACGGTGCCATGGGGGCCCCACGGAGGGAGCTAAGGAAGTGGACTTGCCAAGCAGAAGGATGAATCCAGTGTCAGCAGAAGATCCGGGAGGACACAGGGGCTGAATCTTGGGCCAGGCCACATGGCTCCTTGATTTTGGTTGTAGTCTCCTGTGGGCTTGGTTTCGTTCCTGCCCCGTCTCATGCTCCCAGGCTCCCAGGTGGCCCTATACCTTCCCACCAAATCTCCCTTTCAGTCTGGAGCCATTCTAATGCGGTTTCCATTCCCTGAAAACAAACATTCCCTAAACGACTAAAACCATGCCAATTAAAAATACAGTCTTTACTGGGGGGACCCGGGTGGTGCAGTGGGTTAAGCTCTTGGTTTCTGCTTGGGTCCAGAGATCAAAACCCGCAGTGGGCTCCAAACTCAGCGAGGAGTCTGCTTGAGATGCTCTCTCTCTCTCTCCCTCCGTGCCTCCTGCTCTCTCTCTCTCTCAAACACATCTTAAAAAAAAAAAAAAAAAAAAACAATCTTTATTGGGGCACCTGGCTGGTGGTAGAGCATCCAACTCTTGATCTTGGGGTTATAGGTTCAAGACCCACAATGGGTATAGAAATTACTTAAAAATAAAATCTTTTATTTTATTTATTTTTTGTTTATTTTTTTAAGATTTATTTATTTGTCAGAGAGAGAGCGCACAAGCAGGGGGCTGTGGCAGGCAGAGGGAGAAGCAGACTCCCCGCTGAACAGAGAGCCCAGTGCGGGGCTCCATCCCAGGACCCTGAGATCATGACCTGAGCCAAAGGCAGATGCTTAACTGACTGAGCCACCCAGGTGCCCCTGTTGTGTTTCTTCACTCTAATAATAAACTAACAGAGAAATTAAGAAGATAATTCTATTTACTATTGCATTAAAAAGGATAAAATACCTAGGAATAAATGTGACCAAGGGGATGAAAGACATATACTCTGAAAACTATAAGACATAGATGAGAGAAACTGAAGGAAACAAAAACAAATTGAAAGATAATCCATCCTCATGTGCTGAAAGGATTAAAATTGTTGAAATGTCCACCCAAAGCAATCTATAGATTCAGTGCAATCCCCATCAAAATTCCAATGGTATTTTTCACAGAAATAGAACAAACAATCCTAAAATTTCAATGGAACCACAAAAGGCCCTGAATAGCCAAAACAATCTTGAGAACAAAGAACAAATCTGGAGCTATCACACTCCCTGATTTCAAACTCTATTATGAAGCAACAGTAATGAAAACAGTGTAGTATTGGCACAAAAACAGACACATAGATCAATGAAACAGAAGAGAGAACCCAGAAAAAATGCCTACACATATATCGTCAATAAATTTGTTACAAAGGAGGCAAGAATATGCAGTGGAGAAAGGATAGTTTCATCGATAAGTGATGTTGGGGAAACTGGACAGCTGCATGCAAAAGAATGAAACGGGATCCTTTCTTATACCGTACACATAAAGTAACTCAAAATAGATGAAAGATCTGAATGTAAGACCTAAAACCATAAAGATCCTAGAAGAAAACATGCCATCGCGGGTGGGCGCCCCACTTGCCATCAGGTGCCTGCAACCTTCTCAGGTGTCACATGGGCTACAGAAAAATCCACAGAGAGATTGAGGCCATTTCTTCAGAATCTGGAGACTATGCCTAGGAGGCACGGGGCACCTTACCTTTCTCGTCTCATGGGTCAGAATCGTGTCAGTGGTCACCCCTTGAACCAAAATCCCGCGCAAGGAAAATAGAACCACTGTGATTGGCTGCAAGTCCCCGCAGAGGCCGGAAGGTCCTCCCTCAACAAGGAGGCCATGCTCGCTCCATCTTTTTCTGATCTTTTCTCACTTCCCACCTCAGCATCCAGGGTTTTCTGGACCATCTTGTTCACAATTACACCTCCAGCATTCTCCGTTTCTTTCTCTGCTTTAGTTTAAAATTTTATTTTTTTTTTAAGTAGACTCCACACCCACCATGGGGCTTGAACTCACCGCCCTGAGATTGAGAGTCATGCGCTCTACTGACTGAGTCAGCCAGGCTCAGTTTATTGTACCATAAGATATGGTTTATTCATTTTTAAAGCTGTATAGCCCCACCTCTTTCAGCCAGAATGTGAACTCAATGAGTGTAGCAATATCACTGTTCTGTTCATTGCTACATCGTTAGCCCATTCTGGCCACATAAATAATACTCAATAATTATCTGTTGACTGAGTGAAAAATCCATTTGAATGAATTCCATCCGAATCCATCTTTCAATAAATTCTAAACTCAGGTGAAGAAAAGAATTGTTTACTCTTTCGTTGCCTTCCCCCACGCACCCCCATGCCCCCGTCTTCACCCACCAGTCGTTGCTCCCCGGACAGCATTCCCATTGGGATGTGGGGTTCCTGCTGCTGATGACCGGAGGCACACTGAGCCGAGGAACTGTTCCAGGCGCTGGCTATCCTGCCCCAACGTCCCTCACACGTGGCCACAGCCACCCCTTGCTGTCACTCCTTAGCTGCGAACCTCTCCTTCAGGCCACTCTGCAGTCGTGATATGGCTTTGAGACCAGCGTCCTGCCCCCATCCTCCATGACTTCTCACGGTCCCTTCACCTCCTCTACTCCAGTGATGTAGACCTTCACATATGCAGCCTCCAAGGCATGGCCTTATCAGGAACCTGCTTCAGCTTCAGGACCTCAACTCTATTGTCCTCATTCCCTCTCCTCTTTTCCCCTACAGTAACGGGCCTGCCCTTCACCCCCATTGCTGCCTCTTTGGCTTCCTTGCTTATGGTTCCTCTGACCGTCCACCCTGTCTGCACACACAGTCGGCTCTTCAACGGTGCTCTGGCCAGGGCCCTAGAGTTCCTGTTCTTCAGCTTCCCAGTCTACCCGCTGCGAGTTCCCCTGCTGTCTACTTCTGCAACCTTCGGGCTGGTGGAAATGGCTCCCACCTTGCCTGGCCAGAGGGGCCTGTACGGGCAGCACGACCCCTACCCAGTCCCACCCCCCCCTCTCTCCCGGGGCTGTCTTCGGGTTCTGCCTTCGGACTGGCCTGGGGAGTGGGAAGGAGCGGGGAGAGACAAAGGAGGGACTGAGAGGGCCTCGGTGCACTGGGCTGCCCAGCCGAGGGCAGGGCAGGGAGACGGACGACATTCTCTCCTGCCCCTCGTGGAGGCTAGCCCAATTCACAGATGCTTTGTGAAACTACTTTGTGAAACTACTTCATTTCACGAATGCTTTGAGTCAGCTGGGAACTGAGAACTAGAAATGAATGAAAACAGTGCTGGCGCTCCAGGAATCCCTAACAGCTCATTGGCTCCTTGAGTTTTAAGGCTTTGAGAAGAAGCTGAGGTAGTAAATGAAAACAAAAACAAAAGCAAAAACAAACACCCAGAAAGAACCCGTATATGGACTCCACCCTCTTTTACAGGAAATTTGGAAACATGCATGAATATATTTCTTTATGTTTTCTAAGCACAAGAAATAATTCTAGCTTTTCTTGATGATTTATAATTAAATTTTTAAAATTCATTTTCTTAAAAGATTTTTATTTATTTGACACAGAGAGAGAAAGAGAAAGAGGGCTCGCATAAGCCAGGCAGAAGGAGAAGCAGGCTCCCCGCTGAGCAAGGAGTCCCATGCAGGACTCTATCCAAGGACTCTGACTGAGATCATGACCTAAGCTGAAGGCAGATACTTAACCAAAGGAGCCACCCAGGCACCCCCAGTTAAACCCTTTTAAATAAACTCAGTTTGATATTGAAAATTAACTGTTTCCAGAATGAATCCAGGCCATGATCTATTAAACTCCTGCCTTAAATCATAGCGATGTTTAAAGGTAATATTTTAAAGAGAACATGATCATGATTCTCATGCAGAGATATAAAATGAACATGTCAAAGATTTTACTGAACTCATACTAATCAAGGACCCAGTGAGATATTCACAAAAGAATTCAAAGAACTCCCCTACCCCCTGCCCTCACGTAGGCAAATAAGAAATGCTAAAAGGAATTTATAAATCAATGCAAATGTATCTATTCCCAGGGCAATAATCAATTCCATTCCACCAGACATGATTAATTTGCATTTATATGGACAAGAACAATTTGTATTGATACTGGTTTTCTACAACTTCCAGAGGTGTAAAACAGATCAAAGACAAGAAAGGTTGAACATGAAGGGTTGTCTACATAAGACACCCAATAACTTCTTTTTGGGTCCATTTTGGTCTTTTGCTTTTTCCTAATACTGACCACTGGAGGAGAAGACCAAGAAACATGAATATATAAAAATTAAAAACATGTACATCACAGAGTATAGATAGTTGCTAAAACTCTTTGGTATATACACCTAAGATCTGTGCACTTCATTGTATATAAATTTTTTTTGAAGATTTTATTTATTTATTCAACAGAGAGAGGAGAGAGCAAGAGCAGGGGGAGTAGCAGGCAGAGGGAGAGGGAGAAGCAGGTTCCCAGCTGAGCAGAGAGCCCAATGCAGGGCTCGATCCCAGAACCCTGGGATCATGACCTGAGCTGAAGGTAACTGCTTAACCGACTGAACCACCCAGGTGGCTTAGTCAATTAAAATAATTGTTTAAGGGGCATCTGGCTGGCTCAGTTTGAAGAAAATGGGACTCTTGATCTCTAGGTCATGAGTTTTAGCCCCATGCTGGGTGTAGAGATTACATAAATAAATAAATAAATAAATAAATAAATAAAATTTCGTGAATAACAGAAAAACCTTGTGGATGCTACAAATGTTATTAATAAAATTTTCAATTAAGCATTACGCTGAGAAAACATTTGTAACACATGTAACAGACAACAGATTGCTATCTTCCATAAATAATGGGGTCACGTGAATCAATTAAATAAAAACGCCAATAAATAAGTGGCCAAAAGCTAACTAGCACACAACTTGTGGAAGCAGAGACATACGTTGAAGACCGTTCACTTTTGTAATTAATTGCAAATTTGAATAAATTCTTTTTCACTTATCCCTGGTTAGAGATTTGTGAAAATTATTTTACTTTTGACAAGCATGCAGTAAGCCAAGCTTTCTACATCTTGCTTGCTGCTGGTGGCACACACTGATGTGTGTTTTCCAGGGAGTCTTCTTATGGCATGAATAAAAAGACTTACAAATGTTTTTGACTCAGAAATTCCAACACGAGGTCTCTTACAAGGAAAAAAATTGGGAACCACATCCCAAGATGCACGGACAAAAACAGTCAATATAGCGAAAAATTGGAGACAACCAGTGTCTGGTAACAGGTTAATCACTGCAAAAATTGCAATACGGCCCTACGATAAAAACCTCATTCAATCTTTAAAAATGTTTATGGGGATTCCTGGCTGGCTCAGTCAGTACAGTGTGTGACTCTTGATCTTGGGGTTGTGGGTTCAAGCTCCACGTGGGTATGGAGGTTATTCAAAACTAAAATATTTCAAAAAAAAAATAATGTTGAGGCCTCTGGGCGGCACAGTTGGTTAAGCACCTGACTTTTTATTACCACTCAGGTCATCGTTTTGGGGTGGTGAGGTCGAGCCCTGCGTTGGGCTCCATGCTCAATGTGTGGTCTGCTTGGGTCTCTTTCTCTCCCTCTACCCCTCCCCTCCCCTGCTCTCTCTCTCTCAAATAAATAATCTTTTTAATAAAATAATATTTATGAAGAATTTATTAAGAGATGGGGTGATGCTTAAGATACATTACATGAAAAATCAGGCTATGGACCTATATATGTCATGTTTATAAGCATATAAAAATATAAGCACCAATACTCATATGTAGTAGATATTACACTGGAGATGTAACTCATGGGTTATTTATTCATTGCTTTGTGAAAAGAGTGCTAGAATGTGTTCTTTGGGGAAAGAGAGGCTCCCCATCCCATGGAGTCCCCTTCCTCCAAGGGAGGAAGCTAGAATTTAACTATTTTGAAGGGCTGGGCCCCCAGAGGCCATCAGGCCCTACTGTTAGGGAAGCTTGGGAACCAGTGACCAACATTTTGTGTGAAAACCTATTGAAAAGTCAGTCTTGGGGGCAAGGTATAATTTGCAGCTCTATGGTCCAGGAGGGAGGAGGAACAAGCCCAGTCTGTTCTAACGGTTGGAAACACCAACGCAAGACAGAAAAGGGGGGTGGCAAAATCAACAGGTGTTCATCGGAGCTAGTCCTGAGACAGTGCTGGGGCTGGAGGCCTGAAAGGGCTGGTGGCCAAGAATGAGGCCTTGAGAACTGGTAAAGGACTCTAGACTAGCTGATGCTAAGTGAGTAGAATTCCTCCTCCCCAGACCTCCCAGTCTGAGAGCCTGGTGGGAACCAGCAGGGGTACCGGAGAGTGACACCTTGTGGTGGCAAAGGGCAATTGCAGAAAGAGCCACAGTCCGGAGTTGAGGACACATGGGCTTTTCTTCAATAGGTGTCAATGTCCATAGGGCTTTGTATGTTACATGAACTCTAGGGTCCTGGGCAGTCCAGGAGAAAGGGGACCTCTGAGAAGGGGGTAATTGGCTAATTCAGCAGTCAGAGTCTGGAGCTAGGTTTTAGTTTCAGTGATTTCAGAAAACTTTTTCGGGCGTCCTCACTACTATGGTACAGTTCATATTGACCATGTTCATATGCATGGAAAAAAGAACAAAAGAAAACCCACCATAACGGTAACAGAGGTTATATTTGGGTGTTGAGATTATAATTATTTTTATTATCTTTTTAAAGGTTTATGTATTTTTTAAAATTTCAACAATCAGGATATATCATTCGCTGTTCTGGCAGGAATACTTGTTTTTCTTATAAAGGGTATACGGTGGTATGTTACTGTCATTCTATTTATTTTCTTTTAAAGATTTATTTATATATTTGAGAGAGAGACAGAGAGAAAGCATGTGCTAGCGGGGGGGGGGGGCAGAGGAAAAGAGAATATCTCCTGTCGATTCCCCACTGAGCACAAAGCCCAACATGGGGCTCCATCTCACAATCCTGAGATCATGATGTTAGCTGAAATCAAGAGTAAGATGCTTAACCAACACAGCCGCCCAGACACTCCTGTAATTCTTTTCACTTTTTTAAAGATTGTCTTTTTCGAGCAGTTTTAGGTTCACAGGAAGGTTAAAAGGGAGGTACACAGATTTCCTATAGCCCTCTCCTTGCCGCCACCCATGCACAGCCTCCCTCCCATTATCCACATCCCTCACCAAAGTGATACATTTGTTACAACTGATGAACCTACGCTCACACATGGCAATCACCCAAAGTCCGTAGTTTACCTTGGGGTTCACTTGTAATGTTGTATATTCTGTGGGTTTAGTCAATGTATGACATGTATCCGTTATTATAATGTCACAGAGTAGTTTCACTGCCTTAAAAATCCTCTCTGCTAGGATGTCTGGGTGGCTCAGTCCGTTAAGTCCCACTC
The DNA here is from genome assembly GCF_030435805.1 of Mustela lutreola. Lineage (NCBI taxonomy): Eukaryota > Metazoa > Chordata > Mammalia > Carnivora > Mustelidae > Mustela > Mustela lutreola. Next base: position 7,746,165 of record NC_081296.1, on the reverse strand, counting down.
TTTTTTTTTTTTTTCCAAGGATTTTTTTATTTACATATTTGACAGAGAGAGACACATCAAGGAAGGGAACACAAGCAGGGGGAGTGGGAGAGGGAGAAGCAGGCTTCTCGCTGAGCAGAGAGCCCGACACAGGGCTCAATCCCAGGACCCTGGGATCACCACCCGAGCTGAAGACAGATGCTTAATGATTGCGTCACTCAGGTGCCCCAAGTGTCCAACACTTGATTTTGGCTCAGGTCATGACCTCTGAGTCTTGAGATCAAGCCCCGCATTGGGGTGTGCTGGGTATAGAGCCTGCTTGAGGTTCTCTCCCTCTCCCTCTGTCCTTCCCCATCCCCCCATCTTACTCTCCCTCTCTCAAAAAAATAAATATAAATAAATAAATAAATAAATAAAATCCTTTGTGCTGTACCTATTCATCCTTCCTGCTGGCCCTTCCCCCACAAAACCTCTGACAACCATTGATTTTTCACAAAATGCCTCATATTACAGGTGCATCGTTTTGTATGTTGCTTTTTTTCAGCCACCGGAATATCTTCCTGTATTAACAAATAGAGATATTCATTTTTTAAAACTCTACCCCCAACATAGGACTTGCACTCACAACCCCAAGATCAAGAGTTGCTTGCTCTACCAACTGGGCCAGCCAGGCGCCCCAGCGATGTTCATTTTTTAAAAGGCCAAATAGAATTCTAAGGTATAGATATTCCAAACATTATTTATCTAGACCTCCGTTTATAAATGTTTAAATTATTTGTATATATTTTGGCTATAAATATTGCTATAATAAATATTCTTGTACATATCTTGGCAGTATGATTCTATCTATCGTATTTCTAGGAATAGAATTGTTTGTTTTCCTTCCAAAAGGACTACCCCAATTCCTATTACTGCCAACGGGAGAGTGAATTATTTTGCTCCCTGTCAACACTACTGTGTATTATCATGCTCTAATACTTTTGCTAATACCACAGAAGAAAAGCAGTATATTTGTTTTGATCTGCATTAAAAAAATTACTAATGAGGCCAAGTTTTTTGCTCTGTGATCTGCTTATTCCTTTTTTTTTTTTTTTAAAGATTTTATTTATTTACTTGAGAGAGATCACGAGCAGGCAGAGAGGCAGGCAGAGAGAGAGGAGGAAGCAGGCTCCCTGCGGAGCAGAGAGCCCGATGTGGGGCTCGATCCCAGGACCCTGGGATCATGACCCGAGCCGAAGGCAGAGGCTTTAACCCACTGAGCCACCCAGGCGCCCCAACCTGCTTATTCTTATCCTTTGCCCATTCTTCTACTGAGTTGTAGGTCTTTCTCACGCTCTGCTGTATAAACTCACAGTAAATGAGAAATTAGTCCTTTGTCACATGTGTTACAAATATTTCCCCTACTTTGTCATGTGACTTTGGTTTCAGTCTTTTATGCTATATAGACATTTTTAACTCTGTGTGTTCCAATTTATTTCTTTTTATTCCTGGGTCTGAGTGCATTTGTTTTATAATTTTTAAAAAAAATTCAGTTTGTGTGTGTGTGAGAGAGACACAAAGAGACAGAGAAGCAACTGAAACACACAGCGGTAAATGGCCATTAGTGGAAAGCCTATGCCCAGACCTTTCCCTGGGGATGTTTCTAGCTCCCAGGCCACGTGGCCGCATTGATCTCAGTCAGCGGCTTCAATCTTTGTGAGGGAGGAGTTTCGGAGAAGCAGTCTGGTTTGACAAGCCGGTCAGGGATTTTGTCCCGCAGCCTCTTGTACATGCCATGGGCCTCGCACACTTGTACTGCAGATCTCAAGATTTTTTTCTTTCTCTTTTCAATGGTCAACTAACTATTCCAGTGATAATTTTTCTTCTTATGAAATAAGCAGCCTAGGGATTATATACACAGCTGACTCTTGAACAATGCAGGTCCATTTGGATGAGGAATTTTTTTTTTTTTAAGTAAGCTCTCTCTCAGTGTGGGGCTTGAACTCATTACCCAGAGATGGAGTCGAATGCTCTCCCAACTGACCCAGCCGTGTGCAAGGTCCTATATGCGGATTTTCTTTTTTTAATAAATAACATACAGCATTGTAAAGGTTTTTTCTCCTATGGTTTTCTTTTTTTTTTTTTCTCTTATGATTTTCTTAACAATATGTTCTCTACCTTATTTTATTGTAAGAATACAGTATATAACACGTATACTGTATTAATGTTAATTGATTGTTTCTGTTATCAGTAAGACTTCTGGTCAACAGGCTCTAAGTTTTGGGGCATCTGGAGTTCTGAGTAGATTTCAATTGCTGGGGTAGAGGTGGGGGTGATGTCAGTGCTTCTAGCCCCTAGTTGTTCAAACGTCAACTGTATACATACAGTATGTGTGTATAGTGTGTGTGTGTGTGTGTACACATGTATTTACATTTCTTCCTTTCTATCTTTGTAATTAGTCTTCACTTGTAATAACTTGGGGGTACATGGATGATTCTAGAGCTAAATCCCCTTTAAAACACACTCTGCCTTAAGTCCTTCCTGGTTCCACCGGTGCCTCTGTGTTCGGCAACTGCCAGTTCAGACAAAGCTGCCTCCTGAGTCATTCTGCCCAGCCCAGAGCAGCCTTGTGTCTTCCGAGAAATATCCCTGACTACAGCAGTTCAGAGTAGGGCATGGGAACTGGCCAGAGATTGTAAAGCCATTCTCTTCCTTCTTGGCACCAAGGGGCTAGAGAAGCCCAGGTCAGCACAGGACAACTGAGAGAGAGAAAACCCAGCGTCCCAGGAGGAGAAAGACAAGGACCAAAGACACCCCCTCCACCCCCATTACACTAACGACAAGCTGTTAATTAAAAAATAAATAAATAAACAAAAACAACACAAAACAAAAAACCCAAAATATGGGGAATACTTCAGGCCTTGTTAGGAGGGGTGAAAATTTCCTTCAAAAATGAAAATGAAAACAAAAAATCCTGTTCTAGCTCTTCTTTTCACAGGGGCATGCGTCATGGGGCCCTTAACTTCACATTGTTCAGTGATAATTCTTGGACTGAATTTCACTCCTTCCTCTTTCAAATAAGTGCTTCCCTGATCTCATTCCCTCGTTTCTCTTGCTCCTGTGGCATTCCCACCAGGAGCCCCCCTTTAGATTTTTTTTTTTCTTCCCTTTGGGCCAGTCTTAGAGCCTCCTACAGCACTGGTCACGATAGAATCTTTTCCCAGGCTGGTTTAGTGGTCCCGCTCCTGTGGCGTAACTAGCAAAAATGAGACACACAGGTTTCCTTCAAACTAAGAAATCCCCTTCTAGACAGCGAGGACATAGGGTAGTTTGAGCAATGGTAGGGAGGTTGGGGGTGTCTTGGGCGGCGGGGGGGGGATACTTCCTGCGTCCTCAGGGCCTGAAGGCGCCACTACCTCAATTCAGGTCACTGGCCCTGCTCCTGACCCAGTGCTCTAGAAAGCACCGCCCATCCCCATTCTTATCATCTCGTGAATTCTAGCTGACCTGGGTGCTCCCTGAAAGGCTCAGGCTGAGCACTCCCTGGGGCAAGGTATCTTCTTGCTCAGCATTTAAAAATAAGTAGTGATGCGTGTATTTTCTGCCTGGTCAGGTTCTCCTAGTAGGCCTAGAGTCTCTGGAGTGGAGAGAACCTGCCCTGGTGTGGGCTACCGGTGAGGAAACTAGGAGCCAGATCTAATCCCCTCTCACCCTGGAGGATTCAGGGGTTTGGGCATGTGACAGACTCAGCCAACCAAATGCGCTTTCCCTGGTTTTGGAACCCTGAGAGGAGGGCAGGCCAACAGAAATGACTGTAGGGTCACAGGGGCTCATGGGCTCATGGGGAGGGCACACGAGCCTGGGAAGACCATTGTTGTGGTTCTTGGGGCTTTATCTAGCCCTAGTTTCTTGGCTCCCAACCAGTTTTTTTTTTTTTTTAAAGACTTTATTTATTTATTTGAGAGAGAGAGAGATCACAAGTAGGCAGAGAGGCAGGAGGAAGCAGGCTCCCTGCTGAGCAGAGAGCCTGATGCAGGGCTCGATCCCAGGACCCTGAGATCATGACCTGAGCGGAAGGCAGAGGCTTAACCCACTGAGCCACCCAGGCATCCCAGCTCCCAACTATTCTTAATTAAGCCTGATTCCTTCCCATTTACTCTGCAAGTTCCCTAATATTCTTTCAATAAGTCCTTTTTACTTAGCCAGAGTAGTTGTCTGAAGCTTTTAACCAGGAATGCCCATGGGTAGTGCAGAGCTCTGTCACCCCTGGAGTTTGGCAGATGGAGAAAAGATTTTCTTGGGGGAGCAATCCTACTCAGTAAACCGGGCTGTGTTTCTAGGCTTGCTCGCTGCCCCAGGCTGGCTTGAGCACCAGGTCCATTATGCCATAAACTGGTCTTAAATGTGAATTGCTTTCTTTTCTTTTCTCTTAAAGATTTATTTACTGGACACCTAGGTGGCTCAGTCAGTTAAGCTCTGCCTTCAGCTCAGGACATGATCTCGGGATCCTGGGACTGAGTCCTGCATCGGGCCTCCCTGCTCAGTGAGGTGCCAGCTTCTGCCTCTGCTCCTCCCCCTTGCTGGCGTGCTCTCTTTCTCTCTCAAATAAATATATGAATCTTTTTAAAAAGCAAAGATTTACTTGTGTGAGAGAGTGCACATGCGGGGGGTGGGGAGGCAAAGGGAGGAGAGAGAATGCTAAACAGACTCTCTGTGGGGCTCAGTCTCCTTACCCTAAGATCAGGGTGACTCTGAGATCACCACCTGAGCCAAAGCCATCTGACTACACCAGCCAGGTAACCTGAATGTGAGTTGCTTTCTAGCTAAACCTGGGACACTTGACACTGGCCAGGACCAATCTCCTAGACAATCAGGCACAGGAAAGAGATGGCTGGCTCCAGGAATGTCCTATGACAAGACAGGGCCAGTTTCTTGTGGCCAAGGGTTGGTTTGGGATAGGATCAGAGGTAAACACACTCTTAAGCTGCTAAAAGTTTCCGCTACCAATGCCCCAGGCCCCCACACCCAAACACATCTTTTCCCCTTCATGTACATTCTCATTCCTAGGGAGGATGGAAGTGGGGAAAAGCAAATCTTTGTAATATGAGAACATCCCCAAGAATTATCATCCTCAACTATTTTGCATATCTTCTCTAAGACTGCTGGCCAGGAGAGTGGCCACTGGAGCTCTGTCTCCAGTGCACGGAGTGCAAACGTCTTAAGTTGGCCTCCAGGTGGTGCTATTTGCACACGGTCCACTAACCCTAACACAGCAGGATGCTGCCGGGGAGGTGGTGGTCCACAGCTGAACTTCACCTTGCATCGTTACACTTGGACTGATTAAGGGCATTCATGAATGAAAGGCAGGGGAAACCGAAATAATCTTCGGAGTGGTGCAGAGAACTCTCTAAGAATGACCTCAAACTCAGAAGCTATAAAAAGACAATGTAGACAGCATAAATATTTCTATGCTAAAAAACAAAAAAACCAGCAAACTGAGAAATGGCAACTTCCATGACAAAGAACTCACTTTCCTAATATACCAACAACTCCTGCAAATAAATTTGATTAAAGCATGGGAAGAAAAAAATCTTGCCATTTGCAATGATGTGGATGGAGCGACAGAGTACTGAGCTAAGTGAAATAAGTCAACCAGGAAAAGACAAATACTGTATGATCTCACTCAGAGGTGGAATTTAAGAAACAAAACAAACAGGGGCCCCTGGGTGGCTCAGTCAGTTAAGCTCTGCCTTCTACTCAGCTCAGGATTCCAGCGTCTGGGGATTAATCCTGAGTCCCACTTCCTGCTCATTAAGAAGCTGCTTCTCGGGACGCCTGGGTGGCTCAGTTGGTTGGACAACTGCCTTGGACTCAGGTCATGATCCCAGAGTCCCGGGATCGAGTCCCGCATCGGGCTCCCAGCTGCATGGGGAGTCTGGTTCTCCCTCTGACCTTCTCCTCGCTCATGCTCTCTCTCACTGTCTCTCTCTCTCAAATAAATAAATAAAATCTTAAAAAAAAAAAAAAAAGAAGCTGCTTCTCCCTCTCCTCCCTGTGTGTGCTGTCTGTCGCTATCTCTGTCACTATTTTTCTCTCTCTTAAATAAATTACAATAAAATAAAATAAAGAAGAAAGAAAGAAAACAAATGGACAAAGGAAAAAAAAAAAAAAAACAGAGAGAAACAAACCAGAAAACAGACTCTTAACTAGAGAGGACAAGCTACTGGTTGCCGGAGGGGAGGGGGTTGGGGCTGGGTGAAGGAGGACTTGGGGACCAAGGAACGCACTTGTCCCGATGAGCACTGAGTGTCGAGTGTCATATGGAATTGCTTCATTATTGCACACCTGGAAACACTGTATACTGGATCAAAGGAAAACAAGCGAACAAACATGGGAACATACGAACAATCCGTTCACAGAATAGGAGATTAAAATCACCCCAATAGGGACGCCTGGGTGGCTCAGTTGGTTGGACGACTGCCTTCGGCTCAGGTCATGATCCTGGAGTCCCGGGATCGAGTCCCGCATCGGGCTCCCAGCTCCATGCGGAGTCTGCTTCTCTCTCTGACCTTCTCCTCGCTCATGCTCCCTCTCACTGTCTTTCAAGTAAATAAATAAAATCTTTAAAAAATAAAATAAAATAAAATCACCCCAATAAACATAAAACATTTCTCAAATACAAAATTTTCATCAATATGAAATGTAATATAAATAAAAAATCAGAACAGCGAAGGCAGTCGGTCATTTGCTTGTGCGCCTCGGATCACTGCTCTGTGTCAGCATTCAGTCTTTCTATCAGAGACCGCTGAGAGCGTGTTTGCCTCCATCCTCCTGTTTCCCCCTGGGTTTCCAGACGGTTCCTCACCTGTTGTCCTTGCAGCGCTGCGGCAGCTACTTCTTCAAGGGCATCGACTGTGGGAAGGACAGAGGCCGATCTCCCGCTCTCACCTCCCAGGGCCGAGACCCACGGTGAGCAGCACTGGGATGAGGGACTGATGTGGACACGTGGAACGGGTGTGCCGGGAGCGGCGTCCGCGCGCAGGGAGGCGGCGCTGGGGCAGGCTCCAAGGAGACCAGGTGGACGAAAGAAGAGGCGGGACCTGGCTTGCCTCCAGCGGCAGGAAAACCACGTGCGAAAACAAAGGGGTGTGCCAAGGCCAGGTGCGAGCGTGGACCAGCAGGTTGGGGGAGAGGGCGCCGGGCTCGGGCAGCGGACTCCTCCCAGCTCGGGGACAGCCTTCGGGGGCCTGACAACCTGCCTCAGCACACAATTCCCGCTGAAATGGACCTTCGAGCCCCTCCACACAACTTTTATTTTTCATAGCCAAATACACGGAGGCCTCAGGGAGGTGAAATGACCCGTCCCAGGTCCCTACTCCGGCCAGCCCTGGGGTCTTGAAGGCCCGTCCGCGGATTTGCCTGCGGCGGGCGCGGCAGCACCGCCCGGGCTCTCAACCCCCAGCTCTGCTCCCTGCCCGGCCGCCCGGCCGCCGCGGTGGACTACAACTCCCACAATGCCCTTGGCCCGGCCTCCCCACCCCGCCGTCGGGCTGGGGGCCGGGTTCGCCAGTAGGAGAGCAGGGTTTCCAGGGGGCGTTCTCGGCGGCCAATGAGCGCGGCGGGGGGCGGGCCTCTCCCGTCCATTGTTCTCGGTGCCCCTCGGGCTTGAGCCGCGGAGAGTACGGAGGGGCCGGGCCGTGCCCGGGGGCGCTTTGGCGCGCGGAGTGGCTGCGGAAGCCCGACCCGGGCTCCCGAGAGGTGAGCCCGGAGAGACGGGCCTGGAGCGGCGCGGGCCGGGGGGTAGCCTGCGGCGAGGGAATAACGGGCCTGGAGCCAGTGCGGGCAGCCCTGCTGGGGGAGGGGTGTCGGGGGCTCTGTCTGCGCCCGCGGGCCGGGGCCCCCGGGTTGACGCGCCGGGTCGGCTCGGCGAACGCACCCGGACCTTGCTCTGGGCTGGTGAGCTTCCTGCACATCCAGCCAGGGGCGCGGGGTTGGGACTGGAAGCCACGCTGGACGGCGTCCCGCCCAGCTGGTCGCTTACAGATGGGGAAACTGAGCTTCCGAGGGGGCGTGTCTTACCCAGGGGCAGACAGCGAATGAGCTGACCCAGAGCAGTTTTCCCGGGCTCCCAATCCGGACTTCTGTTATACCTGTGCCTCTCACAGCCCTTCGGTAAATACACATTGAGAGCTTCGGGGTTCCCATTAGATTTGCTTTCTTCTGTTTTTTCCTCCTTCTCTGCCCTCCCCCGCCCCATTTAAAAAAAAGGGGGGGGTATCTGAGTTTTTGTGATGTGGTAGTGATTTTTAAAACATGAGTTTTCATTGCTTTTATAGTCTTTATTTTAAATAGTAATTTCACTGCTGTGTTCATTTTTAAACGGATTTGGGATCATACTGTGGTGTTTGTGTTTAGCTAGGTTTGTTTTTATCGCTAATTTTCATGTTTATGAAGATTATCTCAGATTATTAATGGTTAATAATATTTATCAGCAGAATTAAAAAAATACTTAAAACTACATGCAGCAGAATGCACAGATCTTAAATTTCAAACGTATGCTTTGTGCAACCCTCATTAAATCAAGATACAGAACATTTCCAGCACCCCAAACGCTTCTCTGAGCCCCTTCTCAGTCAGTACCCCCCCAAAGGTAGCCATGATTAAATCAGCATAGTTTTAAGTACAGTTTACTGTATGAATGTGGCATAATTCATTAACCATTCCTCTGCTGCTGGTTTTTAAAATGTCAATTAAAAAAATTTTTTTTTGCATTTAGAAACAAGGCTATGATTGTTGACTTGCAAGTAAATTTTTCTTCAAAGATGGGTTTTTTTTAAAAGATTTTATTTATTTATTTGACAGAGATCACAAGCAGGCAGAGAGGGAAGGGGGGTGGGGGAAGCAGGCTCCCTGCTGTGCAGAGAGCCGGATGCCGGGCTTGATCCCAGAACCCTGGGATCATGACCTGAGCTGAAGGCAGAGACTTTAAACCACTGAGCCACCCAGGCGCCCCCAAAGATGGTTATTTTTAAAGATAAATTCCCGAGGGGGCCAAGGCTGCATTGACGAGCATGAATATTTTAAAACTTCATACTCCTATGGTAAGAATGCAGTTAAGATACTGCCTTCCTGGGTGGCTCAGTGGGTTAAAGCCTCTGCCTTCAGCTCAGGTCATGATCCCAGGCTCCTGGGATGGAGCCCCGCATCAGGCTCTCTGCTCAGCAGGGAGCCTGCTTCCCCCTCTCTCTCTGCCTGCCTCTCTGCCTACTTGTGATTTCTGTCTATCAAATAAATAAATAAAATCTTTAAAAAAAAAAGATACTGCCTTCCTTGAAGTGAGGCTCAAAGTATCTTGACACCTGATCCATTGCTAATCCTAAAGATGTCCCCAGAAGATAAGGATGGGTATTATTATCTCTACCTATTAAATGATCAATGAAGTTAAGGGACTGAGTTGTATGTTAGGTCAAGGTCACTCACTCTGAACTGATTTAGGGCAGAATAACTCAGTCCTTCGTCCTTAGGAGGACTCTGAATTTCTAATACTCATTCTTTTGGAAAGAAAATTTGTGAATTTTTTTGTGCTTGTGATTCTTCTTGACTTCCTTTGCCACAGAGAGGTTTTTAGGAGTAAGCCATTTTTCCTTTAAGAGGGACAGGAAACTTGTGTTGATTGGCGGATGTAAGACTCACTTGGTGGCCTGACCTGGGCTCCTGTGAGTGAGATCATTGTAGGACAGTCTACTTATTGATTGTGGTTCTCTTTCTCATTTTCCAGCCAGACTACTTGTTGAAATTTGAGGCAGGAGGTGTCTCTTCCGTGAGCCTCGCTCTAGAAGATTGAGGTTCAAGGTTAGAGGCCTGGGCGATCGCCCTGGGAAGGTGAATGATGGCTGCAGAGGGGCCGAGAGTAACCAGCTCCCTGAGCCCCTTGGTCCAGGTGCCTCAAGAGGAAGACGAACAGGAGGAGGTCACCACCATGATCCTGGAGGATGACTCTTGGGTGCAGGAAGCTGTATTGCAGGAAGATGGCCCTGAGTCAGAGACCTTTCCCCAGAGTGCTGGCAAGGGTAGCCCCCATGGGGAGGCCGCCGGAGGGCCGCAGGGTGCACTTGGCCGCCTCCGAGAGCTCTGTCGGCGCTGGCTGAGGCCGGAAGTGCACACCAAGGAACAGATGCTGACCGTGCTACCAAGGGAAATTCAGGCCTGGCTGCAAGAGCATCGTCCCGAAACCAGTGAGGAGGCCGTGGCCCTGGTGGAGGACTTGACCCAGACCCTTCAGGAGGGCGGTAAGATGCTGGGCCCCATGGAGGAGGGCGGGAGCATCCCCCACCATGGAGGAGTGTGGTATTTGTGGACAAGGAGAGGGTGGTATCCAGGATGGAGGTGGGGACAGCCTGTCCTGCTGCTGCTGCTGCAGGCAACCCAGACATGCTCACCCTTTCTAATGCCCTCGTATGCAATGGTGGTTCCAGAGTCTCAGTATAGGAGAGCCTTATAGGACTATTCTTGGAGCTGTATTTGCGTAATAAGCACAGTGTTTACTTCTTTGTTTATTCAGAGTGGTTGGGAAGCTGATAGAGGTTATGGGGAGGGGGACTGAAGACCATATAAACCGTCCCCTGGCACCCTCCCTTGATTGTGCAATAAACATCCAAATATTTGAAGTTCCAGCAATTTGAAAAACCAGATAATCCTACTTTTTAAGTGTTTATTCTTATGAAACCGAGATCAGCGACGAGTACACCAGCTAGTGACTAGGAACTTGCTATGGTATAAAATCATCCTAAGCTTTTGAGTCGTTTAAAACGTGAGCTCTTTGCCACGGTTACCGTCCGTGTCTCCTGCGTTACTGATATATTCTGGGATCCTGGCACGCCACTTAACTCCGCTGTCTCTATTCTGGTCTTCAGTTGTAGACCGGACTCCCTTGACTACCAGATGTTTCCTTCGCATCTGCCCGTGTCCCTGGGGCTGCTTCAGGACCCACGGATGATGGCTGCCTGGGCACTGATGAGAGCCGCAGAAGTGCAGAGATAGGAGGGGAGAGGCCGGGAGAGGTCAGAGAGCACGTGGAGCTTGAGCACGAGGTTATAGGCCAGAGTGGGGTTTGCAGAGGTGCAGGGCAGCAGGGAGGGTTTGGCAGCTGAGAAGAAAGGTGGGGGTGGGGAGGGGCCGCACGAAGCTCACTGATTCAGGTGACAGGAAGGGAGGCTGGCTGGTTGGAGTAGAAAGTGTGTTTTTAGGAAGTGGTGGGATGTGGAGTTTGAGGGAAGGATGGGTGGGGGCTTGAACTGAATGTCGTTGGCCTCAGCAGGTTCTTGAACTAGAGCCCAAGGGGCATGGGAGGAAGTGGAATTTGGCAACAGGATGTAGGTTTGATTCAAGTAGGGAGAGGCCAGTGGCAGGAGAGCAGTCAGGAAGCTGCCTAGACATCAGGCAGCTGGGAGAGGGGTTGGGCAGAGGCGGGGACAGCAGGAGAAGAGGAGGACACTGGACACAGGTAAGAAGAACCAGCAGTGACACTAGCTGACATTTGCAGGTCCCTTTCTGGTCCGGGCCTTGTTCCTAGCAACCACTATGCAAAACTGACGGACATTTCACCATCTTGGGAGTTAAGTGACTCCCTGAAGATCGCTGAGCTAGTATGAGGCTGGACTAGGATTTGAGCCCATGGGTCTGAGGACATGGCGCACCTTCTTAAGCATTTTATCCCGTCTGTGGTACAAAGTGATAGTTCCCATGGGGCATTGCAAGCGAGGACTAAGACAAAGCTGTCTAACTCAGAGGCATCTGTCTGGAGGATTCGGAAGACTGGGAAGAGGAGGCAGGAAAGGAGGAGGTTTGGGAGCAGAGGCTGTGACCAAGCCTGGGGACATGGGAGGTAGAGGAGTCAAGCTGGCTTTTGGAGGAAGGGACTGACGTTGATGGCCTCCTGTGAGCCCAGCCCTGCCCTGGCTCCTCACATGTCCGGCTCACTATCAATCCTGGGGGTGGAGGCGGGGGCTGTCATTTTACAGATGAGGAAATGAAAACTCAGCAAGGTCAAGCCCTTACTCAAGGTCACACCCTTGATGGGAGGTGGTGGAGCCGGGATTCAAAATCTGGTCTGTTTGCTTCCACATGTGTTTGGTAGGTTTTATTTGAAGCAAAGTTCCTGGTTTTCTTTGGCCCCTTCACTTTACTCTTCCTATTCAAAAGAAAACAGAAATCTCTTATCCTGTCCTAAAAACTTAAATTACTTGCCTGGTGATGAATGTGACAAGTTTGTAAGGAACTTCAAAGTCTTTAGCCAGATACTGTGGAGAGGCCAAAGGGGTTGAGGGCAGAGGAGTGACCTTTCGGGTTGTTGTTTATTTTTATTTTTTTTTCAAAGATTTATTTATTTGAGAGAGAGCAAGCGAACATGCGTCAGGGAGGGGCGGAGAGAGAGAATCTCAAGCAGGCTCCTTGCTGAGCACAGAGCCCAATTCAGGGCTTGATCCCAGGACCCGTGAGATCATGACCCGAGCCAAAACCCGAGTTGGACACTTAACTGACTGAGCCACCCAGGCACCCCCTGGGGTTGTTGTTTTGTTGGGGAAGTCGTGAAGCAGAGCTTCAGGTCTGAGCAGGCCCTCTCCTCCCGGCTGGCTGTGGGTTTGTTAGTCCTCTGGCTTGAGCTTGGCTTTGTCGGTTTCCACTCGCCTAACAAACGAGTCTCCTGATCTTCCCCGTGATTACTCGGAGGAACCTGTGCACTGTCTTCATCCCCTCAAACATTTGTTCCATGTAAACCACTTAACCTTTGTTCTGTTCCTCTAGCTCGGGACCTTTGGACGCACTTAGCCAGCACTGGACATTTCAATGCCTGTTTGGACAGTGGTTATTTAATATTTGATTAACAGGCACCTCTGGGTACTCACCTTTCAAGGTTCTTAAAATTGCCATGAAGATGGGACCTGTGCTGCTGGTTTAAATGGTAAAGCTCATATGTCCTTTTGAGTGTATTCCAAGAACGTGTTCATCCCCACACATGGTGTTTCTGCCCAGAGCTCTGCCAGCGGTCCAGTCTCTTCCCCCTCCAGGGCCCCTGCCCCCTTCTACCTGAGCGGCTTAGAAATCTTCCTGAGTTTCCTGGTGTCTCCAAATCAAGCATGAGCTCCTTATTCTGCTTGGAACTGGGGCCTTGTGTGACCGCCCCGAACTGCCCTGCAGCTGCCTATGGTCCTCCCGCTGTTGCCCTGGCTCCATTCAGATCAGATCTTGCTGTGCCTTGAGCAAAGCCTATGCTTTCTAGCGTGCATCTGTGCTCTGAAGTGTTGAGTGGGCATGGCTCTATCCCATCCCCATCTGATAAAATCCTGGATGTCCTGAGTGTATGCCCTTAGAGACCCACTCCAGAAAGCCGTCCTTACTTCTGGCTTCTGGTCTCCCTTCCCTGTTGTCAGCCCCAGCTTCCTGGGAGCACCTCTAAGCCCCTCTCCCCAAAGCCATCTGCCCCAGAGCTTTTGGATTCTCCTTGTCCTTTAGCTTTTGATTATGTTCCATCTTGTTTTCTATTTTTATGAATAGCTGTCTCATTTGTTCTAGCAACTTCTAAAATCCAAGAAGGCACGGAACCCGTTTTCTTCTTTCTTTCCTTTCTTCTCTCCCAGCACCGCGCACAGAGTCCCCCACACTGTGGGAGCTCAGTACCTGGCGCAAACACACGAACCCTTCCTGCCCACTGGCAGGGATAGAGAGGCTCCTTGCTAGCACAGTCCATGAAGGAGGCAGAAGGATCGCTTCTTTGTTCCAGGCCTTTTCCTTGAGAAAGCCATGCTAAGCTTTTGTTTTAAAACAAAATGGGGTCAAGGCCACATTTGGCAGAACACAGCCTGGCCATGGCCAAGTCTGGAAAGCAGGAGAGATGAGGCTGCAGACCTGGGGGGAGGCTCAGACCAGAGGGCAGCCTGGACAGCTCAGTCCGGCAACAGAGCCCTTGTTCTCAGTCTCTGGTGTCTTCATTCTTTTTTTTTTTTTTTTTTTTTTAAAGATTTATTTATTTATTTATTTGACAGAGAGATCACAAGTAGACAGAGAGGCAGGCAGAGAGAGAGAGAAGCAGGCTCCCTGCTGAGCAGAGAGCCCGACATGGGACTCGATCCCAGGACCCCGAGATCATGACCCGAGCCGAAGGCAGCAGCTTAACCCACTGAGCCACCCAGGCACCCCTGGCGTCTTCATTCTTGGAAGTGCCACCTGAATGCTTTGTTCAGCCAACCCAGTGAATACTATCATGTTTATGCTATTAATAGAGATATTTTAAAATTTTTATTTTTTTTTTTTTGTAATCTCTACCCACAATACGAGGTTTGAACTCATAATCCCGAGATTGAGAGTCAGTCCCGTCCCCTTCCGACTGAGCCGGCCAGGCGCCGCAAAGATATTTATTCATAAAACATGTTTCGAGGACGGAGGCTTGTGCTACTCCCATTCCTCAAATTCCAAAGGCTCAAGGACATCCCTCCCTGTCTGGCCTGAGTACAAACTAGAAGGTGGCCTCTCTGACCGGATGTTGTCCATCTAAAGTGCAGGAATCACGCAGGAGACCAAGGGCATTTCCTTGCGTGGGACAAGTTGTGAGTGGAAACCCTGGGTATGGAGAAGCCACACCCCCAGGGAGGACATGTGCCTTTTGTGCGGGGAAGCTGGCCACGCACCTGCACATTAATACAGGATGGAGCAAGTGAACCAGGGAAGGGCAGCGATTGCAGGCCTCAGGAGGGCATCACTGGTCCTGATGCCTGTCTCTCCAGGGAAGAGGATTTTCGGTTGATGTGAGATTGACCCCTGCAGTTTTTGCCTGGAGGCTGTGTTTTCAGTCTGCGGTTCACAGACCCACTGAAAGACCATTTATGAAAAGCACCAGTTATCTCTACTACTTGTTAGAAAGTCCCAACCTAAACTCAGAACACTTCCTTTTCTTCTATTTTCCTGGCAGTTTGGTGAATGACAACCCAGACTGTCCAGGGTAATCCTGAATATGAAATACTTGTCCTTGCGGATCATCAGAGTGTCTCAGTTCAATTGTGGGTGGCCAGGCCTTACCCCAGACTCCTCTATCCGTCAGCGGCCTGAGGCCGGAAATCGTTTCTCAAATTGTATGGCTCAGTTTGGGGTTCAGAAACTATGGTACTGTAGAGCTAAGACAGCTTGCGTCTGGACTGTTGTCTGATTGCTCTGCCCAGGGTTTGTGCACCTTTCTGTAAGCGGCGAGCAGAAAGGTAGTGCTAGAGCCTGCAGATGGGAGGAGTCAGAGGCCCCAGTGGTCTTCCCCGGACCCCCCACCACCACACCAGTGTGGGGGCAACATCAGGGGAAAGATGAAATGCTCCTCTCCTGACATACAGATTTGATCTCACAGAAGCTCCACCACCCAAGAAAGAAACTGCTGATGTCAGAGGGAAACAAAGGGGAAATTCTTGGGCTCAAAATGGATGAACTCTGCTGTGTAAATCCGTGACCCTCGGCGCAGTGTGTGGTCCCTGAGCCCACAGCATCAGCATCCTCTGCACTTGTGTCAGAAATGAACTTCCTGGGCCCCACCCCACACCTACTGCACCAGAAACTTTGGGCTTGGGGCCCCCTACCCTGTGGTTTACCAAGCCCTCCAGGTGGTCCTGATTTAGTCTCCAGTTAGCAAGCTGCTGCGCTAGACCTTTGGTTCTCAAATTTGGCCACACATCAGAATCACTCAGGGTCCCACTCCTAGGGATTCTGATTTTCTGGTTCCACTGGCATGGGGTGTGGCCCAGGCAAGGAAATTTTTGAAAATTCCCAGATGGCCCTAAGCCGCAGCCAAGTGTCAAAACCACCGCTTAGGGCCTTGTTACTCAAAGTGTGGTCCGTGGACCAGTGGTGGCGATGTCACCTGCAGCTTGTTTGGAAAGCACGCTTAGTCTCACCCCAACCCACAGGAAGCAGAATCTGCATTCAGCAAAATCTCTGGGTGATTCGCCTGCACTTTGAAGTGTGAGAAGCACTGCTCTAGCCTAGAGGGGAGTGGACATTGTTAACTTCAAACCTCCTCTTATCCAACAGCTGAGCCCCAGAGTCACAGCTGACCTCCCCAGGCATCCGTAGCCCCACCTGGCTTTGGGCAAGCACAGGCAACAGGTTACCTAGCCTGCGTTTGCTGCCCCAGAAATGCTCCCTTCTTGCTAACAATGAGCAAGTGCATGCATTTTTCATAACAAGACAGGGAACAGAGAGTGTTGGGGGGTTTGGAGAGGTGTTTGTCTTTTTAAAGCTATGAGTCTCAGTTTCAAAACAAAAATCACCTTTAAGTCACTGGAATATTTGCAGTGTAGACCTTACAGAGCTCTGAGAGGGATGTAATGTTCTAACTGTAGAATGTTTGGCAATCATTCATTTAAACCGATAACAGAGCCCATTGCCGTTGTTATCAGAGGCCAATCTCTCAGGCAGCCCAAGTGCATGGGGAACAGTGCTCCCAGCCACTCAGGCACCAGAGCGCCCTGATGGGGAGAACCCTGCCCGGGAGGAAGCTGGGTGAGAATCACACCTGTACTTCAGACCCATGGCTCTGACTATGGCATTGAGACACTGGTGTGTCCGAATCAGGTGGGCTTCACCAGAATTTGGAGTCTAACCCACACCAACGTGCCAGAGTCTGCGACTATTTAGTTCATTTTTCTAAATCAATCACAGTAAATTCAGGTTTATCTCCCCACTGATATCCGTTTTCCTCACACTCATCATGATATGCTTTCCAGTGAGTGAGGAAGAGGAGGGGTCTGGCCGGGCAGGGGGGCACACACAGCCCTGAGAGCAGCCGTATGGATGTGCGAGTGAGTCCCCTGTGGAGGTGGAGGGCGGGGGCGGAAGGTCCAACCACCACTGCTTTAGCCTCAGCCTGACTGTGGCTTTTGTTTACTAACCCAGAAGGGAAGGAAAGAAGAGGGCCTAAGGCAATTCAGCAACAGGTTCAGTGAATGGCCTTTGGACAGTGGTTTCACTATTTCTAAAATACGAACATTGGACCCTTACTTCTTTTTTTTTTTTCTAATTTTTTAAAAATTTTATTTATTTATCAGAGAGAGAGGGGGGGAGAGAGCAAGCACAGGCAGACAGAATGGCAGGCAGAGGCAGAGGGAGAAGCAGGCTCACTGCTGAGCAAGGAGCCCGATGTGGGACTCGATCCCAGGACGCTGGGATCATGACCTGCGCCGAAGGCAGCTGCTTAACCAACTGAGCCACCCAGGCGTCCCTGGACCCTTACTTCTTAACTTACACAGAACTGGATCTCTGCCTTACAAGTGACAAATTTCCAGTAGATTATAGAGCTCGACTCTAAAAGACCTGGAATAACATGTAGGAGAATGTGTTTATAATCTTGCAGTGAAGGACTTCTTAAGCAAGACAGAGATCTTCAAAGCTGGATTGGACTCAGGAAAACAGAAAAGTCCTTTCTATAAAAAAGGTACCGTGAACAAAGTTAAAAGACAATACACCAAATGGAAGGGAATATGTACAACAAAATCTGCAAACAGCAGATAACAGTCAAACACCGTTGATCTGGGGGCGCCTGGGTGGCCTAGGTCATGATCTCAGGGTCCTGGGATGGAGGCCCCGGTGTCAGGCTCCCTGCTCAGCAGGGAGTCTGCTTCCCCTTCCCCTCCGGTCCCTTTCCTCCACTCCACCCCCATCCAACCCCCCAAGGTTACACACGCTCTCTCTCTAAAATAAGTAAATCTTGGGACGTCTGGGTGGCTCAGTTTGTTAAGCATCTGCCTCCTGCTCAGGTCCTGATCTTGGGGTCCTGGGACTGAGTCCTGCATCAGGCTCCCTGTTCAGTGGGGAGTCTGCTTCTCCCTCTCCCTCTGCCTCTACCCCTGCTTATGTGCGCTCTCTTTCTCTCTGACAAATAAATAAAATCTTTAACCAAGTAAGTAAATAAATAAACAAATCTTTAAAAACAGCAATAAAAAGCCCTTGATCTGTAAGAGCTTCTGTAGTCCCTAAGAAAAGTCAGTGCAGTGGAATGAAAGATAAAAGATATGAATGGGCAATTTAGAAATGTAGAAAAGTGAATTATAACTTTATGAAACCACATGTTCCACCTTACGACTGATCAGGGAAGTACTCATTAATTCTTTTGCCTACTGAACCATCGGAAATTTAATAGAGTGTTTCTGGGAAGTCTCTGCCTTTCTGAGCATTTATTTAATCTTCTAAAACTTATTTCAGAGTTAGTAGGTAATGTCATCTATTTTAAATTTGATAGAGTACCTAAAATTATGAGCCATGTATTATTCTCTTCTGACCATGATAAAATTTACATGACATAAAATTTGCCATTTTTTAAAAAAAGGTTTTATTCGTTATTTGACAGAGAAAGACAGCAAGAGAGGGAACATAGGCAGGGGGGTAGGAGAGGGAGAAGCAGGCTCCCCACGGAGCAGGGAGCCCAAAGTGGGGCCTGATCCCAGGACCCCGGGATCATGACCTGAGCTGAAGGCAGACATGTAACGCCTGAGCGACCCAGGCATCCCAATTTTAATCATTTTTATGTGTACAGTTCACAGGCATTAAATATATTCATATTGTTGTATGACCACCACCACCATCCATCTTCAGCACTGTTTCCTTTTCTCAAACTGAAACTCTGTGCCCAGTATAGAACTCCCCATTCCTCCCTCCCTCCCTTGTAGCCCCTGGCACCCACCATTCTAATTTCTCTCACTATGATAAATATGACCGCTCTAGGTACCTCATATGGAGGAATCATACAATATTTATCCTTTTATGGCTGGCTTATTCTTTCACTTAGCATAATGTCCTCAAGGTTCATCCATGTTAAACCATAGGTCAGAATTTCATTCCATTTTAAGGCTGAATAATATTCCATTCATTCATTTGTTGATAGACCTTTGGTTTTTCAGCATTTGGTTATTATGAATAATGCAGGAACATGGATGTAAGAAAACCTGTTTGAGTCCCTGCTTTCAGTTCTTTTGGATGTGGACCCAGCTGTGGAATTATTAGATCATATGATAATTCTGTGTTTAATTTTTGGAGGAGCCACCATACTGTTTTCCATAGTGGCTGCACCATTTTGCATTCCCACCAGCAATGAACAAGGGGAGAGTCATATATATATATATATATATATACACACACACACACACATATATGTATATATGTGTGTGTACATACCTATATATATTTAAGATTTACTCATTTATTTTGAGAGAGAGAGAGAGAGAGACACCACATCAAGAGTGGGGTGGGGGAGAGGGAGAGAGGGAGAGACAGAATCTCAAGCAGAGTCCACACTGAGTACAGAGGCCAAGTAGGGCTTGATCCCAAGACCCTGAGATCATGATGCAAGTGAAAGCCAAGAGTCCTATGCCCAACGAACTGAGCCACATAGGCAGCCCAAGAATCATATATTCTTTTAAGTCTATTTCAAGGATGCATTTCTTAAGATTTACTTATTTGAGAGAGCATGAGCAGGAGGGATAGAGGGAGAGAGACTCTCAAGCAGACTCCGTGCGGAGCCTGATGCAGTCTTGTTTCTTTGTCTAGTAAAAGAAGGTTCAGCTGGTCCTTAAGCCACTGACAGGGCAGGGGGGTTATTGGGTCTGGATTCTCTGCAGTGAGGTGGTAGAAAATAATCACAAAAACTAAGTATCACATCAAAAGGCTTTACAATTAGAAGTCTCATATTTCTATCTAATAGTTGGGATGCTGTTTTTGTTTACATTTAAATCTTTGACCAATTTGGATTTTTCCCAGTATGTGCTCCAACTTCAGATTTTTTTCCATTTGGCCTCACCAGTCGGTCCAGCATCATTTATTGAACATTGATTGAATGTTGTGCCTTTTTTCTGTGGATTTGAGAGGCTGCCCTTGTCAGACGTTCAAGTTCTAGTGAAAAAAAAATTCTTTTTTTTTTTTTTTAAAGATTTTATTTATTTATTTGACAGAGAGAGAGATCGCAAATAGGCAGAGCGGCAGGCAGAGAGAAAGAGAGGGAAGCAGGCTCCCTGCTGAGCAGAGAGCCCGATGAGAGGCTTGATCCCAGGACCCTGAGATCATGACCTGAGCCAAAGGCAGAGGTTTAACCCACTGAGCCACCCAGGTGCCCCAGCGTCATTAAATTCTTGTTTCTTCTGCTCATCTGTCTATCCATGTGCCACCTGTGTTCAGTTCTGAATTCACATGACTACTGAGTCTGTTTCTAGAGTGTTTGTGTTGTTTCTCTGGTCTTACTGTCTATCAGTGTTTTCTTTCCTGAGATGTGAAGTATGTTTGAACATCTGACAAAGATAGCTCCTCTCCTCCCCATCCCCTGGTCTCAGTCAGTAATCCTGTCTTAACATTTTAAAGTTTTTTGTTTGTTTGTTTTGGTTTTCTTTAGTTATCTCTATACCCAATGTGGGGCTCAAACTCATGACCCCGAGGTCAAGAGTTTCATGCTTTACCACCAGAGCCAGCCAGGTGCTCCTTAAGGTTGATTTTTGCTCTGGGAGACACTTGCATGCACTTTGGGTGCGTGAGTTGCCAATTTTAAATGGTACACTTTGAGGTTAGGGTTAGGGAGGCAATCCATGAACATATATCAGTCAATGAACATATCCTCTGTCCGACCTTCTCTCAACCCCAGATTTGGCTAGAGTACCATTTCTATATTGCTGAGTAGCCTCCACATTCTCTTCTCATTGTAATGGCCACAGGCATTTGAGACTTCGTTCTGAAGTCTGGTGTATCCAGACTGGTGTATCTGGTGTATCTGGTGAGCTAATGTGCTCATCCCCAGCTTGTTTGCTCAAGTTCCCTTCATCTCGTGGTGGACCGAAGCTCACTTCCTAGTAGTTCCCTCTCGAAGGGCTCGTAGGAACCATATTCTGAGAATTTGTGCATATTCAAAGTTGTTTACCTGCCAACGTGATACTTTAAGGATGTTTTTGTTGAACACAAAATTCTGGGCATCCCCTTTCTTTTCTTGTCTGCCTTGTGTCTGCAGATGTGAAAGTCACTATAGAGAAGCCTGAGCCCAGGTGGTTCTCTTGCCCCACATAAGTGATTCGAGCTTTTTGCCTCGTGTCCCATCTCATCACTAACCTCTGGAGTAGTCTCCCTAACACAATGCACCTTCCCAGGGTCCTTGTAGCTTCCTACGTTCATGTTTGTTCTGCTCCTTTGGTCTAGCTCCCCTGTTTGAGAACTCCAGTTATGTGTAGATGGACTCTGCTTTAGTCCAACTTCTCTTTCCATCCTTCTCGTTAATCCCTTTGTCCTCCTCATTCTGCTTTCTTTCCGTGCTCTTCTCGGCCCTCCTTTTCCCTTTCTGCTCGCCAGCGCACCGATCCTCCTTTGCACTCCTCCTCCCGCGCTCTGGTCTCCGGATTTCCTCTGCTTTTCCTCATCCTGCCATATCCCACTCCGTCTTTTCCTGCTGTCTCCCTGTCTCTTCCATCTTCCTTCCTGGAAGCAGTTGTTTCTCTTAATGTTTATTTCTCCCTTTGTTGTTGTTGTTGTTGTTGTTCCTATTTTTTTTTTTTTTTCCAGAGAAAGAGAGTGTACACAGGGAGGAGGGGGGCAGAGGGAGAGAGAGAATTCTTAAGGAGACTCCCAGCTAAGGGGGGAGTCTGAGGTGGGGCTTGATCTTGTGACCTGAGCTGCCACCAAGAGTCAGAGGCTACTCTGACTGAGCCACACAGGAGCCCCTTGTTTATTTTGATTTTAATGCATGAAAAATGTCACCTTCTCAGTCATAATTGCCATGACTAATGTGTGAGGGTCAAAGGCTCTCTCCTCTCTGCTTTACAGAAACAAAGCTTCCTGTAGAGGGTGGTCGTCTGGGGGATTCTGGCTGTAGAAGCACCTCCTGTGCTTCTCTGAACCGGAGAAGCCAGCCCTTTTGGCCCCAGTTCCTGAATGCCCTGGTGCTCTTGAGGGAGACTCCCTTACCTTCAGGAAGTGATTTTCTGCCTCGGCTTTTTATTTTTTTTTATTTTTTTATTTTTATTTTTTAAAGATTTTATTTACTTATTTGACAGACAGAGATCACAAGCAGGCAGAGAGGCAGGCAGAGAGAGAGGGGAGGAAGCAGGCTCCCTGCGGAGCAGGGAGCCCGATGCGGGGCTTGATCCCAGGACCCTGGGATCATGACCTGAGCCGAAGGCAGAGGCCTTAACCCACTGAGCCACCCAGGTGCCCCCTGCCTCGGCTTTTTAAATATCCTTTTTTTTTTTTTTAATTAAATAAGCTCCACGCCCAGTGTAGAGCCCAAGGCGGGGCTTGAACTTATGAGATCAAGACCTGAGCTAAGATAAAGAGTCAGATGCTCAACAAACTGAGCCACCCAGGCGCCCCTCCACCTGAACTTTTTGAGGTCAGCTGCCCCTCAGTTCTAGCCAAATGCCCCTCCCCCCACACCACTTTCCACACTCGTTCTCTTCACTTCCTGCCTCATTGGCCTCTGCCCTATCTCAGCGGTTTCTGGAAGCCCTTGTATGTATTTTGGTGTCTGCAAATTAATCTTCCTCCTAATCTCACTGCTTATGCAGTTTGAGTTTTTGTTTGTTTTCCCTGTTGCTTCTGAGTTCATTCCAGAACTTACCAACCAGTTCTTCTGATTTCAAGGCAGTGGAAAACCTTATCAGATAATGTCCCTGTTCTGAAGAGAACAATTTCTAAGTCATTTTTTTTTTAATGATAAAAAATGATTTATTGAGGCATCTGGGTGGCTCAGTCATTGAGCATCTGCCTTTGGCTCAGGTCATGATCCCAGGATCCTGGGATTGAGCCCACATCGGGCTCTGTGCTCAGCAGGAAGTCTGCTTCTCCCTCTCCCACGCTCCTTGCTTGTGCTCCCTCTCTCTCTGTCTCTGTCAAATAAATAAATAAAATCTATAAATAAAAAATAAAAATTTTTAAAAGGCTGCTTTCTTAAAAAAAAAAAAGATTTATTTATCTGAGAGAGAGTGCAGAGTAAGCAGGGGGAGGGACAGAAAGAAAGAAAGAGAGGAACTTAAGCAGACTTCCCGCCGAGCTCAGAGCCCAAGACCTGGAGTTCGATCTTACAACTCTGAGATCAGACCTGAGCTGAAACCAACTGTCAGAGGCTCAATGGACTGATCCACCCAGGTGCCCCTACTGGTCACTTTAAGAAATGTTTTTGGTAGTATTCGCTTGCAGAAAATAAATCAGGGCCTCTGCCTGAAGGACCCTGTAGAAGAGGGGTGCGAGCCGACCTCTGTGCTAGAAACTTGCAAAACCCTGTTGCAGGAGGTTGTAGAAGTGCAGGACTCTGGGTCCTGGCCATGTGGGGGCATGCACTGTGCCCCTTGTGCCTGTATCTGTCCCCTGGATGGACACCTGGAGCCACAGATCACCAGCAGCGTGTGTGTTACTGGGCATGAAGTGGAATCACAGGCCTACTTGTATGGTTAAATACAATCTGCTGTGGACCGATAGATAACTAGAACCCAGGGCTTGCCTGAGGGTGTGTCAGTGTTTATCTTATGCACCTACAGAAATTTACCTTCACCTACAGAAACTAGTAATCACTGAATCGACCATCCAACTTTAAATAAACTATTAGCTTCAGTGATGGGAATGTCACTAGGACCTCGTGTAATTATTTTACTAATTGTCTCTCCTGTTCTGGATGGATGTGCTTTCTCTGGAGGTCTGATGTTAGGTGCTAGGAACAATCAGGCTGTCATCCTGATCAAGAAATCATTGATTTATTTCTGTACACCCTACAGAATTCCAAAAAAAGAAGTGAAGACAACTTACAGAAAGAGAGCATAAGGGTGCTCGCTTGCAACACATACACTAAAACTGAAATAATAAAGGAAAGATTAGCCAAAGAAGGAGGGAGGCGGGAGGGAGAGAGGGAAGAAGAAAGGGAGGGGGAGGGAGGGAGGGAGCAAGCACAAGGAAATTATAGCAGAAAATGAAATACTGGGAGGGGAAAAATGAAAGAACCTGGGCTGTACAGACATCCAGTATTCTCTCTGAGCGTGTGGCTCCAAGCTTCCAAGGAGGCAAGGCAGAGAGGGCACCACAACTGGAGCCGTGAGGCAAACACATCTGGCTCAGAACAGCAATGCTGTTGGGAATGTTGGTGAGAGGGAAATTTCCTTCTTGTTCATCAAGAGGACATTGTGTGGCATAAACAGTGTTGCCAACAACTCCCTGGCAGTGTTAACATTCCTGACAGCCATTAATTTCTGATGACACTTCTCAGACTGTTCGTGACTGTTGGCCAGAGCCATGAAATCAACATGTGGCTCAGTTTCTATGGGCCTCAGAACAGTGAGGTCCAGGCTCACCGCTCTCCACGGCTGGATCCTGGAATAAAATTCAGGGTCTCTCAGTGAAGGAAGGAGACACATATGTTGTCAGCAATATGCCCTCCTGATTTCTTTCTTTCTTCCTACTTCTTTTTTTTTTTTTTTTTAAAGATTCCATTTATTTATTTGAGAGAGACAGCGTGCAAGAAAGCACAAGCAAAGGGAGGATCAGAGGGCGAGGGAGAAGCCGACTCCCCGCTGAACAGGGAGCCCAATGAGGGACTCAATCTCAGGACGCTGAGATCACAATCCAAGCTAAAGGCAGATACTTAACTGAGCCACTTGGGTGCCCCCTCCTGATTTCTTCCACCAAAATATTTGAAAAGTGTTGGGCAGCAGAATTTGACAAGTTTCTGGCTGGTAGGTATTTTATATTACTGATGGGAGGTCCAACCGTAAGCTCCTACTACAGATACATTTTAAGGCTCTTCTAACTGCCCACTTGTCATCGTGTAGACACCTTGAGTCCTTGTTGCAGGGGCCCTGTCATCATTTGTTTGTGTCTTACTTATTATAATCTAATAAGATTATAAACACAGGATATACCATAATGGGTGAAATTATTAAATTTGCTCTTTTTGAAAGGAGACTGAGCTTTAGGGAAATTTCTCTGGTACCAATGAAAAACACTTTCATTCATTCTCCAAATTTAATTGAGCACCTGCCATGGTGAGTATTGGGGGTCACTGTGTACCCTGTTGCTTTCCATTGAGTAGGATTTTTAGATTCCCACCTGACTTCACTTCCCAATGGAGAAACAGGTACAGACCTACAACCCAAATCTTTAAGACTTAGAAATTCTGGGTGATCACCGAGAGGGAATAAGTTCTGACAACTAGATAAGCACGAAGAAGGAAATGAACCTGTTTTTTAAAAAGTTTTGAGGATCCTTTAGCTTCTTAATTTTCATTAGTTTAATTTTTTAAATATTTCACTCAGGTTTCCTTTCCTTCTCTCATCATTACAGGAAATTGAGTATAAATCATGTGTTTCTTCACTGTTTCAGATTTTGAGATCCAGAGTGACAATGGGGAGAACTCCAGTCAGGATCTATTTGAGGACGCCGAGCCACATGAGATGTTCTCAGAAATGCCAGAAGGGGAAGGCATTCCGCAATCCGACTGGGAAAGTGACTCTGAGAGAGACTGTGGCTCCAGGGGGCCACCGAGGAATGCCCCGAGTGGGGACCACAGGGAGGTGCCCACACAGGGCAGGGAAGTCGGGCAGCTCATCGGCCTTCAGGGCACCTATCTGGGTGAGAAGCCCTACGAGTGTCCCCAGTGTGGGAAAACCTTCAGCCGGAAATCCCACCTGATCACCCATGAGCGGACCCACACGGGAGAAAAATATTACAAATGCAATGAATGCGGGAAAAGCTTTAGTGATGGTTCCAACTTCAGCAGACACCAAACCACCCACACGGGGGAGAAACCTTACAAATGCAGAGACTGTGGGAAAAGCTTTAGCCGGAGTGCAAACCTCATCACCCACCAGAGGATCCACACAGGAGAAAAGCCCTTCCAGTGTGCCGAGTGTGGCAAGAGTTTCAGCAGGAGCCCCAATCTTATTGCCCACCAGCGAACCCACACGGGTGAGAAGCCCTACTCGTGCCCCGAGTGTGGGAAGAGCTTCGGCAACCGGTCCAGCCTTAACACACACCAGGGCATCCACACAGGCGAAAAGCCGTACGAGTGCAAGGAGTGTGGGGAGAGCTTCAGCTATAACTCCAACCTGATCCGGCACCAGCGGATCCACACAGGCGAGAAGCCCTACAAGTGCGCTGAGTGCGGGCAGAGGTTCAGCCAGAGCTCAGCGCTCATCACACACCGGAGGACACACACTGGCGAGAAGCCCTACCAGTGCGGTGAGTGCGGCAAGAGCTTCAGCCGCAGCTCCAACCTGGCCACACACCGCCGCACACATCTGCTGGAGAAGCCCTACAAGTGCGGCGAGTGTGGCAAGAGCTTCAGCCAGAGTTCCAGCCTCATCGCGCACCAGGGCACGCACACTGGCGAGAAGCCCTATGAGTGCCTGACGTGCGGGGAGAGCTTCAGCTGGAGCTCCAACCTCCTCAAGCACCAGCGAGTTCACACCGGCGAGAAGCCATACAAGTGCACTGAGTGTGGCAAGGGCTTCAGCCAGCGCTCGCAGCTCGGGGTGCATCAGCGGACGCACACTGGCGAGAAGCCCTACCAGTGCCTAATGTGCGGCAAGAGCTTCAGCCGGGGCTCCATCCTCGTCATGCACCAGCGCGCCCACTTGGGGGACAAGCCCTACCGCTGCCCGGAGTGTGGTAAGGGCTTCAGCTGGAACTCCGTCCTCATCATCCACCAGCGCATCCACACGGGGGAGAGGCCCTACAAGTGCCCTGAGTGTGGCAAGGGCTTTAGCAACAGCTCTAACTTCATCACTCACCAGAGAACGCACGCCAAAGACAAAGCCTACTGAGCTGGCTGAGGGCCAATGGAGAGGGCGATCAGGGCCCAGCCATGATGCCCCCAAATGGTGACATCCCTCCAGGAAAGCCATTCTTCCCAAGAGGTCTCTAGGGACATGGGCCAGAATCTCACCCTCACTCATCCCCGATTCTAGTATTTGCTGCCATCTTAGAGCATGGAGTCACACCCCCAGAGCAGAGGAGGGGAACTGAAGGCCACAGAGTTGGGTCTCTTTCCGTTTTGTTGCATGACACGCGATTGGCTTCCTCTCTCCTGGTCCTCCGGGCCTCAGTTTCCCCTTTGGTAGCACAGGGGGAGTGTTTCTCTTGGGGGACAGAAGACAGCATGGCCCACAGCCCAGGCTGAGGCCTCAGAAATACTGGAAAATGACAGGTGCGGTCTGGTAGTTCTGCCGCCCCTTGGTCAGGCTAAGGTGCCTTCACCAGCAGCTCCTGCCATGCCAGGCTGTTAGGTCAGAAGCAGCTTTCCCTGGCCTTGTGTCCTGGGCTTTGATTCTCAAATCAAAGGTCAAGGTAGATGGATTTTTCCAACTCAGTCATCCAGAGGAAGGTAAAGCCCTTCTCTAGTTGTAGAAAGTGTCAGGGACCCAGAGACTGGAGGGAGTATGGCCTGGAACCAGTGTCCCCGTAGCCTTTCCACTGATAAGAGTTGAACAGCACCCACCAGGGAGGGTAGAAACTGAGGAGACGCACACCTTTGCTTATGTCTCTGCTTACTGTCCTATGGTAAGTTGGATGCCAGGGGAATGCACTAGTTTTTGTGGGGTTTTGTTTTTTGAATGGGAAATCAGGGACCGCCAGCCACCTGCTGGTGGGTTCTTTGAGGGTGAAACAGTCCTGCACCCTTCAGGGTTGGCTTGTGTCCTCACCCCCACAGATACTAGCCCCCAAATCATCTCTCTATGCACTTGTCATTCCCCTGTTCTCGTTTTTATTTTATATGAGCAAGTCTAGAATTCTGTCTGGTAGCTTTTGTATACTTTCATATTTTTAAGGAAGTCTTGATTCTGGGGACAGAATCTGTCCTCTGGACAGATCTGAGCTTGAAATAGAAGTTGTCCTACAGGTGTCATCCTTGATCGTGGGATGCTACCAGGGCTTTGTTCTTGGGTCCTTGAGCCTTGAAACCATAAAGACCAGGGGATGATAGCAGGTCAAGGTGTTTGGAAGGAAGAAGAGAATGGAGAAGGTGTTTCTGGGAAATATGAAACCACCTCCTCTAGTGCATAGAGCCTGTGCTCACAATGGGCCTTGGTTCTTATAGAATGGATGCTCAATATTTCCTAATAAAATAGAGTCCCATTCTTTTCCTGCATCTGCCTTTCAATGTGAACTTGACTGTTAACCAACCCACACCTCACTTCCTACCCACTCACCTCTTGCCATAGGCTGAAAGTGGTCCAAGACCTTCAAGGAGTAAAAATCAGTGGCTTTAAAGAACACACCTTTGGTGAACCAAGACCTATGTGCTTGACCTGTGCACACATCTGTCCACTGTCCTTTGCCAACTGTGCATTCATTCAGTCTGTCAACCAAGACTTGGAGTGGCAGCTGTGGCAGCTTTGGCTAAGGAGCCAGGTGGCCACCTAAGAATGTCATTGGGAATCATCTCTATCCAGAATCAACTAGATTAGATACAAGAAGGACATCTCTAAGCTCAGCAGTGATGATTGTTAAACCAAACCATGAAGGCTGTGAGATCCCCATCATTAATTCCATTTGGCAAACACTGAGGACTTAAGTACCATCACTGTGCTAGGTACTAGGGAAAGGTGATGAACAAGAAATCCCATTACCTGTCTCCATCAAGTTCTTACAGGAGGAATAATCCCATCTGTCTGGGAAGCTACAAGAACCATTCAAGGGAGAATGGATAGGGTGCTTTCCTAGCTGAAAATAAGTTCTGGGATTTGGGTTGTAGAAGATACTGTCTCTCTTCTTCCCCCAAGTCTCAAGGTAAGAAAAGAACTGAACTGACATTAAGCTTTGCAAAACTTTCTGTTTTACTCCTCTCTACCTGGTAGGCACACAAAATATCTTAAAAAAAAGGGACACAAGATCAGGCTGGACCCACAATGGGAAATGACACACTGTGGTCCTAGAAAGGTCAAGAGTCTTTAGCTTCCTGTCCTGCTTGCCCATGAAGCTGGTCTGCTGAAGCAGGGAGGGCGTGACACATACAGGCCTTCATGCCACTCAATGTGGGATGGGAGGGCAGAGTCTTCTTCCCTAAAAGCCGTCAGGAAGCCCTGGTCTCCTCGGCAGATCTATTTCCACCATGTCGTGGCTCTCAATTCAGTTACGCCTGTGTTTCTGTACCAAGAACATCTCCCCTAAATTTACATGCCTTTACGGACTGAGGTTTTGTCCCCAGTTCATGGGAACAGCCTTGGGACAGTTAAACATAATAAGGGCGTCCTGGATGGCTCAGTCAGTTAAGTGTCTTGACTTTTGGTTCTGGCTCAGGTCATGATGAGTCTCATCGAGGAGCCTGCTCAGCGGTGAGTCTGCTTCCCCCATCTCCCCCCCCCCCGCCACACCCCCACAGCACTTTCTCTAATACATAATAAATGGTAAAAAGAAAACAAAGAGCGATGCTTTACCATCAGCAAGTTCCCCATGCCCATTCTGGCAGGTCTCTGTGACTTGCCCACTTCCCTCTCCTGGGCCCTACAGGGGCTGCTTTGTACCCTTCAGGCCTCTTCCTCAGACCCAGTCAACTCCTAGGCTCGGCGCCCCTTCCTGGAGAACATGTCAGGAACCTCCCTCAGCATCCCAGGCCCAGAGCAGCAGCAACTCCACAGTGCGCGCCTCACTTCCGTCCTCCTGGCTCAGCCTGGAGATGGGCATTCAGGGTGGCTGAGACCCATCTCCGCCTGTGTTAGCCTCCACTTTTCTCCTTCCCTGGTTTCCAGTTTCTACCAGGTTCATCCCGTAGCTTACGTGCCACAATCATTTGTTCTAGAGCCACAGACCCAATATGTCCAGAAGCCACCTCCCTGTGGGCCTCCCTTGCATCTCTGAGCAGCACCGCCTTACCCGGCCTCGCCCAACCCCAAACCTGGGAGTCCTCTAACACTCTTTCCTCGCTTGCCTCCCTCAGAGCCCTCAGGAATCTGGCCCTACAGATCCCGTCTCCCTATTAACACCTCCCAGCTCCCACATGACCGTCACCCTCCGGCCCCGGGTACAGTTCAGCCCCTTGCAACCGCAGTAACCCCCAAGGTCCCGCCAGCCCTGCCTCTACTTCATCCTCCAAGTTATTGGCAGCGTGAGTGACCTCCGACTCAGAGCACAGCCTGTCACTGCACAGTGTAACCCCCTGGGGCTCCCATCTCTACAGAAAGGCCATGTTCCTTGGAACGCACATGAAGCCTTCCCAACAGGGCCTCTGTGGAACCTCTTCGTGGCATCCCAATACCCTGACCATCTTTGCCCCTTGACTGCTCCCCTTGAACGTGCCCTCGCCTTGTCCTCATGATATTCCCCTTTCCTGGAATGCCTCGTCCGCCTAGGGCATACCTGCACAGCTCTGGAAACTCAGCATGGGTACCCCCTCCTCTAAGAAGCCTTTCCTGCACTTCTCTGGCAGACCTGACCCTGTTTCCACGCCTGTGCACTGTCCAGCTTCAGAGCCTGGGACAGGATTCTGCCCCTCCGCCTTCTCTTTGTCATGTTCACACCGAACTCTGTCTCCAGCCCCCAGCTCAGGGCCTGGTGCATGACAGGAACTCCCTTAACTTTTACGAGTTGAGTTCTCTTCATGGGGATAGACGGAAATGCAAGAGGCAGGTAGTCCCAAATTCTGAGCTGGAAAATGGACTCTGTCTCCCACACGTCCCTTTGGTTAAGATGTTAAATGTAAGTTAGTTTTAACCTCAGTGCCTCTCACCTAAGATATGGTTTATTGGTATTGGTGGATGAAGTTACAGCTGAAGACATTTATAAAAACCAACTAACCAGAGCTCCTGGCTGGCCCAGTCGCTAGAGCATGCAATTCTTGATCTCGAGGTGGTTAAGTTCAAGCCCCATGTTGGGTGTTAAGGATTACCTAAAAAAATAAAACATCTGTGGGGTCTGAGTGGCTCAGTCGGTTAAGTGTCTACCTTTGGCTCAGATTGTGATCTCAGGGTCCTGGGATCAGGTCCCGCATTAGGCTCCCTGCTCACCCAGGAGCCTGTTTCTCCCTCTGCCTGCCACTCCCCCTGCTTGTGCTCCCTCTCTCTGAAAAATAAATAAAATCTTTAAAAAATAAGAAAAATCTCTAAAAACAATCAATTAACCAATATCCTAATGAAACAACTTATATTTTTGAAATACCACAGATATCAAAAAGGTAGTGGAAAACTAGGCATCTTCTTTGCACAATCTGTTTCTCTTCCCTCTGGGCAAGCGATGGAACTTGGAGACTGTCTCTAATTCTCACCTTTTGGTCCCAGTGCATTCATAGGACTATATCCTGAGGCGGTACTCCTTAATTTTTTTTTTAATACAACACACAGATAAGTATATGGAAGTGTAAACTCACTGCACTTTTTAAAAAGATTTTATTTATTTAAGATTTATTTATTCATCTGACAGAGACACAGCAAAAGCCGTCAGGGGGAACGGAGACACAGCAAAAGAGGGGGAACGGGAGAAGGAGAAGCAGGTTCCCCGCAGAGCAGGGAACCCAATGTGGGGCTCGATCCCAGGACCCCGGGATCAAGACCTGAGCTGAAGGCAGACGCTCAATGGCTGAGCCTCCCAGGCACCCTGACTGTGGTTTTACAAACTGAACACACCTGTGTAACCAGCACCCACATCAAGAAACAACTTAGCCACATCCCAGAAGCCCTCCTCGGGTCCTCTCCAAGCAGCACTTTGTCCACTTGCCCCCGTTCTCACGTTGGACGTAGTGGAGGGAGTGTTGGGAGCCGGTCAGACCCGGTTCTAGACACTTGTACCACTAACCACACACCCTCACTTTCAATAAGAGATTTTACAACTTGTGGCAGGTCATAATGAAGACTTTACTTTTTTCATGGAGTTTTACTTCTCTTTGGGTTGTGTTTATAGTTTATGATAAGACACAGTAGCTCACAGTGACAGCTTACGCCATGGTGACCACGCAGAGGCTCTGTGCTAAGCTTGACCCACAGCCCCACTCAATCCTGATGATGAGGCAGGGAGGTAAGTGAGGTAGGTCTGTATCCCCACTTTAGGGCTGAGGATGTGGAGGCTGGGAGGAGAGGTTCAGTAAGGACACTGGCCAGGGCCCGTTGCACTGCCAAAGCCATGGGAAGAACACAGAAAACAACAAAACACTGAAATACAAATGACAGATTGGCTACAAGTCTTTTCTGGAGCTGGCTTCAAGAAGACCCACAACTGTCATTGGCCCTTCCTTGCACGTGACCATGTGACCGGCTCTTCCCAGCCTTTTATCCCTAATGTCGGGTCCTGTCTCATTACAGGCTCAAAGCTGGGCTTGCCCCTACAGTCCCTCATAGATCATCCCAGAGGTGTTCAAACCCTTCCTGTGGCTGGGCCCTGTTAGGCTATTCCAAATTTCCGGACAGAACAGTCGGGTCCTTCCTTTTTCCACCCTCTTGACATGCAAAGTAGCCCCAGGCCACAGAGGAAGGGGAAGTGCCTGGGCAACAGGCAGATTTTGAGACCGAGGATTTCCGAGCCTGGTGGAGAGTAAGGGCAGGTGGAGAATTCCCTTTGCCTTTCCACCCAGTCATTTGTGCAACTGAGCTCCTGCCTCGGCACCGGCAGTGGCTGTGTTTCTAGAGCCTACTGGCCTCTGGCTCCCTGCCCCTGCTGGCTCTTCCCAGTGTCCCATTCAGAGAAACTTCCATCCCTTCCCAGGCCCTGGGGCGCCTGTGTGGCTCAGTGGGTTGGGCCGCTGCCTTCAGCTTGGGTCATGATCTCAGGGTCCTAGAATCGAGTCCCGCATCGGGCTCTTGGCTCAGCAGGGAGTCTGCTTCCCTCTCTCTCTCTCTGTCTGCATCTCTGCCTGCTTGTGATCTCTATCAAATAAATAAATAAAATCTTTAAAAAAAAAAAAAAAGAAAAAGAAAAGAAAAAAAGAATGGGTGTGGGGCAAGGAGTCTGGCTCCAAGGAAACACTGCCCAGGCCCCTCACACCTCCCAGGCCCTGGCAGGCGCAGCCTCTCCACTGTTTACACAGCTGGTGTTTGAGGGGTGCCTGCTGAGAGCCCTCAGCGGAGGTTGATTTACCACAGAGTTCTGGTCCCCAGCCTTTCTGGTGCAGAGCCTGGATTTCCTCAGTACATCCAGAGATGACTGAATCCCGGGTGGGAGGCTTCTGTTAACTAAATTTCCAAGAGACCAGGAGAATCTAGAACCCCAGTTATCAATTCATAGGAGCATATCGTCCATCGCAAGCCAGCTTCAGAGTCTTGAGTGACCAGCTAGTGCTTGAGCAGCAGGAAACGAAAGGAGGGGGTCACGTGAGGGGCAGGGAGACACCAGCCACGAATCCCCTCAGGAAACAGATGCTGTGCTTCAAATCCTGCTTATCTTCTGTGCCCCCCAGGGCCATCTGCTCAGTGCCCAAGATTCCCATGGTAATGCCTTCTTCCAGATTTCCCTGGAAACATTCCCTTGTGCAGATGAGCTGGTATCACTGGTTAACTTGGAGTCAAATGGATGATCCAGTGGGCCTAGGGAACATTAGTCTCCACTCATCATATGTGGCTGTAATCCCCTGAATTCCTAGATCCCTAGATAAGAATTCCTTATCTCCTTCATCTGGAAATCCTCAGCTCCTCAGGCACTGCTTATAGACACCTCTTGTGCAATGTTATTCTAAATACATCCCAATAATCTAGACACCAAACTTGCTGACACTGACCTACTAACCTTTACATGCCTCTTCCAGCTGTTCCAAACAGTGCTGCCCCTCAGAGCTATTAGCTCCCATGTGTCTCCCTCCAGCTCGTGCCCTGACACCTGTGGTGTAGTAGATGGAGTGGTGGGAGCCAGAGAGACCTGGCCAACCCAGTTCTAGACACACTTGTGCCACTGATTAGCAGGCTGAGGAGGGCAATTCACTTCTGGAGGCCTCATTTTCCACATCTGCAAAACTGATGGCAATATGTCCCATTCCAGAATGCTGCCAAGAAGAGGCTAGTCACTCCATGTGACAATGAACATTGAAATCCTATTCTTCATGTAACTCTAACCTGCTTTCACCAAAAAAATGGACCTGTCTCCGTTTCCTGGGATAATGGTCCTCCGAGGGACCAGGAGGCCACAACTGGGAAAGTATCTCATCTAAGTAGACTCTTGGGGGTCCTTTAATCCCATTCTCTGAGGAGTGTGGCTCACAGCTTGAGCAGTGTATGCATGTCTTCTCCCTTGAATACTGGGTGTGGTGTTGATGGTGAAGGGGATAGGACCTGTATTTGGGGCTATCCTCTCCATGCTTGATTTTGCTTCCAGTGAAAGTTCCATTTGCTCAGGAGCTCCCTAAGTTAAGGTTGTGGAGTTGGATCAGTAATTTTCACTTTTATTTTTTTTTAAACAGTGGCCCAGTTGCTCTCCAGGATGTCTTTCCAGCCATTCACTTTGAAGGCACCTTTTAGCCCTTACTGCACTGCATTGGAGATATGTGGGCTATTCAGGGCAGGGGCGCCTGGCCGGCTCAGTCGGTGGAGCATGCGACTCTTGATCTTGTGGTCCTTGAGTTCCAGCTCCACGCTGGGTGCAGAGATTACTAAAAATAAATAAAGTAAAAATGTATCCTCTACTGGGCTGCATTCCCTAGAGGAGGAGGGAGGGTCTCGCTTGGGCTAACGTTGATGTTCCACGACTGATCTTGAATGAATAAGCGTTGACAGTACTCATCTTGTCAACAGTATTTACCTTGAATCTCCCAAGACTGTGCAGGCAGGAACTGAGGGAGATATGTGTGGTGTGTGTGTGTGTGTGTGTGTGTGTGTGTGTGTAAAGCATTACCATAGTGGACAACCATGCCGGAAAAGTACTCTCTTACGTGGCAAAAAATCTGAATTGGAGTCTCAGCTTCATGCTCACACACCTCTGGCCCGCAAGGGTCCTTACCTCTCTTAGCACCACTGGGACTAAGGGAAAGGAGAGCAAACACACGTGTCCAGCTGGACCCCTTCTTGCTGTGGCTCTGAACTCTCAAATCCAGCCTGCAGTGAGGTCCCACCCATCATTAATGATTCATCGAAAAACAGAGACGCCCTGGGCCACCTCCATAAGTTATTGGCTAATGCTGCTGTCAACCTGAGGGCACAGAAAGAGGTCTAAGGGGAAATGGAGTCCGGCAAAAACCAAGTCCTCCTGGGGCTCTCGTTTCCATTCCCGGTGTTTAGTGGCTGTCCAGATGCCCAGACTACGGGCCTGGGCTCGGTGTTCGTGCGGGGATGTGCAGTGGCCGCGGAGAAGGTGTCGGGGGCCCAGCTACCCGGACTTGCAGGGCCTCGGCGGGCCCCCTCAACTCTCAGCTAGGGTGCTGGCCTACCTGGCCCGAAAGGTTGGGGGGCGTGGCCGGACCAAAATCCGGAATTATGCTGCCTCCAGCCCAGGCACCGCGAGTGGCCCCTGGGTAGGATGCGCCCCCCCGCCCCCTGCTGGCGCGGCCCTCCTTTGCGCTGCCCACCCTACCCAGAGGGGACGACCCTGGCCCTGTAGGCGCCAGGGCGACCCCGTCCCCAGGGCCCGCATTTACCCAATAAAGCTTCCAGAGAGGGTCGCCCACGGAGCAGAGTAGTCTTCCAGTGTAAGTCATGCTCTGAGGGCCAGTCCCCCAAGTCCAAGGTCAAGGGGTGGAGCCCCTGTTTATTTCCTGCCCTTCACCAACTATGTGACCTTGGGCAAGTCCCCGAGCCATGATCGCGCAGCCGAAGTATCTCTTAACTTTCCTGCCAGCTCTAACATCCTATGAGTCTGTGTTTTTATTGTCCATGCTCTTAAAGCTTGTAACCTTAGCCAGGGTAAGTCTCCCTGTCTGGGAGAGAGTTACTCCAGGACTGAGACTTGGGGTGCCCAACGCCAAGAGCCCAGCCAGAGATGTGGGTGGTTAAGAGGTTGGACCTTGTGAATTGCTGAAGCCTAGAGCCGGCTCCACAGGGGCGCTGCTCTCCAAGGTGCTGCTACCTTGTGCGTTGTCTCCTACTTGTCCTGCACTCTAGCTTTTGAAGACCACCGGCTTGGGAAGGTGGGCAGTTCGTGGTCCCCATTATCTTCTCCAGCCTACTCTCATTGGTCAGTACACATAGTTGACATTTTTCGCAGTGTCTGGCAAATTGCTATACAATCACAGCTTCAAGCTTCCCTACTTTCCACCAAATCACTAGCCCTTGACACTCCTCTTAAACTTCTGGAGCTTCCTCCCCAGTGACAGGGGGACAGACTCCATGGACACCAGGACTTGGGAAGGGGAAAACAGGAGGGCTCTTTTCTTCACCTCAGTCCTGCTGGGCTAACACTTACGAATGTCACTAGTGTTTACTCTGTAATGTATCTCCGGCTCTAGAATTTCAAGTTCTACTTAGTGACACCTATCCCAAGGTAGCTTCCCAGTGTGCTAAAGAAGAGGTCTGAGCTTCAGAGCCCAGTTGCAAGGTTCTTCTCTGAACAATGGCTGTAGCGGTGGACCAACAAATTCAGACTCCTCATGTGCAAGAAGAGCTTCAAATAGTGAAGCTGGAAGAGGATTCCCACTGGGAGCAGGAAATTTCCCTTCAAGGGAGTGATCTTGGACCAGAGATCTGCTGCCAGTGCTTTTGGCATTTCTGCTATCAAGAAACATCCGGACCCTGGGAGGCCCTCATCCAACTCCAGAAGCTCGGTCATCAGTGGCTGAGATCAGAAGTGTACAAAAGAGCAGATCTTGGAGTTGCTCATGCGGGAAGAGTTCCTGACTGTCCTTCCTCAGGAGATCCAGCTCTGGGTTAGACAGAGGCATCCAGAGAGTAGGGAGTAGGCTGTGACTCTGGTGGAAGACTTGTAGAAAGAACCTGGAAGATGGGGGCTCCAGGTGAGAACCAGGAACCTTGTTCTGAGTAGTTACAATAGGGGAGTGGGAGAGCAGATCCCCCTTGGTTTGCCAGCCAGATGGGTGATGTGTAGGTCTTTGCTCTTTGTGTCAAGTGGCATTTGCTTATTCCCCAGGCGTGGTAGCCACAGATTCCCTTCCAAGCTCACACTGACTCTTCAGGGAATGTGTAGCATTGGTTGTTCTGAGTCTTGTCCCTGCCATTAAGTAAGAGAATGATTTCCATGCATCCATGCTCCTTACTGCCTTGCAGTGATTTGCATAGGGCTGATTTCCTCCTTTGCTTCTTTGCATCTTGGGATGGTTAAGTTTTAGTACCTAAAGAATTCTGACCACTTCTAGTGCTTGAACAGGGGCAGGAGGTACACACAGAGGAGAAGGAACCGTCATCTATTAGACCGACATCGTGACAGTATCTACCTCAATGGGAGATTTTGAGGATCCTGGCATGTGGTTAGCACTCAGAAAATGCTCGTTTTCCTTATTGTGAGCATTGCAATTATGGTTAACATAGATGAACACCTTGCCCTATGCTCCCCACTTAAGGGGGCACATTTCCTGAGTCATTACACGTTTTCTTCTGAAAACTAGACTTTCTGGGATGTTTGTCTCAGCTCCCACTTCCAGGTAGAACAGAAAGCAGACTACATAGGAACTCCATGTCCCTTCTTGCTTTTCCTTGAGCAGGACTTCCAGTTCCCTGGCTAGATGGGGTCTCGAGGCTGGAGAGAAGTGAAGAGCTTTGGAATGACAATCTCCAGGACTTTCAGGAAACTTCCTGTGCCAGTGGGAAATGACTGAAAGCTAGTACGGCACCAATTGGGAAGTCAGACCTGGAATTCTGAACACAGACAAGGCAGCACTGGGCTGGGAGAGCACCCACTCCCTTGGCTTTCCCGGTTTACTACTCTGAGGTGCTAAAACCACAGGGCGAAGGGAGAAGAAGAGAAAAGCAGGTGGCAACAGGAAAGCCTGCTCCCCTTCATTACCTTTGCTCATAAATATAAACAGATTATTAGTGTTCATGATTTCCCTCTTAAATTTCTTTATTTCAAATGTCCCCTTTATTTATTTTTTTCAAGTAAACTCTACCTGCAAGGTGGGGCTCAAACCCATGACTTCTTAATCAAGAATCACATACTCTACTGACCAAGCCAGCCTAGCACCCCTCCCACTTAAAATTTTACCTGACTTTTAACTATAATTTACTGTCGCTTGGGGTGCCTGGGTCGCTCAGTTGTTAAGAATCTGCCTTCAGCTCAGGTTATGATCCCTGGGCCCTGGGACTGAGCCCCGAGTTGGGCCCCCTGCTCAACAAGAAGTCTGATTCTCCCTCTCCCACTCCCCCTGCTTGTGTTCCCTCTCTTGCTGTATCTCTGTCAAATAAATAAATAAAATCTTAAAAAAAAAAAAAACCAAAAACCTGTCCCTTAATGAGGTTAATAGAAAAAGTGAGCCTTGGCAACCCCAAATTAAACAATAGTCAACCTTAGATGATTGAAGGGGTGAACTTCTCGTGGTTAAGAGGAGCTTCCCTCCTTGGTGGGGCTCGGTAATTCTGCTGGAATTTTAGGGGATCCAATAAATAGTACTGTTCTTCCCTCACTCAAATTCCAGACCAACCAAGAACCATAGTCAGATGTTGAGATCAAAATGGCAGCTTTCTAACTGGTAGAGCCGTTGGGCAATGTGGTTTGATGTGTGGCCACAGTGGGGTTCCTCACATGAACCTTGCATTGACCCACAGGCAGCCCTAGATGACCACAGCCTGGCTGGCATAGAGCTGTCACTGCTGGTCTCTTTGAGCCATGAGTGCCCAGCTCCTTGTTAATCAAAGAAGTCCTTCCTCCTGTTTGAGGAGCGAGGGGACAGAGAGAGGCCAGGAGTATTCTCAGGCTTGTGCCTCTACCCAGAAGGCAGTATCAAGAAGAGAAAGGCAGCTTTTTATAACTGACTGTCAACCTACGGGTGGATGGGAAAAGAGGAGCCAAGCTTAGGGGCAGGACCTCTGAGGAATGGGGAGAGGAAGTAAAATGTCTGGATCCTGTCCAGCTCCCTTTCTTTAGCCTATCTCCACACAAATCTCTTGCTTAGAAGCTGGGGGATGGAGGGAGTTCTGCAGTTCTGCTGTCTTAACCGTGGTTCAGCCATAGTCCAGCTTCTTCGTTTCTGGTTAAGGGAAAGCGGACTGTGTTCTGTTACCATTGAGAAATGGTTTCTCAGTGTCCAGAAGGGGCCTCTTTCACATTGTTTCCATTCTTCTGAGCTCAGAAAGAGGTCACATTTGTGGTTTCACCTCATTCTTTCAGATCTTGAAACAAGGACAGAGGACAAGGAGAAGTCAAGCCAGGACATCTCCAAGGAAGCAGAGCTATGGGGGATGCTCTTAAAGAGACCCAAAGCAGATGCTTCCCAGGCCCTTGACTGGAGGACAGACTGGGAAGGTGAACATGGGGCAGAGAGGCCATGGGAAGTACCTTTAGAAAATGGGCAAGAGGCACTCTCCCCTCCAGAAGGAAATGTAGGTAAATTCATAGGTCCTCAGGGAAGCCATGTAGGAGGAAAGTCCCATCTCTGCTGTGCATGTGGAAAACACATCAGCCAGGGTTCATGCTTCACTGTCCATAGAGTAGCTCACACTGGGGAAAAGACACCTTTTAAGTGTGGCCATTGTGGCCGAAGCTCACATCTGGTTTGCCAGCAGAGAATCCACACTGGGGAGAAGAAGCCCTACAAATGCTCAGACTGTGGGAAGGGCTTCAGTGATCGTTCGAACCTCACAGCGCACCAGAAAGTCCATACTGGCGACATGCCCTATACATGTGGGGAGTGCTGGAAAAGCTTTAACCAGAGCTCCAGCTTACCATGCACCGGAGAGTCCACACAGGGGAGAAACCCCCTAAGTGCAGCAAGTGGGGAAAGTTTCACTGATAGCTCCCACTTCAGAACACACTGGCAAACACACACGGGTGAAAAGCCCTACCAGTGCCCTGGGTCTGGGAAGAGGTTCAGCAAGAGCTCCATGCTCAGCAGCCATCAGCAGGTCCACAAAGGAGAGAAACCCCATGCCTGTCTCAAGTGCAGGAGAAGTTTCAGCGACCGCTCAAACCTCATTACCCACCAGTGAATTCACGCTAGAGAGAAACCCTAGGAATGTGAAGAGTGTGGGAAAAGCTTCAGCCAGAGCTCTAGCCTCATCAATCTGCCAGAGAATCCATACTGGAGAGAAACCCTATGAGTGTGCTGAGTGTGGCAGGCGATTCAACAATGGCTCCCATTTTATTTTATTTTATTTTTTTTTTTAAGATTTTATTTATTTATTTGACAGAGAGAGATCACAAGTAGGCAGAGAGGCAAGCAGAGAGAGAAGGAAGCAGGCTCCCTGCTGAGCAGAGCTCGATCCCAGGACTCCAGGATCATGACCTGAGCCAAAGGTAGAGGCCCTAACCCACTGAGTCACCCAGGCACCCCAATGGCTCCCATTTTAGTGCACATCGCAGGACCCACATGATGGGGACTCCAGATGTGGTAGGAATGTCTTTAAAGTACCAGGTCTCAGAACACCACAGAATATGTTCCAAAACGGTTCGTACTGTCCTTAATTCTGTACCATGGCACCCACATGAGATAGAGGGAAAGAGTTTAGACCCCAGTCCAACAGATGTTATTTTTGTTTCCCTCTCTAAAAGCTCACTTGGCTTACAAAATACTACTCAGGGCTTTCTTCTCCACGCCATTGAAATGGAAGCTCCTGTGGAGAGGATTCAGAGACTGGTTCCAAATTTGGCTGCGTCACCGTCACAGTATGTCTCTACGATGATCCTGTGCCTTCATTTCCAAGCTCAGGACGCTGAGGGGGAGAGTCCTGTCTCTGAGACCCTCTCCCAGGGACAGAAGCTTCTGCTGCCCTGGGCTGCTGGCACCAGGGACAGCTGGCTCAGTCCCTGGGCCAGCCACTGTTGAGCTGTCTCTCTCAGCACTGGGCAGCTAGACAGGATTTATGATGACATACAGTGTTAAAGGACTTCCATGGCCTTCCCTATGGGTGGACTGGGGCCTGGGAACGGCCTACATTCTTCCACGTTCCTTTTCTTTTTTTTTTTTTTTTTTTTTTTTTAAAGATCTTATTTATTTATTTGACAGAGAGAAATTACAAGTACACTGAGAGGCAGGCAGAGAGAGAGAGAGAAGGAAGCAGGCTCCCCGCTGAGCAGAGAGCCCGACGCGGGACTCGATCCCAGGACCCCGAGATCATGACCCGAGCCGAAGGCAGCGGCCTAACCCACTGAGCCACCCAGGCGCCCCCCACGTTCCTTTTCTTAAGATGTACATGGAGTTGCTGGAAAAGCACTCAGTCATGTCATTGGAGGAGGGAAAAGGAGAAAAGATCAATGCTGGAGGTTGGCTTTCTAAACCACAACCTACTCTTCCTCTCAGTGTATGAGGTTGAACCATAGGAGATCACCATTTTGATCTCCAAACCCAGCAATTTCATGATACAACCTCAACAGACTTTTTGCAGAATAGAATTACTCCAGAGTGCAAGCAGAGCCACTGGAGAGCCTGAGAGCTCCCACTGTGTCATCAAATAGAACACCAGGTCTAGGAGATCACAAACAGGGTAAAGTAGTGGGAAAGCCTTTTCTCTCGGTAACAATGTCCTGAGCAGTAACTACAAACCACACATCGATCAAGATGACTCCCAGATGGAGGATCTGCCTCTCACAAGCCTCCTCGTTCCTACAGGGGAGGCCATGTGCAGGTTCACAGGTTCCTGGAGATAACAGGGTATCTCTGCAAAAGCAGAGCAAAATTCCTGGGGAGACTCTGACACATACACAGCAAATGGTGCTTGGAATTAAGTGGAATATAGTTTTCCCCTCTTAAAATAGTTTCCTTTGGGGCTCCTAGGTGGCTAAGTTGGCTCCTAGGTGGTTAAGCATCCAACTCTTGATGTCAGCTCATGTCTCAACTTCATGCTTGTGAGTTCAAGTCCCACAATGGGCTTTAAAAAAAAAGTTTCCTTTGTGCATATGACTTGAAAATATTTCCCCACAACTTTCCAGAAACCCACCAATTATAAAATAAAGCACTGTTGGGGCACCCGGGTGGCTCAGTGGGTTAGGGCCTCTGCCTTCAGTTCTGGTCATGATCCCGGTGTCCTGGGATCGAGCCCTGCATCGGCTTCTCTGCTTGGCGGGGAGCCTGCTTCCCCACTCCCCCCACCTGCTTCTCTGCCTGCTTGTGATCTCTGTCAGATAAATAAATAAATCTTAAGACAAAAGCAAAAACAAAAACAAAGCACTGTTGACACATGACAGTTTCATATAATTAGATTTATAAAATAGCATTAAGTGATGAGTTGGGTTTTTTTTTTTTAAAGATTTTATTTCTTTATTTGACAGACAGAGATCACAAGTAGGCAGAGAGGCAGGCAGAGAGAGAGAGGAGGAAGCAGGCTCCCTGCTGAGCAGAGAACCTGATGCGGGGCTCTATCCCAGGACCCTGGGATCATGACCCAAGCTGAAGATAGAGGCTTTAACCCACTGAGCCACCCAGGCGCCCCAAGTAATGAGTTTTTTTAATGAACATCAAAGAACTTTTTCAAATAAGTGTTATCTGTCAAAAGCAGTCATTCTGATGGGCTGTGGGCTTTTCATGTTGTTAGTATTATTGAAGACATTGAGTTTTCCTGTAAGAATGTTCTTCAAACCACCTTAGAAGGCCTCCTATCAGTGTATTTCCAGCACAGAGTAGTGTCCTGCACATAACCAAGGCTTAATAAACACTGACAAAACGAGTTTGTTTGTTCTCTAGCCCAATCGATCACCTCTCTTATCCATGAGACTTGGCTCTGCCCAATATCTGCTCTCTGAAAGTAGATTCTCTTCAAAGATGCCAATTTACTGTCACTGAGGAGATTTCAAAGAGTCTATTTTGGGGGATGGTCTTCCAAACACTATCCCAGAAATTTGAGTTCCAGATTATTTTGTAAGGCCAGGAAATAAATCTGATATGTATTATTTTTAACCATTTCACTCTTCTGAACGAGAAAGACTCTACTTGAGTGGAAATTCGTCACACTTAAACCAGTGTGGTTATGCATTATAAAAAGACTGGAAATAATCGGATTCCCTTTTGGAAATTTTTGCCACCATCCTTCCCTGGAACGGAGCAAGGAGATTCAAATAGGATAGCCATCCACTTTCATCTCCTGTGTATTTTCCCCTTAGCAAAGTAACAAGAAGACTGAGTTGGAGACTGTAGATCTTTCTTCTAGATTTTACGATC
Source organism: Mustela lutreola (assembly GCF_030435805.1). NCBI lineage: Eukaryota > Metazoa > Chordata > Mammalia > Carnivora > Mustelidae > Mustela > Mustela lutreola. Next base: position 7,703,063 of record NC_081296.1, on the reverse strand, counting down.
CCTGAAGCAGTAGGGCCTGTGAGACCACAACCCTTGGGTGCTGTCTGCCGTTAGTTCTCAAGGGAAGACGAGAGCAGGGAGTTAGCACGAGCTGACTGTCACACAGAGAGGCTTCCCGGGGAACCAAATGCAGGATGTACTCCTTACAAGGTCTGAAGTTTGATTTGAAACTAGTCACCGGTTACCTTGCTCAAGAGTGTTTTGATTTACTTTTTTGTCTACAACCATACTCAGCACAAGCAAAGCTCTGGGGCCTTTCACTTTTAGCTCAACTCAGACTCATAATCATGGCTTCAAAGTTTTTGAACCAGGCAAGCAAGGTGACTTCTGGAAGCTGTCTCCTTGGAAATCCCTCAAGATGAAAATAATAGTGAAAGTTCTAAGTGGGAATGCATAAAATTCACTTTTTTTTTTTTTAAAGATGTATTTATTTGTCAGAGCAAGCGAGTCAGCTAGTGCACAAGCAGGGGGAGGGCAGGCAGAGGGAGAAGGCTGATGGGGAGCTTGATGCTGGGCTCGATCCTGGCACGCCAGGATCATGACCTGTGAGATGAAGGTAGATGATTAACCGACTGAGCCCCCCAGGTGTCCCCAAAATTCACTTCTATTATAACAGCTGCAATAGATGACACACAATAGATCTAATTATGCATTGCAGAACTTTAAATGAATTTTAACTGAAGCTCATAGCAAAAATAGTGGCCCTTATTCTCATTTACAGATAGCTAGAAACGGGAGGTGGTGTCAGAAGCTAATCCTGCTAGCAAGTATGTTCACCCATTAAACAAATGGATGCCAAGCAGATCCTGAGAGTGGAATGATCAAAGGGTGAGCCCTCTTCATAGACGCAGCCCCAGGGCAGCCCCAGGGCAAGTTGTCATAGACGCAGCCCCAGGGCAGAAGCTTTGTGAGGCTGAGGTCCCCCCAGGGCTGACCCGGCCACATGGGGCACTGTGCAGGTGACCTAGGCCTCCCCTCTCCCACCCAGCCCAGCATGGGGGTCCCCCTCACTGGCTTTGATAGCTCTTGCTCTGCTCCACCTGCAGAGAACCCACCCTCTCCCTTTACTTCCCTCCGGGACTCTAGCCTCCTGGTGTCCTCCCAGCTCTGGGAGTCCTTGGGTCAGGAAGGCGGGGTGGGAGGGTGAGGGGAGTCGGGGGGGGGGGTAAGGGGGGGCCAAGGCAGCTCCTCCTGCTGCATATTCAGGGAGGCAGGCCCTGGCCTGAGCCCTTTGCTGCTGCAGGGGGTCGGTAACTATCACAGCCACTGCAGTGTGGGCCACAGCGCAGAGCTGGGCCTTGGGTACTGATCTGTCTGACTGCACCATGGATGTGTGTTGGGGGGTGGGTTCCTGATCGTCCAGCATTGGACCCCGGCTGTGCACTGCTTGGAGCCACAGAGGCTGTGGGGGTTGTCCTGTGAAGTCCATACCCAAGGGAATGATTGTGTGTGCTCAGAATGACTCCTGAGAGTCCCTTTCAGAGCCTGGAGGCAAGGACAGCATCTCTCTCAGGTCTGTGAGATGCTCCTGGACTGAAGGTCCACAGGAGCAAACCCTGCGGGGAGCAGCAGGAGCCTGTTGCCCACCACTGCCCTGGATAGCTGGGCCCTTTTGCCCATGGGCCGAGGTGCCACCTCCCTGTCTGGGTCTCGTCCCCTCTCTGCACCCCCTGTTCTTATCTGCAAAACAGGGAGGAGGAGGACCCATCACTCCTGGTTCTGAAGTCTGCATCCCCAAACAGCTCACCATCATTCACAGCCTGTGAGCCTCCCACCAGGGCACACAGTAGCCCTTGTCTAAATAGTCAGGGCTCTAAGTCAGGCTAGGCACCTGAGATTCTTAGCCTCTCCCCTTCACAGCATCCTTCAGTATGATGTGGAATGCCAGATTTGTGTGGGTTGTTGTTTTTTTTTTTTAAGCTTAAAATCGTTGTTTTTAGGATATTCAGAAGATTGTGCAACTGTCGCCACTATCTAATTTTAGACCATGTTCTTCACCCCAGGAAGTTCCAAACTCATCAGCAGGCACTCCCAGTCCCCACGGCCCACAGCCACCACTCCTCTCCTTTCCGTCTCTCAGGACTGGCCTGTTCTGAACATTCCCCGGAAATGGAGTTCTACAGCAAGTGGCCTTTCGTGACTGGGCCCTCCCCCCAGCCTCCTGTCTGCAGGCCCCTCTGCGTTGTGCCAGGTGTCCGTGCTGCCGTCCTCCTTCTGGCCCAGTGACATCGAGCTACACAGACACGCTGCACTGGGTTAGCCCCCTCATCAGCCGGAGCCCAGCCGGCTTGTTACACCAGTGCTTACTGAGAATCATTCGTGCACACGTTTTGACAAGTTTTGTGTGGACACATTTTCAGTTCTGGTGGATAAACGGCCGAGGAGTGGAATTGCTGGGCCGTCGAGTAACTCGAGGTTTAACCTTCTAAGGAAGCGCCAATCTCATTTTCCAGATAGGCAGCACCACTTTACATTCCCACCAGCAGTGTATGAGGGTTCAGATTTTTCCACATCCTCCCCCCAAACTGGGTAAAGTCTTTTTTTTTTTTTTTTTTAAAGTAATCTCTACACCCAGCATGGGGTTGGAAGATCAAGATCAAGAGCTGCATGCCAGGCACCCTTAGTCTGGCTTTTGGTTCTAGTGCTTCTGGAGGGTATGAAGTGATGGAACCAGGTTCAGAATGCACTGGGGACTCCTGCAGGTGGCAGGATGGCAGAGGGCTGTGCGGGAGGAGCAGCAGCCCTGCCGCACCTGCTCTGGGCCAGGTAAGACCCCGGTGTGTGCCCGCAGCCTCTGGCCACACTCCCTGCCAATGGCCAGTCCAGCCTCCTCTCAAGCCCGCGTGCACACGCCCACTGCATAGCCTGCCCTTGAGAGGATGGAATGGAAGAGGGCGTGCAGGCTCTGGAAGTAGACTCTGGCCATTTGGACAAGACCTTCTGGGCCTGGGTCCCTAGAAGATGGCCTAGTGGAGGGATGCAGGCTCTGTGGGCACACAGCCATGGCCCGTGGCCTTCTCAACCTGGGGGAAGGGCCCAGCTAGAGGAAGGCTGGATGGGGCTGGGCATAAAATGTGCCCTCTCCCCATGTTTAAGTGCACAATTTGGGGGCATAAAGTACATCTGCATTTCTGTTCAGTTACCGCCACCCTCCAACACCAAGACTTTTTCATCGTCTCAAACTGGAAGTGTATCCATCCCACAGGAACTCGGAATGCCCCTGCCCCAGTCTCCAGCCACCACTATTCCACTTCCTGTTGCAGCCAACTGGCCTGTTTTGGGTCCCTGGTGGAAACAGCATCTTTGCGTCTGGCTTACTTCCCCGCACCTGTTCTGCCCAAGTCCAAGGGGGCGGTGCTGGGCAGAGAGACTGAACCATCTCGCTGACTGGTCATGCTTCCCGGAGGAAATATAGCGCCAACCACAAGCAAGCACAGACGGACAGATGGCCACCGATGTGGGCACTGGTCAGATCCGTGCGCTCTTCCTGCCTGGAGGAGGCCCGCAGCCCGTCATTCCGAGGTCACACTGCGGTCAGGGCCAGGCCACAGCCCCCTTTCTCAGTCTTACTTCCAACTTGCTTTCTCCCCAGACTGGGGCGTGCCCTTTCTCACTTCTGTCTTTTCCCAGGTGCTCCCCTCTGCCTGGAACACCCCACCCTCTCCTTCTGCCCGAGGGAAGGACACAGCTCAAATAGCCCCTCTCCTGCTCACGCAGGGTCTCAGCCCTCTATGCTCCCAGATCACACGGCCCCCTTCCCCCAAGCAGTGGTTCCCTCAGCTCCCCCACCGTGGGGCCGGGTTGTACCCCTCTGACCTCATAGCCCCGCAGCCACCTGGGCGATGCTGGAGAAGAGCTGGCCCAGAGAACCAGAACCTCCAGCCGCCCCTCCTTCCGCCACCGCCGTGCCACACCCGCTTCCCTCCCTCACGCCAGTGCCTGCGCCCGCTGACAACAACCAGTCACAGCCACCACGTGGCGAGACCGTTCGCGTTTCCGTCATTCCCGCAAACTTCACTCCGCCTCGCTGCCCACGTGTCTCGGGCTGCAGGTTCCCTCTGCACCTGCGCTCCGTGCCAGGGCTCCTTCCAGACCCTTGGCCCCGCTTGACCCCAGAAGCCCAGCCTCACACCCGTGGGGCTGACCTCGGCACTGACTCTGCTCTCCCTGTCGGAAGCTCAGTAGAGAAGTGCAGGACGGATCTGGCCCCTGGGTCACACGTCCTGGGGGACCCCCTAGGCCGGAGGAGGAGGGAGTGGGAGGCGGCGCCCGAGAACCGGCTGCGACTGAGTGTCCCCCCCCCCCCCCCCCCGCCGCGGCCTTTGAGAACACCCCTTACTGCCAGGGACGGGCCTCCTCCTGCGGCCCGGTCACCTCCTTCCGGACCACGGCACACTGTGTTCCGGAACACACGCTTCCGAGCGCTCACACGCGCGACGGCTGCCCGCAGCCGCGTTACTCACCTCCGCTCCTTGGCTCTTCGCTGTATTTCTTGCTTCCTCCTTTGTAATCTCTCCAAATCTCGCTCTTGTATTGTGAGTCTCCGTGAGGCCAGAACAGTTCCTGAACGCTCTCCCCCTTCCATGCTGAGCCTCCACCGTCTTTGCCCAGAGCTGGACTGGAGCGGACCCTGTGCTCATGGCGACGTGCGTCGCGGACGGTCTTCAGGTTCCTCTCGGGGTTCTCTGGGGCTTCTTTCTGGAGGAGCTGAGGGAACCCCGGGCGTTCCTCCCCGGGCACTGTGTAGGTTCCCAAAGGAGCGTTCTGGAAACTGGAGGTGAGGATTTGTAGCTGTCGCCTACACTGGAAGCACGGATGGCGTGTGGTGACAGGGGCCACATGGCCGGAACGCGATTGTGGAGCCTGCGCTGCACGACCAGCGCTACTGCGCCTGCGCGGAGGGCGGGGCCGCTCGGGCCGGGTCACGTGCTCGCAGCCCCAGCAGCACCCGGGAGCTTTCTCCAGAGGCAAACCCTCGAGCCTGCACCTCAAATGTGAAGTGGTTTTCTAATGTGGTGACTTGGCCACATTCCCCCAGAAGTCATTCCCCTGTGCGTTTCCAGATAGAGTGAGCCACAAGACTCGTTCCAGAGCTCTGCCAGCGGTCCAGTCTCTTCCCCCTCCAGGGCCCCTGCCCCCTTCTACCTGAGCGGCTTAGAAATCTTCCTGAGTTTCCTGGTGTCTCCAAATCAAGCATGAGCTCCTTATTCTGCTTGGAACTGGGGCCTTGTGTGACCGCCCCGAACTGCCCTGCAGCTGCCTATGGTCCTCCCGCTGTTGCCCTGGCTCCATTCAGATCAGATCTTGCTGTGCCTTGAGCAAAGCCTATGCTTTCTAGCGTGCATCTGTGCTCTGAAGTGTTGAGTGGGCATGGCTCTATCCCATCCCCATCTGATAAAATCCTGGATGTCCTGAGTGTATGCCCTTAGAGACCCACTCCAGAAAGCCGTCCTTACTTCTGGCTTCTGGTCTCCCTTCCCTGTTGTCAGCCCCAGCTTCCTGGGAGCACCTCTAAGCCCCTCTCCCCAAAGCCATCTGCCCCAGAGCTTTTGGATTCTCCTTGTCCTTTAGCTTTTGATTATGTTCCATCTTGTTTTCTATTTTTATGAATAGCTGTCTCATTTGTTCTAGCAACTTCTAAAATCCAAGAAGGCACGGAACCCGTTTTCTTCTTTCTTTCCTTTCTTCTCTCCCAGCACCGCGCACAGAGTCCCCCACACTGTGGGAGCTCAGTACCTGGCGCAAACACACGAACCCTTCCTGCCCACTGGCAGGGATAGAGAGGCTCCTTGCTAGCACAGTCCATGAAGGAGGCAGAAGGATCGCTTCTTTGTTCCAGGCCTTTTCCTTGAGAAAGCCATGCTAAGCTTTTGTTTTAAAACAAAATGGGGTCAAGGCCACATTTGGCAGAACACAGCCTGGCCATGGCCAAGTCTGGAAAGCAGGAGAGATGAGGCTGCAGACCTGGGGGGAGGCTCAGACCAGAGGGCAGCCTGGACAGCTCAGTCCGGCAACAGAGCCCTTGTTCTCAGTCTCTGGTGTCTTCATTCTTTTTTTTTTTTTTTTTTTTTTAAAGATTTATTTATTTATTTATTTGACAGAGAGATCACAAGTAGACAGAGAGGCAGGCAGAGAGAGAGAGAAGCAGGCTCCCTGCTGAGCAGAGAGCCCGACATGGGACTCGATCCCAGGACCCCGAGATCATGACCCGAGCCGAAGGCAGCAGCTTAACCCACTGAGCCACCCAGGCACCCCTGGCGTCTTCATTCTTGGAAGTGCCACCTGAATGCTTTGTTCAGCCAACCCAGTGAATACTATCATGTTTATGCTATTAATAGAGATATTTTAAAATTTTTATTTTTTTTTTTTTGTAATCTCTACCCACAATACGAGGTTTGAACTCATAATCCCGAGATTGAGAGTCAGTCCCGTCCCCTTCCGACTGAGCCGGCCAGGCGCCGCAAAGATATTTATTCATAAAACATGTTTCGAGGACGGAGGCTTGTGCTACTCCCATTCCTCAAATTCCAAAGGCTCAAGGACATCCCTCCCTGTCTGGCCTGAGTACAAACTAGAAGGTGGCCTCTCTGACCGGATGTTGTCCATCTAAAGTGCAGGAATCACGCAGGAGACCAAGGGCATTTCCTTGCGTGGGACAAGTTGTGAGTGGAAACCCTGGGTATGGAGAAGCCACACCCCCAGGGAGGACATGTGCCTTTTGTGCGGGGAAGCTGGCCACGCACCTGCACATTAATACAGGATGGAGCAAGTGAACCAGGGAAGGGCAGCGATTGCAGGCCTCAGGAGGGCATCACTGGTCCTGATGCCTGTCTCTCCAGGGAAGAGGATTTTCGGTTGATGTGAGATTGACCCCTGCAGTTTTTGCCTGGAGGCTGTGTTTTCAGTCTGCGGTTCACAGACCCACTGAAAGACCATTTATGAAAAGCACCAGTTATCTCTACTACTTGTTAGAAAGTCCCAACCTAAACTCAGAACACTTCCTTTTCTTCTATTTTCCTGGCAGTTTGGTGAATGACAACCCAGACTGTCCAGGGTAATCCTGAATATGAAATACTTGTCCTTGCGGATCATCAGAGTGTCTCAGTTCAATTGTGGGTGGCCAGGCCTTACCCCAGACTCCTCTATCCGTCAGCGGCCTGAGGCCGGAAATCGTTTCTCAAATTGTATGGCTCAGTTTGGGGTTCAGAAACTATGGTACTGTAGAGCTAAGACAGCTTGCGTCTGGACTGTTGTCTGATTGCTCTGCCCAGGGTTTGTGCACCTTTCTGTAAGCGGCGAGCAGAAAGGTAGTGCTAGAGCCTGCAGATGGGAGGAGTCAGAGGCCCCAGTGGTCTTCCCCGGACCCCCCACCACCACACCAGTGTGGGGGCAACATCAGGGGAAAGATGAAATGCTCCTCTCCTGACATACAGATTTGATCTCACAGAAGCTCCACCACCCAAGAAAGAAACTGCTGATGTCAGAGGGAAACAAAGGGGAAATTCTTGGGCTCAAAATGGATGAACTCTGCTGTGTAAATCCGTGACCCTCGGCGCAGTGTGTGGTCCCTGAGCCCACAGCATCAGCATCCTCTGCACTTGTGTCAGAAATGAACTTCCTGGGCCCCACCCCACACCTACTGCACCAGAAACTTTGGGCTTGGGGCCCCCTACCCTGTGGTTTACCAAGCCCTCCAGGTGGTCCTGATTTAGTCTCCAGTTAGCAAGCTGCTGCGCTAGACCTTTGGTTCTCAAATTTGGCCACACATCAGAATCACTCAGGGTCCCACTCCTAGGGATTCTGATTTTCTGGTTCCACTGGCATGGGGTGTGGCCCAGGCAAGGAAATTTTTGAAAATTCCCAGATGGCCCTAAGCCGCAGCCAAGTGTCAAAACCACCGCTTAGGGCCTTGTTACTCAAAGTGTGGTCCGTGGACCAGTGGTGGCGATGTCACCTGCAGCTTGTTTGGAAAGCACGCTTAGTCTCACCCCAACCCACAGGAAGCAGAATCTGCATTCAGCAAAATCTCTGGGTGATTCGCCTGCACTTTGAAGTGTGAGAAGCACTGCTCTAGCCTAGAGGGGAGTGGACATTGTTAACTTCAAACCTCCTCTTATCCAACAGCTGAGCCCCAGAGTCACAGCTGACCTCCCCAGGCATCCGTAGCCCCACCTGGCTTTGGGCAAGCACAGGCAACAGGTTACCTAGCCTGCGTTTGCTGCCCCAGAAATGCTCCCTTCTTGCTAACAATGAGCAAGTGCATGCATTTTTCATAACAAGACAGGGAACAGAGAGTGTTGGGGGGTTTGGAGAGGTGTTTGTCTTTTTAAAGCTATGAGTCTCAGTTTCAAAACAAAAATCACCTTTAAGTCACTGGAATATTTGCAGTGTAGACCTTACAGAGCTCTGAGAGGGATGTAATGTTCTAACTGTAGAATGTTTGGCAATCATTCATTTAAACCGATAACAGAGCCCATTGCCGTTGTTATCAGAGGCCAATCTCTCAGGCAGCCCAAGTGCATGGGGAACAGTGCTCCCAGCCACTCAGGCACCAGAGCGCCCTGATGGGGAGAACCCTGCCCGGGAGGAAGCTGGGTGAGAATCACACCTGTACTTCAGACCCATGGCTCTGACTATGGCATTGAGACACTGGTGTGTCCGAATCAGGTGGGCTTCACCAGAATTTGGAGTCTAACCCACACCAACGTGCCAGAGTCTGCGACTATTTAGTTCATTTTTCTAAATCAATCACAGTAAATTCAGGTTTATCTCCCCACTGATATCCGTTTTCCTCACACTCATCATGATATGCTTTCCAGTGAGTGAGGAAGAGGAGGGGTCTGGCCGGGCAGGGGGGCACACACAGCCCTGAGAGCAGCCGTATGGATGTGCGAGTGAGTCCCCTGTGGAGGTGGAGGGCGGGGGCGGAAGGTCCAACCACCACTGCTTTAGCCTCAGCCTGACTGTGGCTTTTGTTTACTAACCCAGAAGGGAAGGAAAGAAGAGGGCCTAAGGCAATTCAGCAACAGGTTCAGTGAATGGCCTTTGGACAGTGGTTTCACTATTTCTAAAATACGAACATTGGACCCTTACTTCTTTTTTTTTTTTCTAATTTTTTAAAAATTTTATTTATTTATCAGAGAGAGAGGGGGGGAGAGAGCAAGCACAGGCAGACAGAATGGCAGGCAGAGGCAGAGGGAGAAGCAGGCTCACTGCTGAGCAAGGAGCCCGATGTGGGACTCGATCCCAGGACGCTGGGATCATGACCTGCGCCGAAGGCAGCTGCTTAACCAACTGAGCCACCCAGGCGTCCCTGGACCCTTACTTCTTAACTTACACAGAACTGGATCTCTGCCTTACAAGTGACAAATTTCCAGTAGATTATAGAGCTCGACTCTAAAAGACCTGGAATAACATGTAGGAGAATGTGTTTATAATCTTGCAGTGAAGGACTTCTTAAGCAAGACAGAGATCTTCAAAGCTGGATTGGACTCAGGAAAACAGAAAAGTCCTTTCTATAAAAAAGGTACCGTGAACAAAGTTAAAAGACAATACACCAAATGGAAGGGAATATGTACAACAAAATCTGCAAACAGCAGATAACAGTCAAACACCGTTGATCTGGGGGCGCCTGGGTGGCCTAGGTCATGATCTCAGGGTCCTGGGATGGAGGCCCCGGTGTCAGGCTCCCTGCTCAGCAGGGAGTCTGCTTCCCCTTCCCCTCCGGTCCCTTTCCTCCACTCCACCCCCATCCAACCCCCCAAGGTTACACACGCTCTCTCTCTAAAATAAGTAAATCTTGGGACGTCTGGGTGGCTCAGTTTGTTAAGCATCTGCCTCCTGCTCAGGTCCTGATCTTGGGGTCCTGGGACTGAGTCCTGCATCAGGCTCCCTGTTCAGTGGGGAGTCTGCTTCTCCCTCTCCCTCTGCCTCTACCCCTGCTTATGTGCGCTCTCTTTCTCTCTGACAAATAAATAAAATCTTTAACCAAGTAAGTAAATAAATAAACAAATCTTTAAAAACAGCAATAAAAAGCCCTTGATCTGTAAGAGCTTCTGTAGTCCCTAAGAAAAGTCAGTGCAGTGGAATGAAAGATAAAAGATATGAATGGGCAATTTAGAAATGTAGAAAAGTGAATTATAACTTTATGAAACCACATGTTCCACCTTACGACTGATCAGGGAAGTACTCATTAATTCTTTTGCCTACTGAACCATCGGAAATTTAATAGAGTGTTTCTGGGAAGTCTCTGCCTTTCTGAGCATTTATTTAATCTTCTAAAACTTATTTCAGAGTTAGTAGGTAATGTCATCTATTTTAAATTTGATAGAGTACCTAAAATTATGAGCCATGTATTATTCTCTTCTGACCATGATAAAATTTACATGACATAAAATTTGCCATTTTTTAAAAAAAGGTTTTATTCGTTATTTGACAGAGAAAGACAGCAAGAGAGGGAACATAGGCAGGGGGGTAGGAGAGGGAGAAGCAGGCTCCCCACGGAGCAGGGAGCCCAAAGTGGGGCCTGATCCCAGGACCCCGGGATCATGACCTGAGCTGAAGGCAGACATGTAACGCCTGAGCGACCCAGGCATCCCAATTTTAATCATTTTTATGTGTACAGTTCACAGGCATTAAATATATTCATATTGTTGTATGACCACCACCACCATCCATCTTCAGCACTGTTTCCTTTTCTCAAACTGAAACTCTGTGCCCAGTATAGAACTCCCCATTCCTCCCTCCCTCCCTTGTAGCCCCTGGCACCCACCATTCTAATTTCTCTCACTATGATAAATATGACCGCTCTAGGTACCTCATATGGAGGAATCATACAATATTTATCCTTTTATGGCTGGCTTATTCTTTCACTTAGCATAATGTCCTCAAGGTTCATCCATGTTAAACCATAGGTCAGAATTTCATTCCATTTTAAGGCTGAATAATATTCCATTCATTCATTTGTTGATAGACCTTTGGTTTTTCAGCATTTGGTTATTATGAATAATGCAGGAACATGGATGTAAGAAAACCTGTTTGAGTCCCTGCTTTCAGTTCTTTTGGATGTGGACCCAGCTGTGGAATTATTAGATCATATGATAATTCTGTGTTTAATTTTTGGAGGAGCCACCATACTGTTTTCCATAGTGGCTGCACCATTTTGCATTCCCACCAGCAATGAACAAGGGGAGAGTCATATATATATATATATATATATACACACACACACACACATATATGTATATATGTGTGTGTACATACCTATATATATTTAAGATTTACTCATTTATTTTGAGAGAGAGAGAGAGAGAGACACCACATCAAGAGTGGGGTGGGGGAGAGGGAGAGAGGGAGAGACAGAATCTCAAGCAGAGTCCACACTGAGTACAGAGGCCAAGTAGGGCTTGATCCCAAGACCCTGAGATCATGATGCAAGTGAAAGCCAAGAGTCCTATGCCCAACGAACTGAGCCACATAGGCAGCCCAAGAATCATATATTCTTTTAAGTCTATTTCAAGGATGCATTTCTTAAGATTTACTTATTTGAGAGAGCATGAGCAGGAGGGATAGAGGGAGAGAGACTCTCAAGCAGACTCCGTGCGGAGCCTGATGCAGTCTTGTTTCTTTGTCTAGTAAAAGAAGGTTCAGCTGGTCCTTAAGCCACTGACAGGGCAGGGGGGTTATTGGGTCTGGATTCTCTGCAGTGAGGTGGTAGAAAATAATCACAAAAACTAAGTATCACATCAAAAGGCTTTACAATTAGAAGTCTCATATTTCTATCTAATAGTTGGGATGCTGTTTTTGTTTACATTTAAATCTTTGACCAATTTGGATTTTTCCCAGTATGTGCTCCAACTTCAGATTTTTTTCCATTTGGCCTCACCAGTCGGTCCAGCATCATTTATTGAACATTGATTGAATGTTGTGCCTTTTTTCTGTGGATTTGAGAGGCTGCCCTTGTCAGACGTTCAAGTTCTAGTGAAAAAAAAATTCTTTTTTTTTTTTTTTAAAGATTTTATTTATTTATTTGACAGAGAGAGAGATCGCAAATAGGCAGAGCGGCAGGCAGAGAGAAAGAGAGGGAAGCAGGCTCCCTGCTGAGCAGAGAGCCCGATGAGAGGCTTGATCCCAGGACCCTGAGATCATGACCTGAGCCAAAGGCAGAGGTTTAACCCACTGAGCCACCCAGGTGCCCCAGCGTCATTAAATTCTTGTTTCTTCTGCTCATCTGTCTATCCATGTGCCACCTGTGTTCAGTTCTGAATTCACATGACTACTGAGTCTGTTTCTAGAGTGTTTGTGTTGTTTCTCTGGTCTTACTGTCTATCAGTGTTTTCTTTCCTGAGATGTGAAGTATGTTTGAACATCTGACAAAGATAGCTCCTCTCCTCCCCATCCCCTGGTCTCAGTCAGTAATCCTGTCTTAACATTTTAAAGTTTTTTGTTTGTTTGTTTTGGTTTTCTTTAGTTATCTCTATACCCAATGTGGGGCTCAAACTCATGACCCCGAGGTCAAGAGTTTCATGCTTTACCACCAGAGCCAGCCAGGTGCTCCTTAAGGTTGATTTTTGCTCTGGGAGACACTTGCATGCACTTTGGGTGCGTGAGTTGCCAATTTTAAATGGTACACTTTGAGGTTAGGGTTAGGGAGGCAATCCATGAACATATATCAGTCAATGAACATATCCTCTGTCCGACCTTCTCTCAACCCCAGATTTGGCTAGAGTACCATTTCTATATTGCTGAGTAGCCTCCACATTCTCTTCTCATTGTAATGGCCACAGGCATTTGAGACTTCGTTCTGAAGTCTGGTGTATCCAGACTGGTGTATCTGGTGTATCTGGTGAGCTAATGTGCTCATCCCCAGCTTGTTTGCTCAAGTTCCCTTCATCTCGTGGTGGACCGAAGCTCACTTCCTAGTAGTTCCCTCTCGAAGGGCTCGTAGGAACCATATTCTGAGAATTTGTGCATATTCAAAGTTGTTTACCTGCCAACGTGATACTTTAAGGATGTTTTTGTTGAACACAAAATTCTGGGCATCCCCTTTCTTTTCTTGTCTGCCTTGTGTCTGCAGATGTGAAAGTCACTATAGAGAAGCCTGAGCCCAGGTGGTTCTCTTGCCCCACATAAGTGATTCGAGCTTTTTGCCTCGTGTCCCATCTCATCACTAACCTCTGGAGTAGTCTCCCTAACACAATGCACCTTCCCAGGGTCCTTGTAGCTTCCTACGTTCATGTTTGTTCTGCTCCTTTGGTCTAGCTCCCCTGTTTGAGAACTCCAGTTATGTGTAGATGGACTCTGCTTTAGTCCAACTTCTCTTTCCATCCTTCTCGTTAATCCCTTTGTCCTCCTCATTCTGCTTTCTTTCCGTGCTCTTCTCGGCCCTCCTTTTCCCTTTCTGCTCGCCAGCGCACCGATCCTCCTTTGCACTCCTCCTCCCGCGCTCTGGTCTCCGGATTTCCTCTGCTTTTCCTCATCCTGCCATATCCCACTCCGTCTTTTCCTGCTGTCTCCCTGTCTCTTCCATCTTCCTTCCTGGAAGCAGTTGTTTCTCTTAATGTTTATTTCTCCCTTTGTTGTTGTTGTTGTTGTTGTTCCTATTTTTTTTTTTTTTTCCAGAGAAAGAGAGTGTACACAGGGAGGAGGGGGGCAGAGGGAGAGAGAGAATTCTTAAGGAGACTCCCAGCTAAGGGGGGAGTCTGAGGTGGGGCTTGATCTTGTGACCTGAGCTGCCACCAAGAGTCAGAGGCTACTCTGACTGAGCCACACAGGAGCCCCTTGTTTATTTTGATTTTAATGCATGAAAAATGTCACCTTCTCAGTCATAATTGCCATGACTAATGTGTGAGGGTCAAAGGCTCTCTCCTCTCTGCTTTACAGAAACAAAGCTTCCTGTAGAGGGTGGTCGTCTGGGGGATTCTGGCTGTAGAAGCACCTCCTGTGCTTCTCTGAACCGGAGAAGCCAGCCCTTTTGGCCCCAGTTCCTGAATGCCCTGGTGCTCTTGAGGGAGACTCCCTTACCTTCAGGAAGTGATTTTCTGCCTCGGCTTTTTATTTTTTTTTATTTTTTTATTTTTATTTTTTAAAGATTTTATTTACTTATTTGACAGACAGAGATCACAAGCAGGCAGAGAGGCAGGCAGAGAGAGAGGGGAGGAAGCAGGCTCCCTGCGGAGCAGGGAGCCCGATGCGGGGCTTGATCCCAGGACCCTGGGATCATGACCTGAGCCGAAGGCAGAGGCCTTAACCCACTGAGCCACCCAGGTGCCCCCTGCCTCGGCTTTTTAAATATCCTTTTTTTTTTTTTTAATTAAATAAGCTCCACGCCCAGTGTAGAGCCCAAGGCGGGGCTTGAACTTATGAGATCAAGACCTGAGCTAAGATAAAGAGTCAGATGCTCAACAAACTGAGCCACCCAGGCGCCCCTCCACCTGAACTTTTTGAGGTCAGCTGCCCCTCAGTTCTAGCCAAATGCCCCTCCCCCCACACCACTTTCCACACTCGTTCTCTTCACTTCCTGCCTCATTGGCCTCTGCCCTATCTCAGCGGTTTCTGGAAGCCCTTGTATGTATTTTGGTGTCTGCAAATTAATCTTCCTCCTAATCTCACTGCTTATGCAGTTTGAGTTTTTGTTTGTTTTCCCTGTTGCTTCTGAGTTCATTCCAGAACTTACCAACCAGTTCTTCTGATTTCAAGGCAGTGGAAAACCTTATCAGATAATGTCCCTGTTCTGAAGAGAACAATTTCTAAGTCATTTTTTTTTTAATGATAAAAAATGATTTATTGAGGCATCTGGGTGGCTCAGTCATTGAGCATCTGCCTTTGGCTCAGGTCATGATCCCAGGATCCTGGGATTGAGCCCACATCGGGCTCTGTGCTCAGCAGGAAGTCTGCTTCTCCCTCTCCCACGCTCCTTGCTTGTGCTCCCTCTCTCTCTGTCTCTGTCAAATAAATAAATAAAATCTATAAATAAAAAATAAAAATTTTTAAAAGGCTGCTTTCTTAAAAAAAAAAAAGATTTATTTATCTGAGAGAGAGTGCAGAGTAAGCAGGGGGAGGGACAGAAAGAAAGAAAGAGAGGAACTTAAGCAGACTTCCCGCCGAGCTCAGAGCCCAAGACCTGGAGTTCGATCTTACAACTCTGAGATCAGACCTGAGCTGAAACCAACTGTCAGAGGCTCAATGGACTGATCCACCCAGGTGCCCCTACTGGTCACTTTAAGAAATGTTTTTGGTAGTATTCGCTTGCAGAAAATAAATCAGGGCCTCTGCCTGAAGGACCCTGTAGAAGAGGGGTGCGAGCCGACCTCTGTGCTAGAAACTTGCAAAACCCTGTTGCAGGAGGTTGTAGAAGTGCAGGACTCTGGGTCCTGGCCATGTGGGGGCATGCACTGTGCCCCTTGTGCCTGTATCTGTCCCCTGGATGGACACCTGGAGCCACAGATCACCAGCAGCGTGTGTGTTACTGGGCATGAAGTGGAATCACAGGCCTACTTGTATGGTTAAATACAATCTGCTGTGGACCGATAGATAACTAGAACCCAGGGCTTGCCTGAGGGTGTGTCAGTGTTTATCTTATGCACCTACAGAAATTTACCTTCACCTACAGAAACTAGTAATCACTGAATCGACCATCCAACTTTAAATAAACTATTAGCTTCAGTGATGGGAATGTCACTAGGACCTCGTGTAATTATTTTACTAATTGTCTCTCCTGTTCTGGATGGATGTGCTTTCTCTGGAGGTCTGATGTTAGGTGCTAGGAACAATCAGGCTGTCATCCTGATCAAGAAATCATTGATTTATTTCTGTACACCCTACAGAATTCCAAAAAAAGAAGTGAAGACAACTTACAGAAAGAGAGCATAAGGGTGCTCGCTTGCAACACATACACTAAAACTGAAATAATAAAGGAAAGATTAGCCAAAGAAGGAGGGAGGCGGGAGGGAGAGAGGGAAGAAGAAAGGGAGGGGGAGGGAGGGAGGGAGCAAGCACAAGGAAATTATAGCAGAAAATGAAATACTGGGAGGGGAAAAATGAAAGAACCTGGGCTGTACAGACATCCAGTATTCTCTCTGAGCGTGTGGCTCCAAGCTTCCAAGGAGGCAAGGCAGAGAGGGCACCACAACTGGAGCCGTGAGGCAAACACATCTGGCTCAGAACAGCAATGCTGTTGGGAATGTTGGTGAGAGGGAAATTTCCTTCTTGTTCATCAAGAGGACATTGTGTGGCATAAACAGTGTTGCCAACAACTCCCTGGCAGTGTTAACATTCCTGACAGCCATTAATTTCTGATGACACTTCTCAGACTGTTCGTGACTGTTGGCCAGAGCCATGAAATCAACATGTGGCTCAGTTTCTATGGGCCTCAGAACAGTGAGGTCCAGGCTCACCGCTCTCCACGGCTGGATCCTGGAATAAAATTCAGGGTCTCTCAGTGAAGGAAGGAGACACATATGTTGTCAGCAATATGCCCTCCTGATTTCTTTCTTTCTTCCTACTTCTTTTTTTTTTTTTTTTTAAAGATTCCATTTATTTATTTGAGAGAGACAGCGTGCAAGAAAGCACAAGCAAAGGGAGGATCAGAGGGCGAGGGAGAAGCCGACTCCCCGCTGAACAGGGAGCCCAATGAGGGACTCAATCTCAGGACGCTGAGATCACAATCCAAGCTAAAGGCAGATACTTAACTGAGCCACTTGGGTGCCCCCTCCTGATTTCTTCCACCAAAATATTTGAAAAGTGTTGGGCAGCAGAATTTGACAAGTTTCTGGCTGGTAGGTATTTTATATTACTGATGGGAGGTCCAACCGTAAGCTCCTACTACAGATACATTTTAAGGCTCTTCTAACTGCCCACTTGTCATCGTGTAGACACCTTGAGTCCTTGTTGCAGGGGCCCTGTCATCATTTGTTTGTGTCTTACTTATTATAATCTAATAAGATTATAAACACAGGATATACCATAATGGGTGAAATTATTAAATTTGCTCTTTTTGAAAGGAGACTGAGCTTTAGGGAAATTTCTCTGGTACCAATGAAAAACACTTTCATTCATTCTCCAAATTTAATTGAGCACCTGCCATGGTGAGTATTGGGGGTCACTGTGTACCCTGTTGCTTTCCATTGAGTAGGATTTTTAGATTCCCACCTGACTTCACTTCCCAATGGAGAAACAGGTACAGACCTACAACCCAAATCTTTAAGACTTAGAAATTCTGGGTGATCACCGAGAGGGAATAAGTTCTGACAACTAGATAAGCACGAAGAAGGAAATGAACCTGTTTTTTAAAAAGTTTTGAGGATCCTTTAGCTTCTTAATTTTCATTAGTTTAATTTTTTAAATATTTCACTCAGGTTTCCTTTCCTTCTCTCATCATTACAGGAAATTGAGTATAAATCATGTGTTTCTTCACTGTTTCAGATTTTGAGATCCAGAGTGACAATGGGGAGAACTCCAGTCAGGATCTATTTGAGGACGCCGAGCCACATGAGATGTTCTCAGAAATGCCAGAAGGGGAAGGCATTCCGCAATCCGACTGGGAAAGTGACTCTGAGAGAGACTGTGGCTCCAGGGGGCCACCGAGGAATGCCCCGAGTGGGGACCACAGGGAGGTGCCCACACAGGGCAGGGAAGTCGGGCAGCTCATCGGCCTTCAGGGCACCTATCTGGGTGAGAAGCCCTACGAGTGTCCCCAGTGTGGGAAAACCTTCAGCCGGAAATCCCACCTGATCACCCATGAGCGGACCCACACGGGAGAAAAATATTACAAATGCAATGAATGCGGGAAAAGCTTTAGTGATGGTTCCAACTTCAGCAGACACCAAACCACCCACACGGGGGAGAAACCTTACAAATGCAGAGACTGTGGGAAAAGCTTTAGCCGGAGTGCAAACCTCATCACCCACCAGAGGATCCACACAGGAGAAAAGCCCTTCCAGTGTGCCGAGTGTGGCAAGAGTTTCAGCAGGAGCCCCAATCTTATTGCCCACCAGCGAACCCACACGGGTGAGAAGCCCTACTCGTGCCCCGAGTGTGGGAAGAGCTTCGGCAACCGGTCCAGCCTTAACACACACCAGGGCATCCACACAGGCGAAAAGCCGTACGAGTGCAAGGAGTGTGGGGAGAGCTTCAGCTATAACTCCAACCTGATCCGGCACCAGCGGATCCACACAGGCGAGAAGCCCTACAAGTGCGCTGAGTGCGGGCAGAGGTTCAGCCAGAGCTCAGCGCTCATCACACACCGGAGGACACACACTGGCGAGAAGCCCTACCAGTGCGGTGAGTGCGGCAAGAGCTTCAGCCGCAGCTCCAACCTGGCCACACACCGCCGCACACATCTGCTGGAGAAGCCCTACAAGTGCGGCGAGTGTGGCAAGAGCTTCAGCCAGAGTTCCAGCCTCATCGCGCACCAGGGCACGCACACTGGCGAGAAGCCCTATGAGTGCCTGACGTGCGGGGAGAGCTTCAGCTGGAGCTCCAACCTCCTCAAGCACCAGCGAGTTCACACCGGCGAGAAGCCATACAAGTGCACTGAGTGTGGCAAGGGCTTCAGCCAGCGCTCGCAGCTCGGGGTGCATCAGCGGACGCACACTGGCGAGAAGCCCTACCAGTGCCTAATGTGCGGCAAGAGCTTCAGCCGGGGCTCCATCCTCGTCATGCACCAGCGCGCCCACTTGGGGGACAAGCCCTACCGCTGCCCGGAGTGTGGTAAGGGCTTCAGCTGGAACTCCGTCCTCATCATCCACCAGCGCATCCACACGGGGGAGAGGCCCTACAAGTGCCCTGAGTGTGGCAAGGGCTTTAGCAACAGCTCTAACTTCATCACTCACCAGAGAACGCACGCCAAAGACAAAGCCTACTGAGCTGGCTGAGGGCCAATGGAGAGGGCGATCAGGGCCCAGCCATGATGCCCCCAAATGGTGACATCCCTCCAGGAAAGCCATTCTTCCCAAGAGGTCTCTAGGGACATGGGCCAGAATCTCACCCTCACTCATCCCCGATTCTAGTATTTGCTGCCATCTTAGAGCATGGAGTCACACCCCCAGAGCAGAGGAGGGGAACTGAAGGCCACAGAGTTGGGTCTCTTTCCGTTTTGTTGCATGACACGCGATTGGCTTCCTCTCTCCTGGTCCTCCGGGCCTCAGTTTCCCCTTTGGTAGCACAGGGGGAGTGTTTCTCTTGGGGGACAGAAGACAGCATGGCCCACAGCCCAGGCTGAGGCCTCAGAAATACTGGAAAATGACAGGTGCGGTCTGGTAGTTCTGCCGCCCCTTGGTCAGGCTAAGGTGCCTTCACCAGCAGCTCCTGCCATGCCAGGCTGTTAGGTCAGAAGCAGCTTTCCCTGGCCTTGTGTCCTGGGCTTTGATTCTCAAATCAAAGGTCAAGGTAGATGGATTTTTCCAACTCAGTCATCCAGAGGAAGGTAAAGCCCTTCTCTAGTTGTAGAAAGTGTCAGGGACCCAGAGACTGGAGGGAGTATGGCCTGGAACCAGTGTCCCCGTAGCCTTTCCACTGATAAGAGTTGAACAGCACCCACCAGGGAGGGTAGAAACTGAGGAGACGCACACCTTTGCTTATGTCTCTGCTTACTGTCCTATGGTAAGTTGGATGCCAGGGGAATGCACTAGTTTTTGTGGGGTTTTGTTTTTTGAATGGGAAATCAGGGACCGCCAGCCACCTGCTGGTGGGTTCTTTGAGGGTGAAACAGTCCTGCACCCTTCAGGGTTGGCTTGTGTCCTCACCCCCACAGATACTAGCCCCCAAATCATCTCTCTATGCACTTGTCATTCCCCTGTTCTCGTTTTTATTTTATATGAGCAAGTCTAGAATTCTGTCTGGTAGCTTTTGTATACTTTCATATTTTTAAGGAAGTCTTGATTCTGGGGACAGAATCTGTCCTCTGGACAGATCTGAGCTTGAAATAGAAGTTGTCCTACAGGTGTCATCCTTGATCGTGGGATGCTACCAGGGCTTTGTTCTTGGGTCCTTGAGCCTTGAAACCATAAAGACCAGGGGATGATAGCAGGTCAAGGTGTTTGGAAGGAAGAAGAGAATGGAGAAGGTGTTTCTGGGAAATATGAAACCACCTCCTCTAGTGCATAGAGCCTGTGCTCACAATGGGCCTTGGTTCTTATAGAATGGATGCTCAATATTTCCTAATAAAATAGAGTCCCATTCTTTTCCTGCATCTGCCTTTCAATGTGAACTTGACTGTTAACCAACCCACACCTCACTTCCTACCCACTCACCTCTTGCCATAGGCTGAAAGTGGTCCAAGACCTTCAAGGAGTAAAAATCAGTGGCTTTAAAGAACACACCTTTGGTGAACCAAGACCTATGTGCTTGACCTGTGCACACATCTGTCCACTGTCCTTTGCCAACTGTGCATTCATTCAGTCTGTCAACCAAGACTTGGAGTGGCAGCTGTGGCAGCTTTGGCTAAGGAGCCAGGTGGCCACCTAAGAATGTCATTGGGAATCATCTCTATCCAGAATCAACTAGATTAGATACAAGAAGGACATCTCTAAGCTCAGCAGTGATGATTGTTAAACCAAACCATGAAGGCTGTGAGATCCCCATCATTAATTCCATTTGGCAAACACTGAGGACTTAAGTACCATCACTGTGCTAGGTACTAGGGAAAGGTGATGAACAAGAAATCCCATTACCTGTCTCCATCAAGTTCTTACAGGAGGAATAATCCCATCTGTCTGGGAAGCTACAAGAACCATTCAAGGGAGAATGGATAGGGTGCTTTCCTAGCTGAAAATAAGTTCTGGGATTTGGGTTGTAGAAGATACTGTCTCTCTTCTTCCCCCAAGTCTCAAGGTAAGAAAAGAACTGAACTGACATTAAGCTTTGCAAAACTTTCTGTTTTACTCCTCTCTACCTGGTAGGCACACAAAATATCTTAAAAAAAAGGGACACAAGATCAGGCTGGACCCACAATGGGAAATGACACACTGTGGTCCTAGAAAGGTCAAGAGTCTTTAGCTTCCTGTCCTGCTTGCCCATGAAGCTGGTCTGCTGAAGCAGGGAGGGCGTGACACATACAGGCCTTCATGCCACTCAATGTGGGATGGGAGGGCAGAGTCTTCTTCCCTAAAAGCCGTCAGGAAGCCCTGGTCTCCTCGGCAGATCTATTTCCACCATGTCGTGGCTCTCAATTCAGTTACGCCTGTGTTTCTGTACCAAGAACATCTCCCCTAAATTTACATGCCTTTACGGACTGAGGTTTTGTCCCCAGTTCATGGGAACAGCCTTGGGACAGTTAAACATAATAAGGGCGTCCTGGATGGCTCAGTCAGTTAAGTGTCTTGACTTTTGGTTCTGGCTCAGGTCATGATGAGTCTCATCGAGGAGCCTGCTCAGCGGTGAGTCTGCTTCCCCCATCTCCCCCCCCCCCGCCACACCCCCACAGCACTTTCTCTAATACATAATAAATGGTAAAAAGAAAACAAAGAGCGATGCTTTACCATCAGCAAGTTCCCCATGCCCATTCTGGCAGGTCTCTGTGACTTGCCCACTTCCCTCTCCTGGGCCCTACAGGGGCTGCTTTGTACCCTTCAGGCCTCTTCCTCAGACCCAGTCAACTCCTAGGCTCGGCGCCCCTTCCTGGAGAACATGTCAGGAACCTCCCTCAGCATCCCAGGCCCAGAGCAGCAGCAACTCCACAGTGCGCGCCTCACTTCCGTCCTCCTGGCTCAGCCTGGAGATGGGCATTCAGGGTGGCTGAGACCCATCTCCGCCTGTGTTAGCCTCCACTTTTCTCCTTCCCTGGTTTCCAGTTTCTACCAGGTTCATCCCGTAGCTTACGTGCCACAATCATTTGTTCTAGAGCCACAGACCCAATATGTCCAGAAGCCACCTCCCTGTGGGCCTCCCTTGCATCTCTGAGCAGCACCGCCTTACCCGGCCTCGCCCAACCCCAAACCTGGGAGTCCTCTAACACTCTTTCCTCGCTTGCCTCCCTCAGAGCCCTCAGGAATCTGGCCCTACAGATCCCGTCTCCCTATTAACACCTCCCAGCTCCCACATGACCGTCACCCTCCGGCCCCGGGTACAGTTCAGCCCCTTGCAACCGCAGTAACCCCCAAGGTCCCGCCAGCCCTGCCTCTACTTCATCCTCCAAGTTATTGGCAGCGTGAGTGACCTCCGACTCAGAGCACAGCCTGTCACTGCACAGTGTAACCCCCTGGGGCTCCCATCTCTACAGAAAGGCCATGTTCCTTGGAACGCACATGAAGCCTTCCCAACAGGGCCTCTGTGGAACCTCTTCGTGGCATCCCAATACCCTGACCATCTTTGCCCCTTGACTGCTCCCCTTGAACGTGCCCTCGCCTTGTCCTCATGATATTCCCCTTTCCTGGAATGCCTCGTCCGCCTAGGGCATACCTGCACAGCTCTGGAAACTCAGCATGGGTACCCCCTCCTCTAAGAAGCCTTTCCTGCACTTCTCTGGCAGACCTGACCCTGTTTCCACGCCTGTGCACTGTCCAGCTTCAGAGCCTGGGACAGGATTCTGCCCCTCCGCCTTCTCTTTGTCATGTTCACACCGAACTCTGTCTCCAGCCCCCAGCTCAGGGCCTGGTGCATGACAGGAACTCCCTTAACTTTTACGAGTTGAGTTCTCTTCATGGGGATAGACGGAAATGCAAGAGGCAGGTAGTCCCAAATTCTGAGCTGGAAAATGGACTCTGTCTCCCACACGTCCCTTTGGTTAAGATGTTAAATGTAAGTTAGTTTTAACCTCAGTGCCTCTCACCTAAGATATGGTTTATTGGTATTGGTGGATGAAGTTACAGCTGAAGACATTTATAAAAACCAACTAACCAGAGCTCCTGGCTGGCCCAGTCGCTAGAGCATGCAATTCTTGATCTCGAGGTGGTTAAGTTCAAGCCCCATGTTGGGTGTTAAGGATTACCTAAAAAAATAAAACATCTGTGGGGTCTGAGTGGCTCAGTCGGTTAAGTGTCTACCTTTGGCTCAGATTGTGATCTCAGGGTCCTGGGATCAGGTCCCGCATTAGGCTCCCTGCTCACCCAGGAGCCTGTTTCTCCCTCTGCCTGCCACTCCCCCTGCTTGTGCTCCCTCTCTCTGAAAAATAAATAAAATCTTTAAAAAATAAGAAAAATCTCTAAAAACAATCAATTAACCAATATCCTAATGAAACAACTTATATTTTTGAAATACCACAGATATCAAAAAGGTAGTGGAAAACTAGGCATCTTCTTTGCACAATCTGTTTCTCTTCCCTCTGGGCAAGCGATGGAACTTGGAGACTGTCTCTAATTCTCACCTTTTGGTCCCAGTGCATTCATAGGACTATATCCTGAGGCGGTACTCCTTAATTTTTTTTTTAATACAACACACAGATAAGTATATGGAAGTGTAAACTCACTGCACTTTTTAAAAAGATTTTATTTATTTAAGATTTATTTATTCATCTGACAGAGACACAGCAAAAGCCGTCAGGGGGAACGGAGACACAGCAAAAGAGGGGGAACGGGAGAAGGAGAAGCAGGTTCCCCGCAGAGCAGGGAACCCAATGTGGGGCTCGATCCCAGGACCCCGGGATCAAGACCTGAGCTGAAGGCAGACGCTCAATGGCTGAGCCTCCCAGGCACCCTGACTGTGGTTTTACAAACTGAACACACCTGTGTAACCAGCACCCACATCAAGAAACAACTTAGCCACATCCCAGAAGCCCTCCTCGGGTCCTCTCCAAGCAGCACTTTGTCCACTTGCCCCCGTTCTCACGTTGGACGTAGTGGAGGGAGTGTTGGGAGCCGGTCAGACCCGGTTCTAGACACTTGTACCACTAACCACACACCCTCACTTTCAATAAGAGATTTTACAACTTGTGGCAGGTCATAATGAAGACTTTACTTTTTTCATGGAGTTTTACTTCTCTTTGGGTTGTGTTTATAGTTTATGATAAGACACAGTAGCTCACAGTGACAGCTTACGCCATGGTGACCACGCAGAGGCTCTGTGCTAAGCTTGACCCACAGCCCCACTCAATCCTGATGATGAGGCAGGGAGGTAAGTGAGGTAGGTCTGTATCCCCACTTTAGGGCTGAGGATGTGGAGGCTGGGAGGAGAGGTTCAGTAAGGACACTGGCCAGGGCCCGTTGCACTGCCAAAGCCATGGGAAGAACACAGAAAACAACAAAACACTGAAATACAAATGACAGATTGGCTACAAGTCTTTTCTGGAGCTGGCTTCAAGAAGACCCACAACTGTCATTGGCCCTTCCTTGCACGTGACCATGTGACCGGCTCTTCCCAGCCTTTTATCCCTAATGTCGGGTCCTGTCTCATTACAGGCTCAAAGCTGGGCTTGCCCCTACAGTCCCTCATAGATCATCCCAGAGGTGTTCAAACCCTTCCTGTGGCTGGGCCCTGTTAGGCTATTCCAAATTTCCGGACAGAACAGTCGGGTCCTTCCTTTTTCCACCCTCTTGACATGCAAAGTAGCCCCAGGCCACAGAGGAAGGGGAAGTGCCTGGGCAACAGGCAGATTTTGAGACCGAGGATTTCCGAGCCTGGTGGAGAGTAAGGGCAGGTGGAGAATTCCCTTTGCCTTTCCACCCAGTCATTTGTGCAACTGAGCTCCTGCCTCGGCACCGGCAGTGGCTGTGTTTCTAGAGCCTACTGGCCTCTGGCTCCCTGCCCCTGCTGGCTCTTCCCAGTGTCCCATTCAGAGAAACTTCCATCCCTTCCCAGGCCCTGGGGCGCCTGTGTGGCTCAGTGGGTTGGGCCGCTGCCTTCAGCTTGGGTCATGATCTCAGGGTCCTAGAATCGAGTCCCGCATCGGGCTCTTGGCTCAGCAGGGAGTCTGCTTCCCTCTCTCTCTCTCTGTCTGCATCTCTGCCTGCTTGTGATCTCTATCAAATAAATAAATAAAATCTTTAAAAAAAAAAAAAAAGAAAAAGAAAAGAAAAAAAGAATGGGTGTGGGGCAAGGAGTCTGGCTCCAAGGAAACACTGCCCAGGCCCCTCACACCTCCCAGGCCCTGGCAGGCGCAGCCTCTCCACTGTTTACACAGCTGGTGTTTGAGGGGTGCCTGCTGAGAGCCCTCAGCGGAGGTTGATTTACCACAGAGTTCTGGTCCCCAGCCTTTCTGGTGCAGAGCCTGGATTTCCTCAGTACATCCAGAGATGACTGAATCCCGGGTGGGAGGCTTCTGTTAACTAAATTTCCAAGAGACCAGGAGAATCTAGAACCCCAGTTATCAATTCATAGGAGCATATCGTCCATCGCAAGCCAGCTTCAGAGTCTTGAGTGACCAGCTAGTGCTTGAGCAGCAGGAAACGAAAGGAGGGGGTCACGTGAGGGGCAGGGAGACACCAGCCACGAATCCCCTCAGGAAACAGATGCTGTGCTTCAAATCCTGCTTATCTTCTGTGCCCCCCAGGGCCATCTGCTCAGTGCCCAAGATTCCCATGGTAATGCCTTCTTCCAGATTTCCCTGGAAACATTCCCTTGTGCAGATGAGCTGGTATCACTGGTTAACTTGGAGTCAAATGGATGATCCAGTGGGCCTAGGGAACATTAGTCTCCACTCATCATATGTGGCTGTAATCCCCTGAATTCCTAGATCCCTAGATAAGAATTCCTTATCTCCTTCATCTGGAAATCCTCAGCTCCTCAGGCACTGCTTATAGACACCTCTTGTGCAATGTTATTCTAAATACATCCCAATAATCTAGACACCAAACTTGCTGACACTGACCTACTAACCTTTACATGCCTCTTCCAGCTGTTCCAAACAGTGCTGCCCCTCAGAGCTATTAGCTCCCATGTGTCTCCCTCCAGCTCGTGCCCTGACACCTGTGGTGTAGTAGATGGAGTGGTGGGAGCCAGAGAGACCTGGCCAACCCAGTTCTAGACACACTTGTGCCACTGATTAGCAGGCTGAGGAGGGCAATTCACTTCTGGAGGCCTCATTTTCCACATCTGCAAAACTGATGGCAATATGTCCCATTCCAGAATGCTGCCAAGAAGAGGCTAGTCACTCCATGTGACAATGAACATTGAAATCCTATTCTTCATGTAACTCTAACCTGCTTTCACCAAAAAAATGGACCTGTCTCCGTTTCCTGGGATAATGGTCCTCCGAGGGACCAGGAGGCCACAACTGGGAAAGTATCTCATCTAAGTAGACTCTTGGGGGTCCTTTAATCCCATTCTCTGAGGAGTGTGGCTCACAGCTTGAGCAGTGTATGCATGTCTTCTCCCTTGAATACTGGGTGTGGTGTTGATGGTGAAGGGGATAGGACCTGTATTTGGGGCTATCCTCTCCATGCTTGATTTTGCTTCCAGTGAAAGTTCCATTTGCTCAGGAGCTCCCTAAGTTAAGGTTGTGGAGTTGGATCAGTAATTTTCACTTTTATTTTTTTTTAAACAGTGGCCCAGTTGCTCTCCAGGATGTCTTTCCAGCCATTCACTTTGAAGGCACCTTTTAGCCCTTACTGCACTGCATTGGAGATATGTGGGCTATTCAGGGCAGGGGCGCCTGGCCGGCTCAGTCGGTGGAGCATGCGACTCTTGATCTTGTGGTC
This sequence comes from Mustela lutreola, assembly GCF_030435805.1. Classification (NCBI taxonomy): domain Eukaryota; kingdom Metazoa; phylum Chordata; class Mammalia; order Carnivora; family Mustelidae; genus Mustela; species Mustela lutreola. The sequence goes on along the minus strand of NC_081296.1, from coordinate 7,676,496 downwards.
CTTGAGTTCCAGCTCCACGCTGGGTGCAGAGATTACTAAAAATAAATAAAGTAAAAATGTATCCTCTACTGGGCTGCATTCCCTAGAGGAGGAGGGAGGGTCTCGCTTGGGCTAACGTTGATGTTCCACGACTGATCTTGAATGAATAAGCGTTGACAGTACTCATCTTGTCAACAGTATTTACCTTGAATCTCCCAAGACTGTGCAGGCAGGAACTGAGGGAGATATGTGTGGTGTGTGTGTGTGTGTGTGTGTGTGTGTGTGTGTAAAGCATTACCATAGTGGACAACCATGCCGGAAAAGTACTCTCTTACGTGGCAAAAAATCTGAATTGGAGTCTCAGCTTCATGCTCACACACCTCTGGCCCGCAAGGGTCCTTACCTCTCTTAGCACCACTGGGACTAAGGGAAAGGAGAGCAAACACACGTGTCCAGCTGGACCCCTTCTTGCTGTGGCTCTGAACTCTCAAATCCAGCCTGCAGTGAGGTCCCACCCATCATTAATGATTCATCGAAAAACAGAGACGCCCTGGGCCACCTCCATAAGTTATTGGCTAATGCTGCTGTCAACCTGAGGGCACAGAAAGAGGTCTAAGGGGAAATGGAGTCCGGCAAAAACCAAGTCCTCCTGGGGCTCTCGTTTCCATTCCCGGTGTTTAGTGGCTGTCCAGATGCCCAGACTACGGGCCTGGGCTCGGTGTTCGTGCGGGGATGTGCAGTGGCCGCGGAGAAGGTGTCGGGGGCCCAGCTACCCGGACTTGCAGGGCCTCGGCGGGCCCCCTCAACTCTCAGCTAGGGTGCTGGCCTACCTGGCCCGAAAGGTTGGGGGGCGTGGCCGGACCAAAATCCGGAATTATGCTGCCTCCAGCCCAGGCACCGCGAGTGGCCCCTGGGTAGGATGCGCCCCCCCGCCCCCTGCTGGCGCGGCCCTCCTTTGCGCTGCCCACCCTACCCAGAGGGGACGACCCTGGCCCTGTAGGCGCCAGGGCGACCCCGTCCCCAGGGCCCGCATTTACCCAATAAAGCTTCCAGAGAGGGTCGCCCACGGAGCAGAGTAGTCTTCCAGTGTAAGTCATGCTCTGAGGGCCAGTCCCCCAAGTCCAAGGTCAAGGGGTGGAGCCCCTGTTTATTTCCTGCCCTTCACCAACTATGTGACCTTGGGCAAGTCCCCGAGCCATGATCGCGCAGCCGAAGTATCTCTTAACTTTCCTGCCAGCTCTAACATCCTATGAGTCTGTGTTTTTATTGTCCATGCTCTTAAAGCTTGTAACCTTAGCCAGGGTAAGTCTCCCTGTCTGGGAGAGAGTTACTCCAGGACTGAGACTTGGGGTGCCCAACGCCAAGAGCCCAGCCAGAGATGTGGGTGGTTAAGAGGTTGGACCTTGTGAATTGCTGAAGCCTAGAGCCGGCTCCACAGGGGCGCTGCTCTCCAAGGTGCTGCTACCTTGTGCGTTGTCTCCTACTTGTCCTGCACTCTAGCTTTTGAAGACCACCGGCTTGGGAAGGTGGGCAGTTCGTGGTCCCCATTATCTTCTCCAGCCTACTCTCATTGGTCAGTACACATAGTTGACATTTTTCGCAGTGTCTGGCAAATTGCTATACAATCACAGCTTCAAGCTTCCCTACTTTCCACCAAATCACTAGCCCTTGACACTCCTCTTAAACTTCTGGAGCTTCCTCCCCAGTGACAGGGGGACAGACTCCATGGACACCAGGACTTGGGAAGGGGAAAACAGGAGGGCTCTTTTCTTCACCTCAGTCCTGCTGGGCTAACACTTACGAATGTCACTAGTGTTTACTCTGTAATGTATCTCCGGCTCTAGAATTTCAAGTTCTACTTAGTGACACCTATCCCAAGGTAGCTTCCCAGTGTGCTAAAGAAGAGGTCTGAGCTTCAGAGCCCAGTTGCAAGGTTCTTCTCTGAACAATGGCTGTAGCGGTGGACCAACAAATTCAGACTCCTCATGTGCAAGAAGAGCTTCAAATAGTGAAGCTGGAAGAGGATTCCCACTGGGAGCAGGAAATTTCCCTTCAAGGGAGTGATCTTGGACCAGAGATCTGCTGCCAGTGCTTTTGGCATTTCTGCTATCAAGAAACATCCGGACCCTGGGAGGCCCTCATCCAACTCCAGAAGCTCGGTCATCAGTGGCTGAGATCAGAAGTGTACAAAAGAGCAGATCTTGGAGTTGCTCATGCGGGAAGAGTTCCTGACTGTCCTTCCTCAGGAGATCCAGCTCTGGGTTAGACAGAGGCATCCAGAGAGTAGGGAGTAGGCTGTGACTCTGGTGGAAGACTTGTAGAAAGAACCTGGAAGATGGGGGCTCCAGGTGAGAACCAGGAACCTTGTTCTGAGTAGTTACAATAGGGGAGTGGGAGAGCAGATCCCCCTTGGTTTGCCAGCCAGATGGGTGATGTGTAGGTCTTTGCTCTTTGTGTCAAGTGGCATTTGCTTATTCCCCAGGCGTGGTAGCCACAGATTCCCTTCCAAGCTCACACTGACTCTTCAGGGAATGTGTAGCATTGGTTGTTCTGAGTCTTGTCCCTGCCATTAAGTAAGAGAATGATTTCCATGCATCCATGCTCCTTACTGCCTTGCAGTGATTTGCATAGGGCTGATTTCCTCCTTTGCTTCTTTGCATCTTGGGATGGTTAAGTTTTAGTACCTAAAGAATTCTGACCACTTCTAGTGCTTGAACAGGGGCAGGAGGTACACACAGAGGAGAAGGAACCGTCATCTATTAGACCGACATCGTGACAGTATCTACCTCAATGGGAGATTTTGAGGATCCTGGCATGTGGTTAGCACTCAGAAAATGCTCGTTTTCCTTATTGTGAGCATTGCAATTATGGTTAACATAGATGAACACCTTGCCCTATGCTCCCCACTTAAGGGGGCACATTTCCTGAGTCATTACACGTTTTCTTCTGAAAACTAGACTTTCTGGGATGTTTGTCTCAGCTCCCACTTCCAGGTAGAACAGAAAGCAGACTACATAGGAACTCCATGTCCCTTCTTGCTTTTCCTTGAGCAGGACTTCCAGTTCCCTGGCTAGATGGGGTCTCGAGGCTGGAGAGAAGTGAAGAGCTTTGGAATGACAATCTCCAGGACTTTCAGGAAACTTCCTGTGCCAGTGGGAAATGACTGAAAGCTAGTACGGCACCAATTGGGAAGTCAGACCTGGAATTCTGAACACAGACAAGGCAGCACTGGGCTGGGAGAGCACCCACTCCCTTGGCTTTCCCGGTTTACTACTCTGAGGTGCTAAAACCACAGGGCGAAGGGAGAAGAAGAGAAAAGCAGGTGGCAACAGGAAAGCCTGCTCCCCTTCATTACCTTTGCTCATAAATATAAACAGATTATTAGTGTTCATGATTTCCCTCTTAAATTTCTTTATTTCAAATGTCCCCTTTATTTATTTTTTTCAAGTAAACTCTACCTGCAAGGTGGGGCTCAAACCCATGACTTCTTAATCAAGAATCACATACTCTACTGACCAAGCCAGCCTAGCACCCCTCCCACTTAAAATTTTACCTGACTTTTAACTATAATTTACTGTCGCTTGGGGTGCCTGGGTCGCTCAGTTGTTAAGAATCTGCCTTCAGCTCAGGTTATGATCCCTGGGCCCTGGGACTGAGCCCCGAGTTGGGCCCCCTGCTCAACAAGAAGTCTGATTCTCCCTCTCCCACTCCCCCTGCTTGTGTTCCCTCTCTTGCTGTATCTCTGTCAAATAAATAAATAAAATCTTAAAAAAAAAAAAAACCAAAAACCTGTCCCTTAATGAGGTTAATAGAAAAAGTGAGCCTTGGCAACCCCAAATTAAACAATAGTCAACCTTAGATGATTGAAGGGGTGAACTTCTCGTGGTTAAGAGGAGCTTCCCTCCTTGGTGGGGCTCGGTAATTCTGCTGGAATTTTAGGGGATCCAATAAATAGTACTGTTCTTCCCTCACTCAAATTCCAGACCAACCAAGAACCATAGTCAGATGTTGAGATCAAAATGGCAGCTTTCTAACTGGTAGAGCCGTTGGGCAATGTGGTTTGATGTGTGGCCACAGTGGGGTTCCTCACATGAACCTTGCATTGACCCACAGGCAGCCCTAGATGACCACAGCCTGGCTGGCATAGAGCTGTCACTGCTGGTCTCTTTGAGCCATGAGTGCCCAGCTCCTTGTTAATCAAAGAAGTCCTTCCTCCTGTTTGAGGAGCGAGGGGACAGAGAGAGGCCAGGAGTATTCTCAGGCTTGTGCCTCTACCCAGAAGGCAGTATCAAGAAGAGAAAGGCAGCTTTTTATAACTGACTGTCAACCTACGGGTGGATGGGAAAAGAGGAGCCAAGCTTAGGGGCAGGACCTCTGAGGAATGGGGAGAGGAAGTAAAATGTCTGGATCCTGTCCAGCTCCCTTTCTTTAGCCTATCTCCACACAAATCTCTTGCTTAGAAGCTGGGGGATGGAGGGAGTTCTGCAGTTCTGCTGTCTTAACCGTGGTTCAGCCATAGTCCAGCTTCTTCGTTTCTGGTTAAGGGAAAGCGGACTGTGTTCTGTTACCATTGAGAAATGGTTTCTCAGTGTCCAGAAGGGGCCTCTTTCACATTGTTTCCATTCTTCTGAGCTCAGAAAGAGGTCACATTTGTGGTTTCACCTCATTCTTTCAGATCTTGAAACAAGGACAGAGGACAAGGAGAAGTCAAGCCAGGACATCTCCAAGGAAGCAGAGCTATGGGGGATGCTCTTAAAGAGACCCAAAGCAGATGCTTCCCAGGCCCTTGACTGGAGGACAGACTGGGAAGGTGAACATGGGGCAGAGAGGCCATGGGAAGTACCTTTAGAAAATGGGCAAGAGGCACTCTCCCCTCCAGAAGGAAATGTAGGTAAATTCATAGGTCCTCAGGGAAGCCATGTAGGAGGAAAGTCCCATCTCTGCTGTGCATGTGGAAAACACATCAGCCAGGGTTCATGCTTCACTGTCCATAGAGTAGCTCACACTGGGGAAAAGACACCTTTTAAGTGTGGCCATTGTGGCCGAAGCTCACATCTGGTTTGCCAGCAGAGAATCCACACTGGGGAGAAGAAGCCCTACAAATGCTCAGACTGTGGGAAGGGCTTCAGTGATCGTTCGAACCTCACAGCGCACCAGAAAGTCCATACTGGCGACATGCCCTATACATGTGGGGAGTGCTGGAAAAGCTTTAACCAGAGCTCCAGCTTACCATGCACCGGAGAGTCCACACAGGGGAGAAACCCCCTAAGTGCAGCAAGTGGGGAAAGTTTCACTGATAGCTCCCACTTCAGAACACACTGGCAAACACACACGGGTGAAAAGCCCTACCAGTGCCCTGGGTCTGGGAAGAGGTTCAGCAAGAGCTCCATGCTCAGCAGCCATCAGCAGGTCCACAAAGGAGAGAAACCCCATGCCTGTCTCAAGTGCAGGAGAAGTTTCAGCGACCGCTCAAACCTCATTACCCACCAGTGAATTCACGCTAGAGAGAAACCCTAGGAATGTGAAGAGTGTGGGAAAAGCTTCAGCCAGAGCTCTAGCCTCATCAATCTGCCAGAGAATCCATACTGGAGAGAAACCCTATGAGTGTGCTGAGTGTGGCAGGCGATTCAACAATGGCTCCCATTTTATTTTATTTTATTTTTTTTTTTAAGATTTTATTTATTTATTTGACAGAGAGAGATCACAAGTAGGCAGAGAGGCAAGCAGAGAGAGAAGGAAGCAGGCTCCCTGCTGAGCAGAGCTCGATCCCAGGACTCCAGGATCATGACCTGAGCCAAAGGTAGAGGCCCTAACCCACTGAGTCACCCAGGCACCCCAATGGCTCCCATTTTAGTGCACATCGCAGGACCCACATGATGGGGACTCCAGATGTGGTAGGAATGTCTTTAAAGTACCAGGTCTCAGAACACCACAGAATATGTTCCAAAACGGTTCGTACTGTCCTTAATTCTGTACCATGGCACCCACATGAGATAGAGGGAAAGAGTTTAGACCCCAGTCCAACAGATGTTATTTTTGTTTCCCTCTCTAAAAGCTCACTTGGCTTACAAAATACTACTCAGGGCTTTCTTCTCCACGCCATTGAAATGGAAGCTCCTGTGGAGAGGATTCAGAGACTGGTTCCAAATTTGGCTGCGTCACCGTCACAGTATGTCTCTACGATGATCCTGTGCCTTCATTTCCAAGCTCAGGACGCTGAGGGGGAGAGTCCTGTCTCTGAGACCCTCTCCCAGGGACAGAAGCTTCTGCTGCCCTGGGCTGCTGGCACCAGGGACAGCTGGCTCAGTCCCTGGGCCAGCCACTGTTGAGCTGTCTCTCTCAGCACTGGGCAGCTAGACAGGATTTATGATGACATACAGTGTTAAAGGACTTCCATGGCCTTCCCTATGGGTGGACTGGGGCCTGGGAACGGCCTACATTCTTCCACGTTCCTTTTCTTTTTTTTTTTTTTTTTTTTTTTTTAAAGATCTTATTTATTTATTTGACAGAGAGAAATTACAAGTACACTGAGAGGCAGGCAGAGAGAGAGAGAGAAGGAAGCAGGCTCCCCGCTGAGCAGAGAGCCCGACGCGGGACTCGATCCCAGGACCCCGAGATCATGACCCGAGCCGAAGGCAGCGGCCTAACCCACTGAGCCACCCAGGCGCCCCCCACGTTCCTTTTCTTAAGATGTACATGGAGTTGCTGGAAAAGCACTCAGTCATGTCATTGGAGGAGGGAAAAGGAGAAAAGATCAATGCTGGAGGTTGGCTTTCTAAACCACAACCTACTCTTCCTCTCAGTGTATGAGGTTGAACCATAGGAGATCACCATTTTGATCTCCAAACCCAGCAATTTCATGATACAACCTCAACAGACTTTTTGCAGAATAGAATTACTCCAGAGTGCAAGCAGAGCCACTGGAGAGCCTGAGAGCTCCCACTGTGTCATCAAATAGAACACCAGGTCTAGGAGATCACAAACAGGGTAAAGTAGTGGGAAAGCCTTTTCTCTCGGTAACAATGTCCTGAGCAGTAACTACAAACCACACATCGATCAAGATGACTCCCAGATGGAGGATCTGCCTCTCACAAGCCTCCTCGTTCCTACAGGGGAGGCCATGTGCAGGTTCACAGGTTCCTGGAGATAACAGGGTATCTCTGCAAAAGCAGAGCAAAATTCCTGGGGAGACTCTGACACATACACAGCAAATGGTGCTTGGAATTAAGTGGAATATAGTTTTCCCCTCTTAAAATAGTTTCCTTTGGGGCTCCTAGGTGGCTAAGTTGGCTCCTAGGTGGTTAAGCATCCAACTCTTGATGTCAGCTCATGTCTCAACTTCATGCTTGTGAGTTCAAGTCCCACAATGGGCTTTAAAAAAAAAGTTTCCTTTGTGCATATGACTTGAAAATATTTCCCCACAACTTTCCAGAAACCCACCAATTATAAAATAAAGCACTGTTGGGGCACCCGGGTGGCTCAGTGGGTTAGGGCCTCTGCCTTCAGTTCTGGTCATGATCCCGGTGTCCTGGGATCGAGCCCTGCATCGGCTTCTCTGCTTGGCGGGGAGCCTGCTTCCCCACTCCCCCCACCTGCTTCTCTGCCTGCTTGTGATCTCTGTCAGATAAATAAATAAATCTTAAGACAAAAGCAAAAACAAAAACAAAGCACTGTTGACACATGACAGTTTCATATAATTAGATTTATAAAATAGCATTAAGTGATGAGTTGGGTTTTTTTTTTTTAAAGATTTTATTTCTTTATTTGACAGACAGAGATCACAAGTAGGCAGAGAGGCAGGCAGAGAGAGAGAGGAGGAAGCAGGCTCCCTGCTGAGCAGAGAACCTGATGCGGGGCTCTATCCCAGGACCCTGGGATCATGACCCAAGCTGAAGATAGAGGCTTTAACCCACTGAGCCACCCAGGCGCCCCAAGTAATGAGTTTTTTTAATGAACATCAAAGAACTTTTTCAAATAAGTGTTATCTGTCAAAAGCAGTCATTCTGATGGGCTGTGGGCTTTTCATGTTGTTAGTATTATTGAAGACATTGAGTTTTCCTGTAAGAATGTTCTTCAAACCACCTTAGAAGGCCTCCTATCAGTGTATTTCCAGCACAGAGTAGTGTCCTGCACATAACCAAGGCTTAATAAACACTGACAAAACGAGTTTGTTTGTTCTCTAGCCCAATCGATCACCTCTCTTATCCATGAGACTTGGCTCTGCCCAATATCTGCTCTCTGAAAGTAGATTCTCTTCAAAGATGCCAATTTACTGTCACTGAGGAGATTTCAAAGAGTCTATTTTGGGGGATGGTCTTCCAAACACTATCCCAGAAATTTGAGTTCCAGATTATTTTGTAAGGCCAGGAAATAAATCTGATATGTATTATTTTTAACCATTTCACTCTTCTGAACGAGAAAGACTCTACTTGAGTGGAAATTCGTCACACTTAAACCAGTGTGGTTATGCATTATAAAAAGACTGGAAATAATCGGATTCCCTTTTGGAAATTTTTGCCACCATCCTTCCCTGGAACGGAGCAAGGAGATTCAAATAGGATAGCCATCCACTTTCATCTCCTGTGTATTTTCCCCTTAGCAAAGTAACAAGAAGACTGAGTTGGAGACTGTAGATCTTTCTTCTAGATTTTACGATCCCTGAAGCAGTAGGGCCTGTGAGACCACAACCCTTGGGTGCTGTCTGCCGTTAGTTCTCAAGGGAAGACGAGAGCAGGGAGTTAGCACGAGCTGACTGTCACACAGAGAGGCTTCCCGGGGAACCAAATGCAGGATGTACTCCTTACAAGGTCTGAAGTTTGATTTGAAACTAGTCACCGGTTACCTTGCTCAAGAGTGTTTTGATTTACTTTTTTGTCTACAACCATACTCAGCACAAGCAAAGCTCTGGGGCCTTTCACTTTTAGCTCAACTCAGACTCATAATCATGGCTTCAAAGTTTTTGAACCAGGCAAGCAAGGTGACTTCTGGAAGCTGTCTCCTTGGAAATCCCTCAAGATGAAAATAATAGTGAAAGTTCTAAGTGGGAATGCATAAAATTCACTTTTTTTTTTTTTAAAGATGTATTTATTTGTCAGAGCAAGCGAGTCAGCTAGTGCACAAGCAGGGGGAGGGCAGGCAGAGGGAGAAGGCTGATGGGGAGCTTGATGCTGGGCTCGATCCTGGCACGCCAGGATCATGACCTGTGAGATGAAGGTAGATGATTAACCGACTGAGCCCCCCAGGTGTCCCCAAAATTCACTTCTATTATAACAGCTGCAATAGATGACACACAATAGATCTAATTATGCATTGCAGAACTTTAAATGAATTTTAACTGAAGCTCATAGCAAAAATAGTGGCCCTTATTCTCATTTACAGATAGCTAGAAACGGGAGGTGGTGTCAGAAGCTAATCCTGCTAGCAAGTATGTTCACCCATTAAACAAATGGATGCCAAGCAGATCCTGAGAGTGGAATGATCAAAGGGTGAGCCCTCTTCATAGACGCAGCCCCAGGGCAGCCCCAGGGCAAGTTGTCATAGACGCAGCCCCAGGGCAGAAGCTTTGTGAGGCTGAGGTCCCCCCAGGGCTGACCCGGCCACATGGGGCACTGTGCAGGTGACCTAGGCCTCCCCTCTCCCACCCAGCCCAGCATGGGGGTCCCCCTCACTGGCTTTGATAGCTCTTGCTCTGCTCCACCTGCAGAGAACCCACCCTCTCCCTTTACTTCCCTCCGGGACTCTAGCCTCCTGGTGTCCTCCCAGCTCTGGGAGTCCTTGGGTCAGGAAGGCGGGGTGGGAGGGTGAGGGGAGTCGGGGGGGGGGGTAAGGGGGGGCCAAGGCAGCTCCTCCTGCTGCATATTCAGGGAGGCAGGCCCTGGCCTGAGCCCTTTGCTGCTGCAGGGGGTCGGTAACTATCACAGCCACTGCAGTGTGGGCCACAGCGCAGAGCTGGGCCTTGGGTACTGATCTGTCTGACTGCACCATGGATGTGTGTTGGGGGGTGGGTTCCTGATCGTCCAGCATTGGACCCCGGCTGTGCACTGCTTGGAGCCACAGAGGCTGTGGGGGTTGTCCTGTGAAGTCCATACCCAAGGGAATGATTGTGTGTGCTCAGAATGACTCCTGAGAGTCCCTTTCAGAGCCTGGAGGCAAGGACAGCATCTCTCTCAGGTCTGTGAGATGCTCCTGGACTGAAGGTCCACAGGAGCAAACCCTGCGGGGAGCAGCAGGAGCCTGTTGCCCACCACTGCCCTGGATAGCTGGGCCCTTTTGCCCATGGGCCGAGGTGCCACCTCCCTGTCTGGGTCTCGTCCCCTCTCTGCACCCCCTGTTCTTATCTGCAAAACAGGGAGGAGGAGGACCCATCACTCCTGGTTCTGAAGTCTGCATCCCCAAACAGCTCACCATCATTCACAGCCTGTGAGCCTCCCACCAGGGCACACAGTAGCCCTTGTCTAAATAGTCAGGGCTCTAAGTCAGGCTAGGCACCTGAGATTCTTAGCCTCTCCCCTTCACAGCATCCTTCAGTATGATGTGGAATGCCAGATTTGTGTGGGTTGTTGTTTTTTTTTTTTAAGCTTAAAATCGTTGTTTTTAGGATATTCAGAAGATTGTGCAACTGTCGCCACTATCTAATTTTAGACCATGTTCTTCACCCCAGGAAGTTCCAAACTCATCAGCAGGCACTCCCAGTCCCCACGGCCCACAGCCACCACTCCTCTCCTTTCCGTCTCTCAGGACTGGCCTGTTCTGAACATTCCCCGGAAATGGAGTTCTACAGCAAGTGGCCTTTCGTGACTGGGCCCTCCCCCCAGCCTCCTGTCTGCAGGCCCCTCTGCGTTGTGCCAGGTGTCCGTGCTGCCGTCCTCCTTCTGGCCCAGTGACATCGAGCTACACAGACACGCTGCACTGGGTTAGCCCCCTCATCAGCCGGAGCCCAGCCGGCTTGTTACACCAGTGCTTACTGAGAATCATTCGTGCACACGTTTTGACAAGTTTTGTGTGGACACATTTTCAGTTCTGGTGGATAAACGGCCGAGGAGTGGAATTGCTGGGCCGTCGAGTAACTCGAGGTTTAACCTTCTAAGGAAGCGCCAATCTCATTTTCCAGATAGGCAGCACCACTTTACATTCCCACCAGCAGTGTATGAGGGTTCAGATTTTTCCACATCCTCCCCCCAAACTGGGTAAAGTCTTTTTTTTTTTTTTTTTTAAAGTAATCTCTACACCCAGCATGGGGTTGGAAGATCAAGATCAAGAGCTGCATGCCAGGCACCCTTAGTCTGGCTTTTGGTTCTAGTGCTTCTGGAGGGTATGAAGTGATGGAACCAGGTTCAGAATGCACTGGGGACTCCTGCAGGTGGCAGGATGGCAGAGGGCTGTGCGGGAGGAGCAGCAGCCCTGCCGCACCTGCTCTGGGCCAGGTAAGACCCCGGTGTGTGCCCGCAGCCTCTGGCCACACTCCCTGCCAATGGCCAGTCCAGCCTCCTCTCAAGCCCGCGTGCACACGCCCACTGCATAGCCTGCCCTTGAGAGGATGGAATGGAAGAGGGCGTGCAGGCTCTGGAAGTAGACTCTGGCCATTTGGACAAGACCTTCTGGGCCTGGGTCCCTAGAAGATGGCCTAGTGGAGGGATGCAGGCTCTGTGGGCACACAGCCATGGCCCGTGGCCTTCTCAACCTGGGGGAAGGGCCCAGCTAGAGGAAGGCTGGATGGGGCTGGGCATAAAATGTGCCCTCTCCCCATGTTTAAGTGCACAATTTGGGGGCATAAAGTACATCTGCATTTCTGTTCAGTTACCGCCACCCTCCAACACCAAGACTTTTTCATCGTCTCAAACTGGAAGTGTATCCATCCCACAGGAACTCGGAATGCCCCTGCCCCAGTCTCCAGCCACCACTATTCCACTTCCTGTTGCAGCCAACTGGCCTGTTTTGGGTCCCTGGTGGAAACAGCATCTTTGCGTCTGGCTTACTTCCCCGCACCTGTTCTGCCCAAGTCCAAGGGGGCGGTGCTGGGCAGAGAGACTGAACCATCTCGCTGACTGGTCATGCTTCCCGGAGGAAATATAGCGCCAACCACAAGCAAGCACAGACGGACAGATGGCCACCGATGTGGGCACTGGTCAGATCCGTGCGCTCTTCCTGCCTGGAGGAGGCCCGCAGCCCGTCATTCCGAGGTCACACTGCGGTCAGGGCCAGGCCACAGCCCCCTTTCTCAGTCTTACTTCCAACTTGCTTTCTCCCCAGACTGGGGCGTGCCCTTTCTCACTTCTGTCTTTTCCCAGGTGCTCCCCTCTGCCTGGAACACCCCACCCTCTCCTTCTGCCCGAGGGAAGGACACAGCTCAAATAGCCCCTCTCCTGCTCACGCAGGGTCTCAGCCCTCTATGCTCCCAGATCACACGGCCCCCTTCCCCCAAGCAGTGGTTCCCTCAGCTCCCCCACCGTGGGGCCGGGTTGTACCCCTCTGACCTCATAGCCCCGCAGCCACCTGGGCGATGCTGGAGAAGAGCTGGCCCAGAGAACCAGAACCTCCAGCCGCCCCTCCTTCCGCCACCGCCGTGCCACACCCGCTTCCCTCCCTCACGCCAGTGCCTGCGCCCGCTGACAACAACCAGTCACAGCCACCACGTGGCGAGACCGTTCGCGTTTCCGTCATTCCCGCAAACTTCACTCCGCCTCGCTGCCCACGTGTCTCGGGCTGCAGGTTCCCTCTGCACCTGCGCTCCGTGCCAGGGCTCCTTCCAGACCCTTGGCCCCGCTTGACCCCAGAAGCCCAGCCTCACACCCGTGGGGCTGACCTCGGCACTGACTCTGCTCTCCCTGTCGGAAGCTCAGTAGAGAAGTGCAGGACGGATCTGGCCCCTGGGTCACACGTCCTGGGGGACCCCCTAGGCCGGAGGAGGAGGGAGTGGGAGGCGGCGCCCGAGAACCGGCTGCGACTGAGTGTCCCCCCCCCCCCCCCCCCCGCCGCGGCCTTTGAGAACACCCCTTACTGCCAGGGACGGGCCTCCTCCTGCGGCCCGGTCACCTCCTTCCGGACCACGGCACACTGTGTTCCGGAACACACGCTTCCGAGCGCTCACACGCGCGACGGCTGCCCGCAGCCGCGTTACTCACCTCCGCTCCTTGGCTCTTCGCTGTATTTCTTGCTTCCTCCTTTGTAATCTCTCCAAATCTCGCTCTTGTATTGTGAGTCTCCGTGAGGCCAGAACAGTTCCTGAACGCTCTCCCCCTTCCATGCTGAGCCTCCACCGTCTTTGCCCAGAGCTGGACTGGAGCGGACCCTGTGCTCATGGCGACGTGCGTCGCGGACGGTCTTCAGGTTCCTCTCGGGGTTCTCTGGGGCTTCTTTCTGGAGGAGCTGAGGGAACCCCGGGCGTTCCTCCCCGGGCACTGTGTAGGTTCCCAAAGGAGCGTTCTGGAAACTGGAGGTGAGGATTTGTAGCTGTCGCCTACACTGGAAGCACGGATGGCGTGTGGTGACAGGGGCCACATGGCCGGAACGCGATTGTGGAGCCTGCGCTGCACGACCAGCGCTACTGCGCCTGCGCGGAGGGCGGGGCCGCTCGGGCCGGGTCACGTGCTCGCAGCCCCAGCAGCACCCGGGAGCTTTCTCCAGAGGCAAACCCTCGAGCCTGCACCTCAAATGTGAAGTGGTTTTCTAATGTGGTGACTTGGCCACATTCCCCCAGAAGTCATTCCCCTGTGCGTTTCCAGATAGAGTGAGCCACAAGACTCGTTCCGGGGTGAGATCTGGAGGAAGTAAAGGGGCAGCCATTTTTCTTTTTTCTTTTTTTTTGACGCTTGGATCCCGGCGCAGGTGCATTTGTAGCTCCTGCTGGCGCCTGTCTGCATGCAGCGGGTCTGTCTTCCCGTGAGCTCTTCAGCTGCTGCCTCCCCTCGGCCACAGCTGTGTTCAGCCGTGGCGAAGGCTGCTGGCAGCTCCTGCAGGACCACCAGGACTGCAGACAGGAAGAACTGACCCGTCCCAGCCGGTCCTGGCTCCCCCTCTTCCATCCACCTTCCCTTTCCAGCTGCCTGCTCAGCAGTCTGTTCTCACCAGTCCTCTGGCTGATCCTGACGTGCGTGGGAGTTTGAGAACCGCTGATTGAGGAAAACTTTTACAGTTATATGGGCCTACAATCTACCTTTTTATATCTATAGGAAGACAGTTTTGGTTTTTTTTAAAGATTTTATTTATTTATTGGACAGAGATCACAAGTAGGCAGAGAGGCAGACAGAGGGAGAGGGGGAAGCAGGCTCCCCGTTGAGCAGAGAGCCCGATGTGGGGCTCGATCCCAGGACCCTGAGATCATGACCTGAGCCGAAGGCAGAGGCTTTAACCCATGGAGCCACCCAGGCGCCCCTATATGAGGACAGTTTTAATATACACAAATTTCCCAGAAACTTGGCTACTATATAAAACTAGGGGAAAGTGTACATTCTATTGTTCAGAATGTTCCAAAGTGTTTTTTTTTTAAGCGCATTTAAATAAATGCTACCCTGACATGGGGCTCAAACTCATGACCCCAAGATCCAGTCACATGCTCTACCAACCGCACCAGGCAGGCACCCCTCACCCGTTCAGAAAAACCATGTCATCAACTCTCTGGTGTGTCACAAATATAGCACACAGCACAAGGGTCTGATTACATCCCTATGGATGTGTGAACTTTCGTGTATGGAAATACATACTCTTTTGTATTTATACTGGTTTTGAAATTATTTGTAAGAAATCTTTTTTCCCTGTACAATTTTGTTTCAGGATAGTAAAGGGGTGTTCACATAAGGCTGACGGTATTGAGGTCCACTGTCTTGGATTAGTAACTGAGCTTGAGCGAGTGTGTGTGTGTGTGTGTGTGTGTGTCTATGAGCACACAGTTTCTGGGCCACATTTTGGTATTATATTAGGAATTGACTAGTTTCCCAGATTTTTTAAAATGAAAATGTCTCTAGTTGGGACACCTGGGTGACTTAGTTAAGCCTCTGACTTTGGTTCAGGGTCCTGGGATAGAGCCCCGCATCAAGCTCTGCGCTCATTGGGGAGTCTGAGTTTCCCTCTCCATCTGCCCCTCTCCTACTCATGCTCTTTCTTTCTCAAATAAGTAAAACCTTAAAAACAACAACAAAAGCAGAAAGAAAATGTCTCTAGCAATGGGAATTGCTGTTCTTTAAAGAAGTTTGAAAAAAAGTGTACCCACAAAATTGCCCCACCCCCAACATCCTTTTTGGAGCTGCTCCTTCAGATTTTTCTTTCTTAAGTATTGGAGAACTCAGATTTTCTACTAAAAAGTAGTTTACAGTTTTTAAGAAAATTAACTGTCTTTAGCCTTTCAAATTAACATATAATTTTACGCATTGTTCTCTTATAATCTTCATTTTTTCCCCCTTTTTCTCGCTTAATTCGTAGAGGTTTAGACGTGGTGCCTATCAGTCTGTTCTCAGATCTGTCCCCTCTGCTTGGTACTGCAGGTGCAGACTCTGGCTCACTGTGTCTCCTGGGCTCCCCTGCTGGCAAGCCAGGGGACTTCTTCTGTCTCTGGACTTCTGCAGTCTCCAAATGTGTCCTCTGCAGTCCCAGCCCCTGCTCCAGGGTCCCAGCCCCTGCCACCAGGATTGCTGTGCTCCCTTTCCCGCTGGGAGGCCCCACTGCTCAGCTCTTGTCACACCCCACCCCTTTGTCCCTCTGGGTAACTTCCTGCTGCTCTTTTCTCTCCTGGGCCCCACCTCCCCCTGCATCCTCTTCCAGATGCCCCAAAACTGAATTCCTGCAACTGAATTACTCGGCGTGGGTCCAGTCTTTCTGGCTAGACCTTGACTGATAGGGATTTTATCACTATTTTTCAGCAAAGCAGCTTTTGAATTCGTCCATCAGCTCTACTATTTTCTAAATGACTCATTTCTGCTTTTACTTGGTGGATAATATAGCTTAGCCAGCAGTATGCTGTATTATTTGCCAATTTCTGTCGAGTAAGTATTTCCATCATGGCCAATTTCAACCGTCAGTGTGACGTCACTAATAGCTCAGAAGAGATCTACAGGATCAGCTCTCATGGGGGAATGGAGGGGGGGCGGTGGTGGGGAGAAAGTACAGAAGGAAGACTTCAGAAGATGGTAAAAATGACATCTTGAAACTGAATATTTTAAATTAAGCTTCTCCAGTACATAACACTCCCTCAGCTTCATTGTTAAATTAAAAAATCATTTCATTTGAAAATTTCTTAGGTTTTTCTCACTTCAAAATAATTCCTAAGTTCTTTGTATTAACTTGAGCCCCTGCCCCAAATTCTTACATGGAAACCCTAACCCCCAAAGTGACAGTATTTGGAGACACAGCCTTTTAAGAGGTAAGTAAGGTTAAATGAGGTCATGAGGGTGAGGCCCTAATCTGAAAGGGCTGGTGTCCTTGTGAGAGGAACAGAGACCAGACCACTCTCTTCAAGGACACAAACGGGCCCCGTGTGCACACAGCGATGGTGGCTCTTAGAAGCCAGGAGACGAGGCCTCAGAAAGAAACGTGTTGGCCCTTGGATCTTAGACTTCCAGCCTCCAGGACTGTGAGCAGAGAGTGCCTGTTGCGTGAGCCCACAATCTGTGATGTTCCATTAGGGCGGCCCGAGCTGATGAATACAAGTGTGCCCACTGGTTTGGCCAGCAAACCAGAGCCCATGAAGGTCACAGAGCTTGTCTGGGGTGACAAAAAAGTTTTGGAATTAGAAATAGTGATGGTTGTGCAACATGGTGAATGTAGTTAATTCTACAGAATGAATACTTAAAAATGAAGAAGACTGGCAAATTGTGACATATATTTTACCATACTCTTTTTAAAAATTAGTAATATATAACCAAATAGAAACCTTCAATGGGTGAATTGTATACTGCATGTATTATATGTAGGGTAAGTGAATTATATCTCAACAAAATTCTTTTTTAAGAACTCAGAGCCCAAAATGAGTAATCAAGTAATTTCAAAAGCTAACTTGCTGAAAATTCCTTAAAAGATGTGCCAGTGAGAAATTCTATTAACAGGAATACACTTTAATATTTGCTACCAAAAAGAAATGTCCCTTGGGTCAATTCCTCTGGGAGGCTGGGGGCAGGCATGGGAAAGCACCACCCGGGCCAGGTGTGTCCCAGTGCAAACCACCTGAAGAGTGGGGGGAGGTCCGGTCTCTGCCACAAGGCGTATTGGTGAGAATGCCCATCTCCTCATCCCGGCTGTTCTCATCTTTAGAAATCTTTGCCTCTGAATGTTTAACTACACAAGGAGTCCTAATTTCACACATCCAAGACGTACAGACGAAAACTACAAGTAATGATTTTTCATTGATCAGACCAGCAAAGGCAGCCACTAGAGTCACTTGGCTGGGGAGGGCAGAGAAAGACACCCATCACTGCTGCCTTCACAAACCGCACGGCCCCCAGGCAGGGCACACCAACAGGATTTACAGAACCTAAAAATGCGCACATCCTCTGCCTCAGCAATTTTCACTTTAGAAATTTATCCTACAGGCTTTTGTCCATGGGTACAAACGCTGTTCACACTATTTATAAGTGAAAGATTAGAAAATTTTAACAGCCATTTAACAGGAGACTGGACATACAAATTCAGGCTCGACTGGACATGGCTGCCATGTACTGCTGGGAGCAGGAACCACACTGCTGCTTCCTGCCCCCTGAGCTGGGTCATCAGGGCCCCTCCATCAGCTGTCCAAAGCACTGTTCGACAATCTGGCAACTTGGTAGATAAAAAAGCACATCATCTTGTTTTAATTGTTATTTCCTTCATTCCTACTGGAGTTGACTTCTTTTTTCATTTTTATTGGCCCTTGTACATTTTGAGTTCTGTAAAAAAAATTCACAAAACACATTTATAACATTTGTTGGTTTTTTTCAATCTTCACTCTGATATTGTGAATACAGACAGGGATAAACACTGTCATTCTACACTTGGTGGGAAATGGGGCTCCCGGATCTAACAGGAGCTACCAAATATTTATTGTTGCTAGGCATCCTGTGTTTTAATCTATCACTTCTAATTTTCCCAACAAGCCAGAGAAGAGGTAGCTCTTACTATTCTTATTTTACCAATAAAGAACCTGAGGGTAGGAGAAGCTGGCTGACTTGCCCAAGGCCACTTGACTGGTAACAGGGACCTAAGTCAGTACCTTGGCTCTACAGCAGCTCCTCCTCTTCTTCCAGGCCTGGGTAGGAAGATGCCAGAGTCAGTGGGCCGCGCGGCTGTCCACCCAGTCCCACACGTGCAGGGAGGCATCGCTCGCTGCTGATAACAGAGTCCGTGACTTGTGGGGGTGCCACGTGTGGGTAGTGACCAGTGGAGCAGTGTCTGTCTGATTGTCCTCCAGGAAGATGTGACCTCTGTGAGTGAAGAGAGGTTCTACTTGTCTCCCCGCTCCATCCCAAGATGTGGCATCATAGACCTGGACTGTCCCATCAAAACCTAAGGAAGAACGAGAAGAGAGGATTGACACTGAAAAGTAATTTTTTTAAAAAAGATTTTGTTTATTTATCTGACAGAGAGAGACACAATGAGAGAGGGAGCACAAGCAAGGGGATGGGAGAGGGAGAAGCAGGCTTTCTGCTGAGCAGGGAGCCTAAAGCAGGGCTAGATACCAGGACCTTGGGATCATGACCTGAGCTAAAGGCAGACGCTTAATGACTGAGCCACCCAGGCAGCCCTGAAAAGTAATTTTTATTGTTTATTATTTAAGTTACCTCTCTGCCCAATATGGGGCTTGAACTCACAACCCTGAGATCAAGACTTCACACTCTGAGCCAGCCAGGTATCCCTAATTTTTAAGAGTTTGCTCTCTGGCACCAAAATAGGTTATAGGATGAGAAATCAAATAGTAACAAGATGCTTATGGCCAGGATGCCCAGCTAGCTAAGTCAGTAGAGCATCTGATTCTTGATCTTGAGGTCATGAATTTGAGCCCCACATTGGGTGGCAACTACTTAAAAAAGAAAAAGATACATAAGGCCAGCTGAAGGGGGCGTAAGCTATGCCCCTAATGTCAGGTGGTGACGGTATACTTCTTTTGTTCATCTGTGAAGTGTCAGGCCCGAGGCTGACCCTGGACAAGCGTTCTTTTAATCCTCACCACTGCATGAAACAGGTACTATTATTCTCCCTAGGAAACTGAGGCTTAAGAGACCCTTTCAAACCTTCTCCACTTGCTTCAAAGCCTAATCCCTCTGCATCCAGATCCCTCTGGGCAGATGGCCTTGCCTCCGGCTTGATGGCAGAAACAGAAGCCTTTACAGAGGAGCGCCCACATGTCCCATGACCTAGCTATACCCACACGCACTCCATCCTGCTGTCTTCTTGCTACCAAAGAGACAGTTCCTCCACCAAGCCTGGTTCTTTCCTTCTGCCCTTTTTGGATCCTGCCATTATCAACTATCTTTTCTTGGTCTCTCGATTATTCTTTCAACCTCTCCCCTTCCTTCCCACGGACTCTTAGATACCCTCATTATTAGACACCCTCATTCAGCTAGAAATTGCCAGGCCAGACCCAGGAGCCTGCTGACCTAGCAGCTTGCTGGAATTCGAGAAGCAAGCAGCCCAAGAAGCACTTCTGTGATCCTCTCACCTCTTGCTGGTCCAGCCCCACGACTATCCTAGTGCCTCACTGTCTGCACGCCTCTTGACCAACCTCAGCACCGAATTCCTGCTCAGGTAGGAAAGGTCTGATACCCATGTGAAAATTGAGTAGCTAGAACGGGGAAGGGCCTGCCCTGGAAGAACCTGGACTATTGGTCTGGAGCTTCTCTGGAAGCGACTGTCACTTCTGGGGCCAAGTTTATTATAGGGCTGCAGTCTCCTTCCCGAGCACTGTATGGTCCCCTGGGAGGTAAGTGACAGACAGCAAATACTGCTCAGCGGTACCTGAAATGGCCAAGCAGTTGTCCAGGCCTGGAGCCCAAGTCACTCGCAGCAGCTCTGGGTCAGGGCTGGGTGCAGACACCGAGCACTGGGCGGAGCTCACAGGATGGCTGAGATCCCGGGGATCAAAGAGACAGAGCTGCCCGTTTGAGCCAAGGCTGGCAATGCTCGGCCCAGGGCCCCGGCCCCCAACTTCGGCACACCACCTCCCTCCAGCAGCCCCAGCCCCGGGGCTGATGGTCTCTGACGGCGCCCACTTCTGGCGGATGTCAACAAGCCCCAGGCGGCCTGAGGCACAGCTGAAGGCAAAGGTGTCTGCAGCCAGGACCTGTAGGCTGCTTAGCTCCTCACTGTCACTGACTCCTGGAAGACAGAGGGTCACAGAGAAAAGCTGCTAGAATCACAGGAATCTGACCGGTCACACGCCCCTTCCTCTGGAAGCTTCCCACCAACCCCCGGCACCTCGCCACGCTCCACCCAGCTGGGATGGCACTGGTCCCTGGGACTGGCTCCTCCAGCCCCAGAACCATAGCCCCTTGATACCAGGGTCTGCCTCGAGTCCAGCTGGTTCCCCCAGCAGCTGGCAAGGTGGCTGAACTCAGTTCTTCATGTGGCTGAGGAGGATGGGAGTGAGCAGGAGATGCCGGCAAGGGGTGAAGAGAAGCGGTACCTGAGGTGTACGTGGTCTTCTGGGATTCCAGGTCCACGACCTTCAGACTGCAGAGCCTCACCCCGTGGAGGACTCCGGGTGCCATCGAAGAGAAGATGGCCACCCTGGGCCAGAGACCGCCCTCCTTCTCCGGCACAGCGATGGTGCTGACTGCTTGAATGACATCTGGGGGAAAGCACAAGAGGCTAAAATCCGGGGTGCCGATGAAGGCCTGAAATATTACAAGGTGAAGGCCAGCCAGCAGCCTTTCCTTGTACATTTAGGTCAAGGAAAAAAGGGGGCTGACAGCTGGCAAGAGAGGACGTGAGACATAAATGCCCTGGATTACGTTCACATTTCTAAAACTGAAACTGTCAGTAGCACTTTAATTCCTTCATAATTTGTCTTATAAACAGTTTTGCAAACAGGAGCTAATGAATCACAGCGGCCAAGAGCAGTCTGGCTTTTTATAGTTTTACAAAGAACACATAAAGATAGAAAAAAGCAAAGAATGCACTGAGGATGTCACTGACACCTTAAGTGAAAATAACAGGTACAGAGTTCACGAACTAATAGTATTTCTTCAAACACATGTTCCATGGCCTCAAGCGACCTGCAGACGACAAGCAGGAGAAGGTCACGAGGCCGATGTCTCCAAATGGAGACTGGGCGGGGGGGTTCCATGGCACTGTTGCATCAGGCAGGAGCAAGGACGCATGTGTCTGCTCAGCCTGCTTGGTTCTCGCCCCTGTGTTCTGGAGGCTTCTCTTGGTGGCAGCCGTTTAGAGCAGAGCTCGGAACAGAACAAGTCATTTGCTGCACAAACTACTTTACAGGAGATGCATATTTCCATTTTGTATTTTCTGGCTCCAAGAAAGGCTCATTATTTGGTCACCACTTCTCTGAAGAAAAGGGACACCTAGCTATTTTTCTGGTTCTAAAGCACAGGTGAAAGTCAGGATGAGGAAGGAAGAGACGAGAAGGAATACTAGCACAGCTTGGCAAGCAGGCACAAGGCAAGGAGTCCCTTGAAATGGTTCCCATCCAAGGAGGGCACAGGGCACATGTCTGGGCGGGGCTAGAATGTAGAATGCCCTTGGGTGCTCCTCCGAAGACCCACAGACTCTCAGTGCCCTTGATCCGGACTTGCTGAACTCAACTGCTCCTTCAACGTGGGCTGTGTTGTTTTGGAGCAGACATGACAGCTGAGCTTGGGATCCGAGTCTGGGTTGTGCCGGCAAGGCTGTGAGGCAAACCCGCCCCTCCTGGGCAGCACATGAGCAGCTCCCTCTTCCCTTTCCACGCACTCTAAGGAGCTTGGACAGACTCCACCAGACCTACTGCTCTGAGCCAGGGCACGGGTCTCAGATACGATCCGTCCTCTGACAGGGAGAGGAGGAGGCCGAGGAAAAGCCTTCGAAGACCTATTTCAAAGATGCAGTGGAAACTTTCAGAGCCTCCTGAAGGTCTCCTCGTCCTCCCCCCTCTAGCCTGTGGCAGAACGCCCTCCTCCAGGGAATCCATACCACATTTAGCAAACCAGCCTCAAATGGAAAATGGAAACGACTAGGAAATCAAAGCAAAAGACACAGCGAGGCACCTCTAAGAACCTGGCCATAAAAGAAGGTTGTGTCTGAGGATTCACCAATACAGAACAGGTCATAGGCACACTCCCTATGGAACCGGAACAGTGCCTACACCTGCAGGAGTGAGCAAATGCCTTAACACAACTAAGGGACGGTGGTGTCCTTGAGAGAGGGGGCTGTCCGGCCATGGAGGCAAAGAAAACACTGGGGCCTGTCCAGGGCAGAGGGAGCCAAACCAGACTGAGCATTGAACTTCAAAGTGGCTACAGCAGGTGACATTCAGCTGAGACCTTCAGATATGTATTTGTCTAACTCAAAGGCTTCCACAGCCCCAGTGAGGAGAGAAAAGGCCTCAGATGCTACTCCAGGGGCCTGGATGGCACAAGGCCTGGGCAGTACTGACTTCACAAGCTTTATACTTTGTGCTGAAGACTGCGTGTGAAAACACGATTTGGAAACCTCTGAGCTGATTCCTCTTGTTATGGTTTTGTTTATCACGCAGTCTTCGGTGAGGTCAGGTCTTCTATAGGCAAAGAATTAAAGATCTAGAATAGTCTAATTTCAGGGATACTTATTTTTTCATTTATGAACGAATAAAACTGTATTCCGGTCTATACAGTAGTCTTATGAGTCTGGTGAGTGTGTCTGCCTCTATAAACACATTCGTTTAGAATGTGCTGACAAAATTAGGCTTTCAAGACATCAAAGCTGTGGGTCAGCACCTGGATTTTGGAAAATTCTGGCTTCTGGAAAACCAGCTGGCCGACCTTCCCTAGGCTCTGCACTATTATCTAGGGAAAGAGAACTCCTTTTTTGGGTTTTTTTTTTTTTTGGTGAAAGATTATTTATTTATTTGACACAGAGAGAGAGAGAACACAAGTAGGCAGAGAGGCAGGGGGAAGCAGGCTCCCTGCTGAGCAGAGAGCCCAATGCAGGGCTCGATCCCAGGACCCTGAGATCCTTACCTGAGCCGAAGGCAGAGGCTTAACCCACTGAGCCACCCAGGCGCCCCGGAAAGAGAACTCTTGATCGGATTTGCTACTCCCATAGGAGTGCCAAAGCAAGCCCCACTGGGCCATTAGCTCCCCTGGGCCTAGGGCTAGAGGTTCTGTGCGGCACCTGGTACCCCAGGCACCGTCAGGACAAAAGGCAGCACAGAAGGCAGCTCCGGGTGCCTCCACAGGGCTAGTGAGACTCCCCTCCCTCTCATCTTTAAATAACTACTGTCGCATACAGCCTATTTTCAGGCAAAGATAAAAAACTACAAGTTACTGGCCTAAGGACAGACATGAAGATCAATGGAAGAGAACTGAGAGTCCAGAAATAAATCCTTACATTTATGGTTAAGCAACCATCTTTCAACAAAAGCAGCAAGGCAAATCAATGGAGAAAGATAAGGCTATTTGACAAATGGCGCTGAGACAATTGGCTATTTACAGGCAAAAAGGTGACTTCACACTGTACACAAAGGGGAACTCTAACACAGGCTTAAATGCTGACATGAAAACAATAAAACTGAGGGGAAAATAAAACAATGCATAGAGGAAAAAAATCTGTGGGTTAGGTAAAGATTTCTTAAATATGACACCAAGAGTACAGTTCTTAAGAGAAAACTCTGACAAATCAGACCTCCCCAAAATGTAGAACTTTTATGCTTCAGAAGACACTATTAAGAAAACGAAAAGACAAGTAACAGACTGGGTGAAAATATTAGCAAAACATATACAGGATTAAACACAGAGCTACTCTATGACCCAGCAATCGCACTACTGGGTATTTATCCCAAAGATACTAATGTAGTGATCCGAAGGAGCACCTGCACCCCAATGTTTGTAGCAGCAATGTCCACAATAGCCAAACTATGGAAAGAGCCCAGATGTCCATGGACAGATGAATGGATAAAGATGTTGTGTGTATATATATATATACAATGGACTATTACACAGCCATCAGAAAAATGAAATCTTAACATTTCCCATGACATGGATAGAACTAGAGGGTATTGTGCTAAGTGAAATAAGTCAACCAGAGAAAGACAATTATCAGATGATTTCACTCATATGTGGAATTTAAGAAACAAAATAGAGGATCATAGGGGAAGGGAGGGAGGGAAAAATAAAACAAGATGAAATCAAAGAGAGAGATAAACTTGACTCTTGACTTTAGGAAACAAACTGAGGGTTGCTGGTGGGGAGCTGGGTGGGGGGAAGGGGTAACTGGGGGCATTGAGGAGGGCACGTGATGTAACGCGCACTGGTGTTACATGCAAATGATGAATCACCAAACTCGACCTCTGAAACTAGTAATACATTATGTGTTTGTTAACTGAATTTAAAAATAAAATAAAATTTAAAAAACACATATAGGACAAATCTAGAATGTATGGAGGACTCTTAAAGATGAAAAAGTCAATCAAAAAATGGGCAAAATATGTGCTCAAATATGAGCACCAAGAAAAAAGGAGCATCTAGGTTTCTGCCTGCTGTTGTAATCCCCAGAGCCTTCCCCATTGCCTGACACATGAGAAGCTCACAGCGAGTATCTTTGAATGAATGAGATGTTAACTACTGCTACAAATCATAGTAAGAACAATTTTTTCTTTTTTTAATGTAGGCTCCACACCCAATGTGGGGCTCAAACTCACGTCCCCCAGATCAAGTGTCCCATGCTCTACCCAGCAGCCAGCCCATAAATGTGTTCCCTATCATTGACAGATCTGCCTCCAGGGACCAGCTCCAAGCGAAATGGAGGCACAGACCCCGCTGCTGCTCAGTAAATACCCTACCACCTTTTCTTCAGAGCCCCTACACCTGCACTGAGATCAATGATTATTATTTAAGTATAGTTACCACCAGATGTGGTTCCGAGCAAACCCTAACGTCAGACCAGACCCAAGGCCAGGTCAGGCTACTGTCTTCATGTCTTTCAACAACTCAGCCTCTCTGGGATGGTCTGTTCTCAGACTCCTCAGAATTTAATGAGATCAGTCACGGAAAGTCCTTGGTACAGTGCCTGGAGGAGTATGCTTATTAATGTTACTGTTACCTTGTGCAGATTATTGATTAATCTGAACAAGTATCTAGTAAATGTACAGTGAATCCAGAGTATCAAAGGGCCCAGGATGGCATACTGTCTTCAGCCTGTGAGGGCGTGGGAAAAAATAACAAAACTCTCTCACGAAGATATGCATAGGCATTTCCCTGAAGAAGACCCATGAATGGCTAATGAGCACAGGGAAAGATGCTCTAATATTATTAGTCATTAAAAAGATGGACATGAAAGGCACAAAGAGAAAAAAATTTCACTGTCACTAGGATGCTTTAACAAATGTTGATGAGGATATGGGAAAACAGAATACCTCATACATGGTTGGTGGGAACGTAAATAATGAAGCCATTCTGGAAAAAAGTTTGGAAATGTCTTTAAAAAAATCAAACATAAATTTACCACATTATCCAGCGATTTCACTCCTAAGTGTCTGTCCAAGGGAAATGAAAACATGTCCTCACTGAGACTTGTACACGGTAACAGCCAACAGCTGGTGGACAGATAGGCAAGTGCAGCACACACACGCAGTGGAATATTACTCAGCCAAAAAAAAAAAAAAAAGGAACTAGAGCTGCATGCTGGGTCCCTGCCTTTCGTCCTAACTGTGCCTGGGGAACCAGATATCCGCCCGTGGTACAACAGGGCAGACCTCAAAGTGTGACACTGAGTGGAAGAAGCCACATACAAGAGACCACACATTGTATGATAGGAAATGTTCAGAAGAGGCAAATCTATTACAGAGGCAGAAAGTAGATTAGTGGGGCAGGGTGTGGGAATGGGGAGTAACAGGAAGTGGCAAAACAGATCTCACTCGGGTCATGAAAATGTTCTAAAACTGACTTGTAGTGATGGTTGCACAATTAATTAAATGTACCAGAATAACTGAATTGTATGCTTAAAATGTGTGAACTTCAATACAATTTTAAGAAAATAAACAATCATAACTGCAAGTCAATGATACAAAGTGGACGCTATAGCATTAGACAAGTGACAAAGAGGACACAACAAAGGAAAGTCCTGAGTCTGTGATCTTGCAAAAGCACAAGAACCACCTTTCTGGATCAGCACATCCTGGGGAGAAGCCAGCAGCTACCAGCCAGGCTCTGGGAAGTAGCCAAGGGAGGCCACGCAGGGACCAGGGGCGGAGCATCACACAGGCAAAAAGGCAGTTCCAAGAACAGTGGCCTGTGCCTCCAAGGCACAATTCTATTCTGGCCAAGAATGCTCTAACTAGAGGAGGGATGGAAGGGGCTGGATCAGGGCTGCCTGCTCTTGGTGCCTGCCTGGCAGGGGAACCTGCACACCCACTGCTGGAGAGAGGGCCATTCTGCTCCCCTCCCAAAGGGAACAGGATTAACACTTCCGGCTCCTCTTCCTGTTCCCATTAGGGAGTAGAGTGACTTCATGAGGAGGGAGACTGGTAGGCTGTGCCTCTTGCTCCCTCATTATTTTCCATCCCTGTGACCTCCTTGCCACCACCACCTCCTCCTTCTCCCAGAGGTGAGCTCACCTGAGTGGCCCCAGCTCTGCCCTTGACTCTGCCCTGGCCTGGGGAGAGGCACGGAGTACGCCAGGTGCTCAGCCTAGGACTGGGGAGGGGGAACTGAACCCCTGAAGCAAGTTACAGGAAGCTCCATTGGGGAGCTTTGCCCACTCATCTTTGCCCACGTTGAATTAGATACTGCATTTTAATTCCCACCTGGCTCTGCGACTCCTTCTTAACTGGCCTAGCTTAGGAGCCGCGGTGTACAGGTATCAGGCTTTCCCACAACCCAGCCCCGCCAAGTCAGATTCACTCACCACTGTCCTCTGCGACCTGCCACACATGCAGGTAAGAACCCGGAAGACCAGTGGTTACCAGCAACCTATTCATAACAGACAGAAGGATTAGTCCAGCGAGTGGGGAGCTCACCCACATACCCGCCGGCCTTTTCCCTTCCCAGCCTGCTCAGCTTGGGGTCCCTACACGCCCCATCCCAGGAAAGCTTACTGCACGGAGAGATCATCAAGACCAGTCACCCTCATTTCACACACGAGGAGCAGCTTCCTGCACTTGAGGGACAGACCCTGAGCTCATGGAGGGTCGTGGGACTGAGCCAAGGCATCCCCAGGGCATGACGTATCCGAGAGGACACGAGCATGGAGCCTGAACACACAACCCTAACCCAGAAACTCTCCATCTCCACCAGCTGGGACGATTAGTCCCAACTCCCCACCACCAGTTCTTTGAGAAACTAAGGGCATCCTCCTACTCTGTATTCCTTGGGACAACTCCAGCGACCTGCGGGTTACGTTAGTTCAAAGTTCTGTGGTCTGGAAGGGACCATCAAGCTACCAATGTTTTGTTGTGTTTTTTTTTAATATTTCAAAGCCGTGTGTGTGTGTGTGTGTGTGTGTGTGTGTGTCTGCGCACGCCCGCGCGCGCGTCTGCATGCTAAGTGGGTAGGGGTCAAGGCGGATCTAAAGAGGCAGGACACCCCTGACAGCTCCAGCCACTCCACCCTCAATGGAAGGTCAGGGTCACAGAGTTGACCATACCTGGTGTCTGGCACGTGCTTCAGCTCAAAGACAGACGCGTCTGAAAACCCTCCGTGGCACACCTTGAAATCTCTTTCTGGGCATAAGCCCTAAAATACAAAGGGGTGGAGCATCAGAGAGCCTGCTTTCCAAAGACACGCCTCCGATGAGCTCCGGGTCAGACGCTGGCACGAAGCCCCCCGCTGGCAACAGATGTTTCTCCCCGCCGGGCCTCGGTGTGCTGCTACCAGTAAATGTTGGTCTCAGCTGCCTTGACACAGCTTTCCTGGCTTCCTGCACATCCAAAACCCTTCTCCCAACCTTTCCCTGGGCCCTTTCACTACAGCACAAGTGTCATACTCCAGGCCTTCTTAAAGGAGTCACTGAAGCTTCATAGCTTCATCCAAGACAGCTGGAATGTATCAGTCAACTACCCTATCCCCATTCCTCCCAGCTCCCACTGAAAGTCAGGTGGGTTCTTCTAGCAATAAAAATGTAGCAGCCACCAGTTACCCAGTGTTCACTGCATCGGGCTCTGTGTTCAGGGCTTGATCTACTTTATCACTTTGAATTCTTTTAACGGTCCTGTCCTGTACGTACTGTAATGACCCCTATTCTAAAATGACAAAAGCACAGGAAATTTCAGCAACTTTTCTAAAGTCACACAGGGATTATGTTGTGGATCTGACAGACCCAAGTCTGTCTAACCAAAGTTCATGCTCTTAGCCACTAGACTCCACTCTCTCCATGGGAGGGAATGGAAGCAGAAGGAAAGGAGGTAGCCACAAGAAAAAAGAGGAAAAGCCAGCGGTGAGAGGTAGGAGGTAAATAAGGTGTCTCTTCAAGGCTCAGTCTGGGTGAGTGAGCTCCTGGCTCAAGCCTCAGTGGTGGGGACTGGGAAAGGTCAAGAGCACTAGGCAGGAAATTCCCCCCAGGGCCACAGAGGCCAAGCTGTCCTCAGATGAGTGTGAGTGATTTTACAGCAACCTCACACAGTTACTCACTCTTTTTTTCTTCACACATTCTCTTCTCTTGGCTTCTGAAACTGCCCTTTTCTGAGACTCCTACTTCAAAGACTCTTCCTTCTTAGTACTTGCGGATTCTTCTTCCTCTAACCATTCCTGAGGTTTGCTCCTAATGCATCATCTTCTTTTACTCCTTATACATGACACTGTCATCCTAGGTGACGTTAACCATTCTAAGGGTTTCAGCCACCCTCTACATGCCAATGACTCCCTAAATCTATTGTTTAAAATCTATTTTTGATAAAGTAAAACTGACCCCTTCTTCTAGGAGCCCTCTGTAAACCTCAGACATCTTGTAGCACTTATCTCTGTGCATCCCTGCCTCCCTGTGACACAAGCAGGCAGGACCAGGGCTTGTCCCTCTCTCTGTCTAGTATCCAGGACGACACCTAGTAGGCAGAGAAACTCTCTAAAGGTTTAATAAATGAGTAAAAAGTAGACGCATATATTCAGTGTTCATATTCCAAGTTACCTGGTTTTCTTTTACAGAAAGTCTCAGAGGTAGTATGAGATGAAGAATCTCATTTTTTTTCAGGCTTTCATAGCCAGCAACGAAGACTCCTGGAAAAAGAAGCAGAAGTAGCTGTGCCAAACTTCTAGAAAGATCTTGGACTGCAGCTGTGTCCAGAAATTTCACCCAAACCTCCAAAGCAAAGATAAATTCCTCCACTACTGGTATGCAGCCTTGTATTGGCGAATGGAAGGGATCTAGATCGTACTAAGGGAATGTGAAGTGCCCACGGGGCGGAAATTGCTACAAGACCAAGAGGAGGCCTCAGACTCCCAGAAGTGTGGCTTGGGTCCCTGCCGGCGGAGCTAGCATTAAGAGGTCCAGCCTGAGGAGTAAGAGTCCATCTCCTTCAGAGCCAGGCAGGGCAGATCACCTTTGTCACCAATCCATTCGAGGACTCGAGTGGCTCCTGAAAGGTCGAATGCATGGAAATCTTGGTACCTGCATGATAAAGACACAATGTCACACAGTGCATAGCACTACAGCTGTTAAAACTGAGACAGCAGCATGGTTCGGTCGGTGGGGGCCCAGACTCTGGCGCAAAGCAGACCTGGGAGCAGGTCTTGTTGCACATCATAGCCCCCGTGTGACTGGGACCAGGCCGGTCACAGCTATCCCCGAGCCTCGGTCCTCATCTGTAAAACGCAACTCCCAGAGATCCCGGGCTTCCCAAGGCTGATGTGAGGGATCATTGAGACCTTTCGCTCAAAGTCTCATTCAGGCTGGCGCAAAGTAACGGGTCACCTAGGAGATTATCATCTTCCACGACCACCGCTCTTCCTGGCACCACACACAGGCCACGCACACTGGGAGGTGCCTCTTCCCGGATGCTGGACCCCGCCTCAGGACCAGGCCGGCCCAGCCCACACTGGGGTTCCCTGCGCTTTCCACCCGGCGCCCGTCCGCCCGCCCCGCCGGCTCCAGACCCAGAGCCCACGTCCCAGGCCCACAAGATTTACAAGCGCAAGGATTCCACCAGCCAGTCCTCCGCGGACTCCATGGCAACGCCGCTTCCGGTACCCCACTTCCGCCGCCTCACTTCCGCCTCTGGGAACCTTCCTCGGCAGGCGCGGCCCTCTCGCGAGGAGTGGGCGCGGCCGGCTCTGGCTGGGAGGCGTGGTCCCAGGCCAGGGGGCGGGGCCGTGAGGAGACTGAGCGCCTTCACCAGCGCGCAGTGCGCTCGCCGGGCTGGGTCCGGGATACTCCTGGCAAAAACTCCGGGGAAAATGACGTAAAATCAGGGGTTCCCAGGATGTCAGTTATGGGCGGGGCATCGGGGGCCAAATACCCGCCCGTTTCATCAGCGAATATTTGCAGATCAGAGGGTCAAGCCCAGATAAAATACAGGATGCTTGGTTAAATTCAAATTTTAGGTAAACTAACGAATAATTTTTTCGGGTATGTCCGTGCAATACTTAGGACATCTCATACGAAAAACCTATTCATTGTTTATGTGAAATGAGAATTTAACTGAGTGTCCTGTATTTTTACTTGCTAATTCTGGCAACCCTACCCAAGGCCAGAGAAGAGAGTAAGCAGACAGCGAGGTCTGGATCCTAGCCCGGCTCACTCCCTTGTATGCCCTGGGCACTCCCCTCAAAGCTTGGCATAGGGATGAAATGGAATAGGGTAAGCAAAACCTCATCTTGTAGTGGACGGCAGCTCTCTCGTCCAGTCGAGGAAACAGAAGAGACTTCCTGTGCCAGTAGGTGGCAGAGGTGAGAGTAAGAACCCAGGCGTATCCAGCAGGCGCTGAGTACCTGCTTGCTGAATGAGAGACGGAATAGGAGTCCCCAGTAGGCCGGTGTCCTGAAGTTCTCTAGACTTTTTGAAGCCAGCTCTATCTCATTGAAAATGCCCTCCAGCAGCCCCCTTTCCCTCCCGCGCCCTCAAACGCAGCTGGAAGGAGAGGCCCAGACAGTCTATGTAAAGAGCAGGGTTTTATTCACGACTTCAACACTGAAGCAAGAAATACAGCAGGGACATAATTTGTGTCTCATGGGCAGTATCCCGGCGACGCAACCAGAAATCACAGTAACGGAGTAACAGACATTTGAGCCCAGGTTTTACATCCAGATGGGGCTGCCACCAGGGTCCCGCTCAGCACCTTCCCTGGGTGTGCGCAGTCTAAGTCATGTCGGCGTCTCTTCCTCATTAGGGGCACCCCTTCTGCAGCATCTGGGCCAGCAGCCTCCTGTACTGAACGGGAACACACAGAATTGATCTGGGAAGAGGGGTACATGAGAGGGGCGTCCTGACATTCCTAAGTGCTGGGCATCCACAGAGGTAGGCAGGGGCAGGCTCTTAGCTCAGGCAGGCCCCCCAGCACCTTTCTCCCTGAAGAAGGACCTGGGAAGGGTCGGGCACTGGTTTTCTCAAAGTGGTCATGACAGGCAAGGAGATCGTGGAAGTGAAGTCCCTGTTATGTGCCTGGTCCTGGGCCAGCAATGGTGTTTTCTCTCCCTGGCCCCAGCTGTGCCCCAGACCCCACTTCTGAAGCCCCATCCCCTAGTCCCAGATACTGCTTCCTCGGAGGTTCGCTAGTTGGTGACATTGCTAGCCTCCGAGGTGACATCATCTCCCTTCAGACTCAGCCAGCCCAAGCTTCCGGCCCTCGATTCTGAGGTCCCCACGGGCTCATGCTTCTATGCAGGAGGAGAGCCCAGGAGATTGACTGGGGCTGGAGTTGGGCCTTCTCTAGGAAATGCCCCTCCCTTCTTTCAAAAGGTATGTGCTGTATGCTAGGCACAGTGGGGGATATGAAGGTGAGTCTGTGACAGGTGCTTACTAAGTGCTTTCTACGTGCCAGGCACCACACTGAGCACATGACACAAATGGTCTCATTTAATATAAGATGGGTGCTATCCTCATCATCCCCATTTTATAAATGAGGAAGATGAGGCCTTTGACAGAAGCCACATTCTACCACACTACACGGCCTTCTGGGCACAGTAACAAAGTACGAGGGAAGGTGGTGTGGGCTGCGGACGGCACCAGGAGCAGGGAATTGAGGAGCTGCCCTTCTACCAGACTAGAGACTGAAGCTGTCTTGGCTCTAGCTTAGGGGTCTTGAATGTCCTAACTCAGTGATCTACAACCAGGGGTAATTTGGTTTCCTACCTCTTTCCCCTCAAGAGAGCTCTGGCAATGTCTGGAGGCATTTTTTTGTGGTTGTCACAAATGGGTGGGGGTGGGGATGCTCCAGTGGGTAGAGACAAGGGATACTACTAAACTTCCTCCAAAGCACAGGGCAGCCCCCCACAACAAATAATTATCCAGTCCAGAATGTCAGGAGTGCTGAAGTTGAGAAACCCTGCACTGAGGGTCACTGAGGCGGATGAGGGACTGGGAAGAGCACTGGTCAAGCTGAACGAGGTCTGACTCTGTCCTGGGTGCTGACTCTTCTCCTTTCTGGGTCTCAGGGTCCCAACTGTAGCCACAAGTACAAACGAGGCACAGCAAAGGTGGAGAGCTGGGGTAGGGCGAGTCTGGGGCGAGGGACATCCTGCTGCAAGAGGCTCACTAATTACTCCTAGACTGTGACTTCAGACTGGGGACTAGGTGAAGGGAAATTTCTTTCCTACTTCTTGCTCTGTGAGGTTTGCTGGAAAGGTCAGTTTCTTTGAAGTCTTTTCTCCCTTTGGCTCTGAATCACAAGGAAAGCCTGGAATCCCTGGCTTTCTAGGGCCCATCACACCTTGGGGGTCTGTCACACCCGATGCCCAATGCTGGAACCAGCAGCAGCCCTGGCTAGGTCTCTCCTGGGCCTGAGGTAGAAGCTTGGCTCACCTGGGGGTGAGGTGCTGGACTGCTAAGGCTCATGCCCAGAACTTTCTTTAGCAGGAGGATCCTGGGAAGATCGTGACTCAGCTGGAGTCTCTGGTCCCTCAGGGAGATGTGGGGAGCTGTCCCCAAGAGGAATGGGCTGGGGGTTTCCAGGCTCTTCTTACCCATGAAGTGACCTAGAAAGGAGGCGCCAAGGCATAAGGAAGTTGGGGAGCGAGGATCCTATCCCAGTGGGAAAGCTCCCCATCTCTCTCAACTTTCAGTTCTCGTGACAGCAAGATCCGAGGTCAGTCTTCCTCCTTTTCCTCACCAGGAGACACAAATGCCCCCG
This sequence comes from Mustela lutreola, assembly GCF_030435805.1. Classification (NCBI taxonomy): domain Eukaryota; kingdom Metazoa; phylum Chordata; class Mammalia; order Carnivora; family Mustelidae; genus Mustela; species Mustela lutreola. The sequence continues at coordinate 7,643,153 of NC_081296.1, read as the reverse complement.
TGGGGTGGCAAAGCCTGTACTTCGGCTGCTCCTGAACAGGTGGAGATGGTTGAGATGGTGGAGAGGATGGCACATGGCCAGGGACAAAGTCTGCCAGTTGTGCTGCCTACTTGCAGGAGGGACACGAGAGGGCAAGGAGGAAAGTGGGGAACGAAGAGGTGTCTGGAGGGTGGAGGTGCAGAGAGAAGACACACCAGAAGTCAGAATAAGGTTCAGCAGACTCCTGCCTAAGGCAAGGAGCTCCGGCTGGCAGGCAGATCTGGGATCCAGACCCAGCTCTGCTTTAACTGGCGGAGTGATCTTAGCCAAGTCACTGAACTGTCTGGGTCTCAAGTTTCCTATCTATTAAATTAGACGAGTTCCAGGGTCCTCACCAGCGTGGACACTAGTGTTCCTGGCTGAGGAACGGCCTGACAAGAAAAATGGGATCAGAGCAGGGTGAGGGGCGCTTGCCCGGGTCCCGAAGACTTACCGGTGGCCCAGAGGTTGCCTCGAGGGTGCACTCGGATCTTGCTGGCCCGGCTGCGGGGCTCTGGGGGATCCCAGCTGAGCGGCGCGGCGCCGGCAGCGAGCAGAGCGAAGAGCAGGAGTCCGCCGAGCAGCCGAGAACCCCCCGCCCGCAGGGTCATGGCTGTACCCTCGCCGCGCCTATGCCCTGGCGCGCTTCGCAGCGGCTGAAACCCGTGCTGCCGCCTTCCCTCCTTTTAAACCCTCGCCCCTGGGGGCGGAGCCTGTCCCGAGGAGCCCGCCCCTGGCGCGCTCGCCACCGCCCGGGCCCCGCCCCCACAGGACGCTGGGCTGGGCAGGACCCCCGCGGCTGGGCGCTTGCGCTCCCGCACCCACATGGGCATCGCTGCCGCAGGGCGTTGGCGTCCGTGCGCGCCACCCATCAGCAGAGGACCCTGATCCCGGGCAAAGCCCGCTTCCCTGGCGGCCGCCTCGCGGCTCCCACACGCTTTCGGCCCACGAGTGGTTACTTTGCCTCGGAACCTCTCTTTACAAGGGTAAAAACGGGGGTGGCGCTACAGTGTCCAGCAAAGTGCCAGGCACCAGCCGAGCCATAAAATGCCTACCAGCCCCTCGCTCTTAGGGAATGAGACCGTGTTCGCCCTGCTCCCTGCCCTCTCCCCGCCAGCGCTCCCCAGGTGCTGCAGAAACCACAGCAGGTGCTCCGGCTGGCAGCGCAGAGTGATGGATGGGGAGAGGGAGCACCCCCCCACCCCAAAAATGGACGCTGTACTTGGGGGAGCCTGGCCTATCCCTTGGGTAGGAGGCAGATCTCTGGGTCAGGAAGTGCAAAGAGCACCGGACCAAGAATTCATACATAAACTGTGACCTCGTTGAACCTCACTTTCTTCAACTATCAAATAGTAATAACCGTGTTGCCCTACTTGTGATAATTTTACATTTTTTTTGTGGCAGGAAGGAACAGTCCTACAGGACTGGCCTCTCACACCCAGTACTCTCTTTCTCCCAAGTCCATCCTTGTCTTGGAAAGAACTTCTGGGTCAGCACCATCACTTAATGAGTAAAAACACTGCTCCAGAATAATATATTTATTTTTGCTCAAATGATTACTAAACACCAATGTTCAGGAGCACCATGCGAGGCACGAGAGGAGGGAGACAAAAGATCATTCCTTGTGGCCAAAGGAGTTTACCATCTCACTGGAGAAACAGAGTTCCAAAGGAGTGAAAGATGGAGGAGTGGGGTGCAGACTCACCCCGGGATTCGGGGATCTGCACCGTGTGGCTGGGACAGACCCCACTCCCCAGTCTGGCTCAGTAATGGCACTTGGGATTGCCCCGCGTGTATCTAGCGCGGCAAGGCCAGCTAGCTCGGCGGGCCACCGCTCTAAAAGGGGAAGTGTGGAGCAGAGGCTGGATGTCATGCTGAGTTCCCAGGAGCATGACTTAAGGACAGGGACACTCCATTTCTGGCCCTGGCTTGTCCTTGCCCCGGTCTCCTTGCTTCTCATCCCCCTCCCTGGCGTTTACACCTCTCTGCATTCTTGTCACTGCTCAGCCCTGGCGTACAGATATAGCTCTTATCACCTCCCCATAATAACCATTCCCTCTGTGACCCCCTTCCTCTCCTCTGGCTCACAGACGTAGAAATTCATGGGAACACACGGGAGCTGGTATTGAGTGCTTCTTCACTTCAATGCTCGAAGGAACCTTATTTGGTAGGTTTCTCTCTCATTTTATAACTGAAACAGGCTCAGAGGTTGAGTCGCTTGCCCAGATGTCACACTCGAATCAGCCTTCAGGTCGGCTTGGAATACTCTATCAGGTTCCCAAAGTCATGCAGGGTGGATGCTATTTCCCTAAACCACACCCATTCCCGTTTTATCATCACAAGTGTAAACATCGAGCTGGTTTAGATTTCTTAGGGGAGAAAGGGAGCAGGCACTGAATTTAGAGTTTGCCCTCACTTCTGCAGGGGATCCTGGGACTGGGGGTTCTGTTCTGACCAGTCAGGCCTGCGTTCACAGCTCCAAGACTGACCTCAGGTTCCCCCAGCGGGATCATTTTATCTGTCAGGCAAGCACAGCAAGCAAGGGCCTCTAGGGACCCTAAAGAAGCAGGGTAGCAGCTCCACGGCCGCCAGGAAACGTGTGCCTGGAATGAGAAGCATTAGGCCCAGCAGAGAGGGTGGCTGGCTCAAGACAGCACTTCCAGACTCAATGTCTCCAGGAGTGTGCCAGGCCCTGAGTTTACAGTGAGACCTCAGCTGTCCACTGCCTGTTCTCCAAGTGTACTGTGATGGCAAGGGAAGTCTAAGGGCCTCCATCCCACTGGGAAGACTGACAGTGAGTCCGGTGGGGTCCCCCAGGGAAGCTCTCCAGCGTTCACACTGGGCCCTTCTCAGGTTTCTACAGCCTTCAAGGATAGTCACGGGAAACCTACACAGGCTTCACAAGACAATCCTAGAGATGATGAAGGGGGAAAAGATACATGGCAACTCCTGTTACAACCAACACCAACAAAACACCTGAACTGCACCATGGTTTTTAATCAAAGATTGCTTGAAATAAAGGACATGTGTGTTACTGTTTGCTACATTTTCATCAAACTGGAATCAGTTTTAAGTAACATCTTTTCACAAGTACTTTCATGCATGCTCCTTTGATCACCAACACTATTTTGATGTAGTAACAACTAGCATTATGCCTATTTCACAGATAAGTTAATTCAAGTACAAAGCAAGTTAGTTGCAGAGAAACTATACAAATGGAGGAAACCAGAATGAACTTGATGGACATGCAAGGTGCAGAGGAGAAGAGAGGAAGCGAAAGCAGAAATTTAAATTAGACATACATGAGTCTGGTAAAAAGGAATGATAACAAATGCAGAGCTTCTCAGGAAAGGATGGTATAAAATCACTCCCCCGGCAAACCTTTGAGCACAGATCTCCACCCGTATGGTTTGGGAGGATGAAGAGAAACAGGTCTTGCTCTTGAGTTTCAGAATGGGAAAGGACTGGACAATCAGGACAACAGCAGAATCTTCAAGAAGAGAGTCAGAGATATAGGATACAACTTCCCAGAGTCAGAAGGAACACAAAAGAATTAGTTAGAAAATCAGAACATTCACCATTAGTCAGGAAATGTACCAGAAACGGAAACTGCCAAAACACAAAATATTTTTTTAAGGCAATGTTAAAAAAGAGAGAGAAAACACCTACATATAACAGGAAAGTAAGGACAATTGCACCAGTGGCTAAGGGAGCTAAGCAGCCACTTCTCCGCTCAATGGCCCAGGTGCTCAACGAACTTAAAAAACCCAAGAAAGGGATAAGCCCCAGGCCCAGCATTCATAATTATGTGGGTGGGACAGTCATGTATTTCAGGGGGGACATTCAATAACTCAAATTAATACTCTCTAAACTCCAAAGAGGTTTCAAATCTGCCCAAGAATCTATTTCTAACAGATTTGCTAATCTGAGTGAGTCCACAAAAGAACCACCTAAAGTCTCTAAAGAGTTCCCAAGGGTCATGGCATTTATGCCAAATGAAAGAGTCTCATTAGATATTATAAAGGTACAAGGATTGGGTTATGACGCCCAACATTGTGACATGAAAAAAGACTTGGGAGTTGTGGCTGTGCCTTTCACGGGCCAAGAGATCTTGGGCAAATCTCTTAACTTGTGGTTTCTTTTTTGTAAAATGGAGTTTATTTTGAAGACTCAGTAAGAGAAAATAAAAATCTGTCATGAATTCAAAAGCACTTAGCGAAGCATGTGGCAAATACTAAGTATTCGATGTTATGAGCTGGGTCCCAGGAAATGCAAAGCCTACTTTCAATCGAAAGCCCATTACCGGGGGAAGAAAAGGCTCCCTGGACAGCCGCTAAAGCTGTGGTGTTGATACAACACTCAACAAAATGCCTATCACACTGGGAGTTGCTGGACAGACTAAAGGGCCAGCAGATCTGCCTCAACTTTTGACCAATTCAAGAAACAAATTCTGGTCTTCTTCCACTTAAGTAAGTTGTCAGGCTGACTGCTTTGATCAAGGCTCATGCTAGTGATTTAATTCCTTGTCTGACATAAAGCCCGAGTACAAATTCTTTTAACTAGCCTCCTTGATGTAAAGGGGGAATCCAGATTTCCAATCTAAAGAAACTGGCCAATTAAAGTAAGGGTGCTAGAGAAATGATTTTTTAAAAAATATTTAATTTATTGGGGTGCCTGGATGGCTAAGTGGGTTAAGCCTCTGCCTTCAGCTTGGGTCATGATCTCAGGATCCTGGGATCAAGCCTTGCATGGGGTTCTCTGCTCAGTGGGGAGCCTGCTCCCCCCACCCCAGCTGCCTGCCTCTCTGCCTACTGGTGATCCCTCTCTCTGTCAAATAAATAAACTCTTTAAAAAAATTAATTAATTTATTTGACAGAGAGAGAGAGAGAGAGAGAGCGCACGAGCAGGGGAAGCAGCAGAGGGAGAGGGAGAAGCAGGCTCCTGCTGAGTAGAGAGCCCAACATGGGGCTCGATCCCAGTACCCAGGGCCAGGGATCATGACCTGAGCTGAAGGCAGACACTTAACTGAGCCACCCAGGTGCTGGCAGAGAAATGATTCCTAACCAGGCCAACACAACATTTACTGTTCAAAAAGAGACACTTCTGAAAGTAAACAGGGCACTAAAATTAATGAACACGTGGAACTGATCTCCAGCAGGCTCCGACTGGCCGGCTGCAGAGAAAAAGGCGTCCGGTCACCCCAGCAAAGGGAACCACAGACCTTTTTTCTGCATTCCGGGGATGGCTATGAGCCATGGAATATTTGACAGGGGTGAATGTAGGGCTCGTAAATGACTAAATATGGTGGGAAAATGAGAAAATCGAAGGGATTACTCCTTCAAAGAAGAGGTGCAATAGGCAGGGTCCATTGACAGGTACTGCCATGAGCGTCAGTTGAAAGAGGGGACAATCAAGTAGAAGTGTCCGGAGAGAACAGAGAGACAGAGACGGAGTGAGGACCAGTATTTGCGAACAACTCGCAGAGACTTACTCGCTGGGAGTGAGGACAGTGGAAGAGTCAGAGCCCAGAGACGACGCAATGATCAAATTCCCACGTGCAGTTTTATCGGTCCTCATTCTCCTCCATCTCCGGCACTCACAGTGACACTCCCAACTTCCCACTGGCCCAGCCAAATCTCAGCGTAGGATTCCATTCCACACCAAATCGAACATCTCTGGCATGTCTTACATTCCCTAAGAGCTTTTAAAACACATTACATTTACTAATAAAAAGTTGCCCAGCTGTTAAGTCTTAGGTTTTAGCACTAAACCGGACAATATAAAAACTGACAGCATAAAACCTCTCTCCCAAAATAATCTTTATTTTTGGCTAAGAGAGAAATTAAAATATTTCTGAGTAATTTGATTACTTCTCAGAAAAATTTAGCTGTTGCTTCCAAGGACAGCATCCAGCAAAGGAGGAAAACCAAAACTGGGTGTGAAAATATGCAAATGAGGAAAATATTTCATACAATGTTTCAAGTGTATATGGAGGAGAAATGTGGACAGCTGAGGATACAAGTACTGGTCAGGCAAGCTAGAATCACAAAGACCCCCCAGGATCCCAACACAGGGCAGCAAAGCACACGACTTCTCCGGACAAGCCCCAGAAAGCTTGCTGCAAAAGCAGAGCGAGGATGGTTAGGCCAAGCGGTTAGCCCTACCCTCTGCAGGTGATTAGGAGGGAAAACATGGAGAGAGTAGCAATTTTCTGCCATTCTATGCACGGGGTTTGCTTCCACACTCCATGGCTCTGAGAAAATCTTAGTATAGTACTAGCCTCACAGGCAGGCTCAAAGAAGCACTTGTTAGCCTAATGGGCCAAGTTCCTTACTCGGCTGAGGTCATTCAGAGCCCACATCCAGAATTTAAAGCCTAAAGCCTAGTTAAGGGATGTCGGATGGCACTATTCTCTGCGTGGGAGAGCTTCGTAAGATTAACTGTTCTTAGCTGTAAACTGCCTCCATTTTTTAAAGCTGATTCCATTAGCGTTCAAGTGTGGACCGATTTCCATTTCAGCTGATTTCACTCAGCTGAACAAATAACAGAAGCTGCTCATTTAGCCCAACACAGAAAATCTGCTTACTTTCACGTTTCACACTAAATACAAGAAGAGAACAAAAAGAATCCTGAGTATTTTGTACTTAAAACACACTGGCTTACCCTACACTGGCCCTTTCCCTAACTGCCTCAATATGAGAGGAAGAAAGACGCAGCTGGGTTTTGCATTTACTACTTTAAACTTTTCCTCCTCCAAGTCTGCACGAGAGAAAAGTGAAGCCAGGCACTTAAGAGAACAGGCTTTGGCAAATGAGTTTTTAAAAGAGCAAGTAGCTCGCTCGCCTTCTAGCACCTTCCTCCTGCTTCCTCCATATGCTGAAAACCACTGCCATCGTGTAGAAAGGACTGAGAGTGTCTCAAGTGCAGAAAAGGAGAAAAGCCTTTACAGCACAGTGAGGTTTTCTGAACCTTTCAGCAACACTAACTGCGTTTCTACACATCTCAGGTGCACCCTGGCAAAGAATCCATTTTATGGCTATGAATGCCAACAGCCATTTCTGCTCCACAAAAACAAAAACAGACCAACAAAAAACAGTTGTTAGTATGAGGACAATGTTCTTAGCTGAAGGACTGCACACATCAAAGCCTTTATCTCCCCCCAAGGGTGCTAAGAACCAGCAGAAGGCAAAGCTTTCCCGACAAACACAAGTCAGGGATAAGGGGTTCGATATGCAAAGTCTTTTATTTAAAATTTGAAAAGTTAAGACTTACGACCACCTCCGTATATGCCATTCCCATCTTATACGGAGGAATGACGGTTCCAAACTCGCGCAGAGCTGTGTTTTCCATTTCCAGAACTCTGTAGGCACTTTAGAGGTGAAGCTTGGCTTCAAAATACAAACACTGGGGGCTTTGGCTCAACCTTTTAATATAAAAAATTCACTGATGTACAAAAATGTGAAAGGGTGACAATGACAACATATGAAATCCTGTGATTGAGAGTCCCCTCGAGTGCACGCCGTGGTGCCCGTGCACCTGCCCACATGGGCCCTGGCGTGGAAACAGAAACTAATGCAAATGTTGCTACCCAGAAGCGCTGACAGGTGCGAGCTGCACTCCACCGATCACAGCCCAGTATCTACGCCAAACATTCAGGAACGAAAAGTACAGCATCTTCCAGGAACAGCGATGCAGGCGTCTTACTCACGGTGGACCAGCACAAATAAACCCAGCAAGAAGAGTACTGCATACTAGAAAACAAACACAGAATGCAGGTCAGGGAAGCTTTTCCAAGTGTCCAAGTCCTCAGAGTTCAGGCATGAGCTGGTCTTGTGACCGTGACCAATTACTAAACTAACCGATCCGTCTGTAACCCATGTGACAGTTTCCAAAAGGAAGCAAAGGAGCGCATGTTTAATGAACCGTATAGTGTAGGCTCTTACCTTAAATTTCGGATAGTCATTCATGAGGATCGTCACAATCCCAATATAAGGAACAAATCTAAACAGACAAGCAAACAGAAAATGGGTCATCACAGAACTCCCCTGTAGCCAGTCTCATTTACCGAACAGTCTCAGTGTCTTCCAGCAGAAACTGATTTGCAGTCTACCGAGTCCACTTGTGCAGACTCTCCTATTAGGTCCTTTCAACCACTCATGTGACAGGGAAGTTAGGAATATCACCATTGTACAGATGAGGAAACAGATGCTCGTGCCCAAGGTACATGGTTTCGGTGCAGGAGGACCAGTACCAGACCTAAGGTCTCGGGTCTCTCAGGCTACACGCAGATTCAGTGCTCGTGGCTGGGTTTGTTGTCATAACCTTCCAGGAGTGGGCAATGTAGCTGGGGCAACAAGGCAAACACAGCCCAATCATTACAAGGTACTTCATGTTAAGCGTCTAAGAAGTGAGCATAAGAGCTCCATATAGTACTTAAGATTTCGCTACCCTCTCATTTCTTAGCCGCCTGTAATCTGGCTCGGACTCTCCTGATCCCAAACTTCCGGAACACTTTAATCGCCGCAGGCAATAGACCAGTCTCACCTCCCGTCTTCCTGTTCATCTCTGCAGAATTTGACTTTGAGGACCATGAACTTCCCCTGATATCCCCTCCCTCCTTGGTTTCTCGAACACCCCACGAATTTATTTTTCCACCTACCTCTTGGCTGCTATCTCTTTGTATTTTTCACTAGCTCTTTCTTTCTCCTTGCCCCTAAAGTTTATCCCCTTAAACTCGAAAAAGATAAAACCATCCGTTAAATAATCCCATACACCAGATATATTTCCTTTGGAGTCTTTATCACATTTTTTTAAATCACATTTTTAAAAATTGCGTAATTGGTTGCAAAACTAGCTGCACAGTGTCTGTCCTTCTGACTCGACTCTAAGCTCCATAAGGGCAAAGACGACGCCAGTCTTGCTCCCACTGTATCCTCAAGGCTTGGTGTAACCCTGCACACGGCAGACCTCTGGTAAACACTGCCTGACAGAATGTCTGGATGTCCAGGCCTCTTCTCTCCCTTTCCCTTGGAGATCTCATTTACTCCTGCATTTCACTTCTCCCGCCCAACAGAAAACACTCCTCGACCTTGCAAGAATTCAGGGGGGAAAGGAAAGCTTAGCAGGGTATCGGCACTGTGGGAGGAAGTGACAGTTAGCAAATGCACAACTTCCTCCTTTCTCCTCCTCTTTTCCTGCTGGATTCTAGAACAGGCCCAATGATGCTGACCTAGAGCCTGTCCTAGAGGAGGGAGGTCAGGCTGAGGTGAAGACGGAACTTCGCGTATTTTAAAATAGCCCAGATATTTCTATTCAGGGCATCCGCAACCTGTGCACCATCGTCCCAAAGGTGCACAAACAGAAATCACCTCCCACATAACACCTCCATCATCAAAGCCTTAGGCAAGCTTGAAAAACAGAAATTTTGTCTTTGGTGCACTTCCTTCCTTTGAAGAACTCCTCTTCCTTCCTGTCTCCTGTCCTCACCCCGTCTTGCCCCTCTCCCTTCTGGCAGCATTACCAGACTATCCCCTCCCCGCCACCAACCACCTCTCTGCATCCCAGACTTCCATTCCGTAAGCTGATGTTTCCTAAAACCAGGCCTCCTTTGTCAGAATCACTCGGAGAGCCTGTTACAAATGCAGATTGCTGTATCTTCCTCACATTTACCGAGTCAGCGCATCTGTGGAAGTGGGGCCCAAATAATGCTTCTGCACACGACAGCACCAGCAGCTCAGTTCTAGCTGGGGGATGCCTGCAGCAGGCACGTGGTAGCAAATAATATGCCCTCCTAGGACCCATGCTTTGGTTTCAACCCCTGGAACCTCCAAGAGCTGCAAAATGACAGTCCCTACATGATGGCAGAGCTAAGCTCTAGGAGGGTAGAAGGGGGCTTTCTGTGTTTTTAAAGATTTTTATTTATTTATTTGACAGAGAGAAATCACAAGTAGGCAGAGAGGCAGGCAGAGAGAGAGAGAGGAGGAAGCAGGCTCCCTGCTGAGCAGAGAGCCCGATGCGGGACTCGATCCCAGGACCCTGAGATCATGACCTGAGCCGAAGGCAGCGGCTTAACCACTGAGCCACCCAGGCGCCCCTGTGTTTTTAAACACATATTTTTTCTTTGTAATACAAAAACTTAGTTGTCTCACTTATGAGATCTTCATAAAAGCAGTAGCTTTCAATGATCGTTAAGTCATCTAATTTAAGAAGGTGAAGGCAGATGCCTCACAGTAAGATGCAAACTAAAAGCTATAAAAGTATCTGTGATTTCAACTAAAACACTATCAGGCTGCTGATTCTGGTCTGATGATCAACCAGCAGCCACTCTCACAGAGAGAGAATTTTTGCTGTTCCCTCCACGCAGTACCCGTGCCTCGGGAACCTTGAGCTCCCTGTGACCACACAGCCTGGTCATGAGTTACCCATGGAGACCTTTTCCCTTCTAAGCTTGGTTTTCCCTCGCCCCACTATAAGAGAAATGGAAGCAACTGGGTCTTTAGGAGGAATATAAGCGAATAATAGGACAGGCAGTCCAAAGTCAAAGAAGAGATTTAATGATTTGTCTCACTGTTTCCCTCCTCGGACAGAGACAGCAAAAGGCTGCTTATCAAGTACATGCCGCTGCCATCATTATCACCTTCAATTCAAATCAGCTGCACTTTTTTCCTACTCTGCTTGGAGAAAGTCTGCTAAAGGCAAGTTGACAATAAGCAGAAGAAGGTTTAAAAGAAGTCAAACACGCCACCCACAAAGGCAGCTCCAACAGCAGCCCGGGCCCAGTCAACATCTAGAAGGCCGAGTGTGGAGGAACACATGCCCCTGGGCAGTGCTGGTGAGGAAGGGGCCTCTGCGGGAAGAACGACCTGCTGATGTTTGGAGAAAATAATTTGGTCAGATGTCGAAGGGGCCTCTATCTGGGAAGCCTGGACCCCGGGGAGCTGCCTGGAAAAGGATCATTGTTTCTACCCCAGAATAATCGGTTTCAAGGTAAGTAAAAGGTACATTTTAAAAGCCTCATCCGTAAAACTGGTCTTAGCCCCCAGAGAGCTCAATGACTCTACTTCTGCCTTCTCCTGCGCGCCTCTCCTCCTGGTCAATAGACTCTGTTCCCAGCCTCCGGCCTGTCTCTCTCTCTCTCTCTCCTCCTGCTCTTTTCTGTCACTAACAGCTCCTCTTGTGTTTTCAACATTCTCAACAGAGAAAGAATCACCTCTTCTTCAATACGTAGCTGGTTCAGTATTAGTTTCATTTTCTAACACTGTTTTTATTACACACTGCGACATGAACAAAAGTCGAGGACAAGATGCCAGGTGAAAGAAGCCAGATGTAAATTAAGACCACATGTTGTGAGATTCCATTTAGATAACATGTCTAGAGACAGAAAGGAGATGATGAGTGGCTGCCAGGGACTGCAGGGAAAGGGGATGGGGAGCGACTGCAAATGAGTATGGAGTTTTCCTTTTGGGGTGTGGACGTGCTCTGAAATTAGTGCTGACAGCTGGGTAACCTTGTGGATATAATAAAACCCACTCAACTGTACACTTTTAAATGGTGAATTTTATCTCCTAATATATGTGCATTTTATCTCAATAAACTTGTTTTAGCTTGTTTTTACTTAGGGCCTTAGGCCTCAGTGTAAAAATTTTTAGTTTGCAACCGTTTGAAAAAAATCTGTTTTTACTGTGTGAAGACACTGGTACCACAGTCACAGACCAGTCTGCAGAAAAGCTGTCCTCAAGGCTTGGGTACAGGCTGACTTGGAATTACCAGTTTGTGCTTTATAAACACATCTCCGCCAAAGGCAGTGCTGTGCCCCACTATGTGTCCAGGTAAGTGGCAGTATGATCGACACAGAGCTGCCCAGGTAAGAACCAGCGCTCCTGCTAGATGGCTATGGGTGCCCCAGACGTTTCTACTTCATGGGAAGTTACTTAACTCAGACAGTACCAGGCCACTGCCTTTTTTTTTTTTAAATAACTAAAAGCCACAAAAAGACCTATATTTTCAATGTTGGGATTTTATTTTTGTAAAGATTTTATTTTTAAGTAATCTCTACACCTAATGTGGAGCTCCAACTCACCCCCCTGAGACTGAGCCAGCCAGGTGCCCCTCAATGCTGGAATATTAGAAATAATATTGTATGTATTTTGAGATTAAAAAAAAAAAAATTCTTCAGAAAGACAAGTTAATTGAGTGAAAGTCTGGCTCCTCTACCCATGATGCCTCTTCTACCCAAACAGGGGGCCAGAGTGAGTGGACAGAACTGGATTAAATACCTAAGAATCAAGATCCACATAAAGGAATACTCTGTTATACTGGTTATGGTATAAATAAAACATACTTTAAAATTTAACAAAAGCCTTAAAGTATGCATAGGTTTCACCCAGTAATTCATTTCTGTGAATTTACTAAAGAAATGATTACTGGGCAGAGGCAGTGAGATGTTAAGATGTTCATTATAACATTATTCACATACACACATACACACACAGAAACAATCAAAGCATCTACCAATAAGAGACCAGCTAAATAAAAATATGGTCTATCCATTCCATGGACTAGCATACAGCTATGAAAATGATGATATGGAGATATGTCTTTTGATTTGTAAAAATACTGAAAACTTTGGGGATAAAAAAGTGTTATAAACAGCATGACTATCTCTCCTCACACATAAAATGTCTTTATGTATAGATACATACATACGTTATCTGCATCCTTTACATAAAGACCAAAAGAAACTAAACCAAAAAGTTAAATACTTACAGAGGGGGAGGGGAAGGAGAGCTGTGACTTTGCCTTAAAAAAAAAGAAAAAAAGAGATTTTGGGGCGCCTGGGTGGCTCAGTGGGTTAAAGCCTCTGCCTTCAGCTCAGGTCATGATCCCAGGGTCCTGGGCTCAAGCCCTGAAACGGGCTCGCTGCTTTCTCCTCTCTATCTGCCTGCCTCTCTGCCTACTTATAGTCCGTCAAATAAATCTTTTTTTTATTCAATATTTTATTGTATTTACTTATTTGACAGAGAGAGATCATAAGTAGGCAGAGAGAGAGAGAGGAGGAAGCAGGCTCCCTGCCGAGCAGAGAGCCCAATGTGGGACTCGACCCCAGGACCCTGAGATCATGACCCGAGCCCAAGGCAGAGGCTTAACTCACTGAGCCACCCAGGCACCCAATAAATAAAATCTTAAAAAAAAAAAAAAAAAGATTTATTTTAGAGAGAGAGAGAAACTCAAGCCTACTCCCTGCTGAGCTCAGAGACTGACACAGGGCTCAATCCCATGACCCGAGCTGAAACCAAACCAGATGCCCTCTGACTTTACTTTTAGATGACTGTTATTTATGTTTCTATGTGAATCTGTACATTACAATTAAAAGAAAAACAAAAAGACTCAACGAGACTGACAAGTCTGAATAATCACATTAGCAGCATGTTGGGAACTGTGGGAGATGGGAACATCATTTCTCAGAAGCACTGATGATCTGGTTTGTATTATAAAAGTGTGCCTGGGGCACCTGGCTGGCTCAGTCGATGGAGTACGTGACTCTTGATCTCAGGGTTGTAAGCTTGAGCCCCGTGTTGGGTGTAGACATTACTTAAAAATAAATTTAAAAAGTACGTTTAGCTCCAACACGGGAGGTATGCACACAAAAGAAAAGACAAAACACACCGGTGCTTGTTCTGATCCTACCTCTCTGGCCCCAAACCAGCATCTCTCATGCCATAACTAAAGCAGCTTCCACTCAGTACTTGCACACTGACTTCTCTGTGGGAGCAGAACTGCTCAGTGCAGTGGCCAGATCTCTAGTAGAATCACTCTGAATTCCATGTCTACAGAAGGAGCAGATGTTCTGACAGGGGTGAGAGCCCGTGAGGCATCTGAACAGTGAGACCCAGCAGCTCCCCACTTTCAGAAGTACGGTACCAGTAACTCTGGCGAGATGGTTAGGTAAGAGTGGGCTCCGGGGTCGGCCGAACCCATCTTCAGTGTGGCCTTAGATAAGCAACCTACCTCGCGTTTCCTCATCTGCAGAATGGAAATATTAGGGCTGTTTTGTGGTTAAAATGAGGTAATACTTGTGAAGAATTTAGAATGAGTCTCTGGCACATAGGAAGCCCTAGTAAATGTGAGTTATTGTTAATACTATTAATAACATGAAGGTAGTAACAATTCTATTACGTCCTCATGTCAGTAACTTACAATTCCTGTCCTCCACTGATCTGTTCTCCTGATAAAATCTGAAATAAACAGGCTTAATATAACTTTTAAATTTCATTTGACCCCAATAGTTTGAAGGCTAGAAATAAAAACAGTATGAAATAAACATGGTAAAATTGATTTAGATGAATACTTTCAGTTGCTGATTCAATAACTACTTAAGAAATACATTTCAGGGAGCAGGATCAATAACTGGTCTAGACCCTCAAACCAGCACGGTTTGGACTCAGAGTACAAGAGGGTGCCCAATAACATTTCCTTTTTTCTTCCCCCACTAACATTTCTTGAATGAATTAAATAAACGAATTTTTAAAATTGTCACTCCGATCCATTATCTCATCACTAATATTCTACTCTTTTGCTGTACCCCATCTCCTCCCCTCTGGAGCAGTATCCCCCCGGTTTTAGATGTATTTTAAGAAGCATCCTTTTTTAAAAGACACAAGGTGATTTGGTAGAACCAGGACCAAAACATCTTATTTAACTATGTGTGATCAACAATATGACTGGGGGCCACATCTCCCGTGCCATGGAAGAGCTCAGTAAATGCTCCCCTCTATACTTACCCCCTTGCTCTCCCCACGACATCTTTCTTCTCTAACCAGTGTTGTCCTTGTTTATAGAGGCCTCTATCATCAACAGCATTATTATCTCCTTTGGTCAAAAACTTGATATGTCCATTTTGCCTTAAAAGAGCAAGGGGAAATAAAAGTAAGGGAAAGCCAAGTCATCAAGCACAAAATTTCCACAGCACCAAAAATGCTGTGCCACTGTGTATTTTATCATCATTCGGAATGTCAAAATGATTATCTACTTAGCTAAAAGGATGTTCCTTTGTTTATACGAGGGAAAAACCAGGAACAAGCTGAAAGTCTAACATTCAGGAGTTGAAATACGTAAACATTGAGCACAATGTCACGGAAGAATAGTTAAGTTACACTAGAAGATAATACACATTTATTAAGTGAAGAAAAACTTAGACAAATACAAACCACGGATTTTCTGTAAATACAAAAGAGCAAAGGAACACATTAAACTATCCCACATGATATAATCCACAACTAATACTAAGGAAACGACAGAATAACTTAGTTTCTTCAACAAGTTGTGAGGAACAAAGAAAGTTGGAAGAATTTACAGCTTAAATAAAAAGATTATAAAGCCTTATCAACCAACTGCAACCAAGGACTTTAAGTGAATCTAGATTCAAACAAACTGTTAAAAAAAAAAAGCTATGTATGACACAATCGGGAATTTGAACAAAGATTGGAAACGTAATGATACAAAGGTATGGCTGTTCTTTTTTGGGGTGTAAGCATGCTAACTGTAATTATATGTTTTTTAAAAGCTCATTGCTTATGCTATATAGATATTTACTAATATTTACATATGACATGGTATCTAGGATCTGATCCAAATAATACAGGAGGGAGAGTGGGAAGAGGTGGTAGTCGAAGTGGGGCAGAACTGGCCATAAATTCATAATTATTGGGACTGGGTGAGAGTACATGAGAGTTCATTATACAGTTCTGTGTACTTCTATGAACATTAGAAATTCTATTTATTTATTTATATTTTATTTTATTTTTAAGTAGGCCAACATGGCACTTAACATGTAAGTTGCAGACTCCACTGACTAAGCCAGCCAGGCACCCCAGAAATTCGACATATTTAAAAAATAAAATGAGGGACACCTGGGTGGCTCAGTCAGTTAAGTGTCTGCCTTCAGCTCAGGTCATGATCCTGGGGTCCTGGGATCAAGTTCCACAACAGGATCCTTGCGCAGTGGGGGCCTGCTTCTACCTCTGCCTGCCGCTCCCCCTGCTTATGCGTGAGCTCTCTCTGACAAATAATAAAATCTTTAAAAAATAAAAGAAAAAATAAGATAGTGAAAAAGATCTAAAGTGATAGACCAAAGCATAAACAGTGGCCATCTATGGCTTTCTTTAGCTTCTAACTTTTCTCTTTACTTCTAATTTTTTTCTTCAAAAACCATACATTGCTTTTACATGCCAGGGTTTTTAAGAAAAGCAGTTTACTTGATCAGGAAATTATTAGTTTAATTCTGCTAAAGAACAGGAGGTTGGGGCGCCTGGGTGGCTCAGTGGGTTAAGCCTCTACCTTCGGCTCAGGTCATGATCTCATGGTCCCGGGATCGAGCTCCCAATTTCAGAGAGCCTGCTTGCCCCGCAACCCCCGCCGCCTGCCTGCCTCTCTGCCTACTTGTGATCTCTGTCAAATAAATAAATAAAATCTTAAAAAAAAAAAAAAAAAAAAGAACAGGAGGTTTCTAGTAATTTTAAAATTTAATTGAAAGCAGAGTACATTTTACTGTTTGATAAAGACTATCTTAAACATAATTCAAGTGCGTTTGGGTTAAGTATTATACAAAGAAGAAAACTGGCCTCAGACTCCTACTGACTAACATCCACTTAGATTCTAAGCCAGAAACTGGCTCACGAGACATGAAATGTGCAGATGAAACTAAATTGGAAGGTGTTGCAAACACCAAAAACAGTTAAGTGCAAAGAGTCACATTAAAAATGAGATTCTAGTTAGAAAAAAATGCAAATATATACAGAGAAAAATAATCCTTAGCTGACAACTCAGTGAGGGAAAGAGAGGCTGAAGACTTCAGGAGAGTGGAAGAGGGCAGGTGCCAAGCGGGGCAGCAGCAGGAGCAAAAGGCAGGAGCCCAGGAAGGAAGAGTGCACTGAGCCAGGAAAACAATAGCGAGCCCACGGGAGCAGAACAGGAATGTCAGATTTCAAGAAAGGAAATGGGGGCGTGGAGAAGCTCCCCAGGAAAGGACAGGGACGCTCCAGGAGGCTGGGGCTCTCCTCAAAGACTTGATCTGCCAACAAGGCAGAGACACACACGTGTGCGCACACACACACTCAAGCTCCCCGCTCCGGGACGGTGTCGGGAGACACCACTAGAGCTGGTGAAAAGACAGGGTCTCCGTCTACGAAAGGGAGTGGCGGCACTGCCTCCTGTTAGAGCGGCTGTCAAATCTACCCCAGCACTTCACCGCTCACGGCCCCAACATGGACTGATGACCCACGCATGCGGGGCATTCCCCCGGCTACCACGGGGACCAAATATTCAATACCATCCATCTCCAAGGAGCTCTGCATGCTTGCAGTTTAATTCAACCATCATAATACCGTGATGTTAGCAGGGAAGAATGAATCACTTTCTAGGTAAGAAAAAGTAAGACCCAGAAAGCTAAATGGGGCAAAACACTCTTTCTCCCTGCTCAGAAAGAGCAAAGCTGAGGACTAAGTCATCCCAATTGCAAACTTTCTCCTGCCAAATATTTGACCACATGCCAGTGTTCACCATCATTAAACCATAATAGGAATTTAGTAAGTGCCCCTCAGAGAGGACTATAAAATCAAGCAGGAATTTATATGTGGGAAAAGCATCATCATTAAGAGGGACTTGACTAGCAGGCTAATGTGAGAACTACCCCAGAGAATTAAGTCAACTGAGAATATTTCAAAGTGATGCCGTCTCTTAAATGAAAACACAAACCTCGCTACCTAGCTCTTTCCTGACTCGTTTCTGTTGGGAGAAAATGGAAAACAAGAAAGCAGGTAGGGGAAGAAGGACTCAAAGAAGAGATGTTCCGCTATCTGCCGGAGCATGTGTAACCTTGCCTGCTGGTGTTATACAGGGGGGAAATGTATATTTATAAAACAAAGAGTGAATTACCGCAAATTTAACATTTTTTCTGGGTGTTATGGTTGTATGTGATTTCTGGTTGCTATATTTACCCATTTTATTTTATTTTTTTAAGATTTTATTTATTTTACAAAGTGAGAGAGATCACAAGAAGGCAGAGAGACAGGCAGAGAGAGAGGGGAAGCAGGCTTGATCCCAGGACCCTGGGATCATGACCTGAGCCGAAGGCAGAGGCTTAACCCACTGAGCCACCCAGGTGCCCTACCAATTTTATATAGCATCTTATTATAAGCTGTATAATAAGACTATTATAAGATGGAGAGTCAATATATGAAAAAATGAGCTTTTTCTGATATTTACAAATTTACAAAGGCATTGGACATAAGAAGCAGGTGGAGAAGGAAAGGAGGAATGAGACCAAAGAGAGAGGTCAGCTGAATGATTCACCTTTCTTCTCGGAATTCAGGATTTTATTTTATTTTATTTTTTTAAAGATTTTATTTATTTGACAGAGAGAGATCACAAGTAGACAGAGAGGCAGGCAGAGAGAGAGAGGGAAGCAGGCTCCCTGCCGAGCAGAGAGCCCGATGCGGGACTGGATCCCAGGACCCTGAGATCATGACCTGAGCTGAAGGCAGTGGCTTAACCCACTGAGCAACCCAGGCGCCCCCAGGATTTTATTTTTATTTATTTATTTTTTTTAAAGATTTTATTTATTTATTTGACAGGCAGAGATCACAAGTAGGCAGAGAGGCAGGCAGAGAGAGAGGAAGAAGCAGGCTCCCTGCTGAGCAGAGAGCCCGATGTGGGGCTCGATCCCAGGACCCTGGGATCATGACCTGAGCCGAAGGCAGCGGCTTTAACCCACTAAGCCACCCAGGCGCCCCCAGGATTTTATTTCTTAAGACAATGTTCAGATGAAAGAAATGTGTAAAGGTGCAAAAATCAGCCTGAAAATGTTCAGGGCACATTTACTAAAGCACTTCCTCCATTCTGGTCATTACTTAGTCTCATATTTAAGAACACTGTTAAGACTACTAAATCAAATGATATTCACAATCAGGAAATTTAGTGCCCCCAAAAGAAAAACGGAAATTGGAAGCTTCAGAATATTAACTGCATCTGTTATCTAAGCAGACCTTCAAGTTGAAGGCATCTCAAGAGTCTGAAATGAAATCACCAAAAACCCTAGATCAGTAGAACTCCCTGCTCTTCGGGAAGCCTGCTTCTCCCTCTGACGGCCACTCTCTCTGCTTGTGCTTGCTCTCTCTCAAATAAATAAATAAAATCTTAAAAAAAAAAAAAAAAAAAAGCAACAGTTGACAGTTCCCTCTTCTAAGTGGAGAAAATAAATGACTTTAGAGGGTGGGTAAGAATAAGATACTGTTTATTCATTCTCCAGAAGGGAAATCACTGCCTCACTGTTTCCCTTCCCCTCCAGGTGTCCTCCAGGATACTTACCTTTTCCTTCATTTCTCTTTCCTTCCCTCCTGAACGTTTTCTTTAACTAGAAACACTACAGAATTGTTAAGGGAGGGGGTGAGGAATATGGAGCTGGACAGGAAAGCATAGGCTCCAAACTCACAAATGTTATAATTCATCTTCCTAAAACTCTTAATATTGCAGATAAGGAAAAAGACCCAGAGAGGGGAGATTTTGTGCTCATTGTTATGCCCCACCTCCACCTCCAGGTGATTCTAAAGGTTCCACATACATCCCTTCCAACACTAAAATGCAAGGATTTATGTTCAAAAGAGTAACTTAGATTTTAAACATTTTCTTACTTTCTTTTTTTAAGATTTTATTCATTTATTTGTCAGAGAGAGAGAATACATGCAGGGGAACAGCAGAGGGGAAGAGAAAGAAGCAGGCTGCCCGCTGAGCACAGAGCTTGACTCGGGGCTCGATCTCAGTACCCTGGGATCATGACCAGGCAGATGCTTAACTGAGCCACCCAGGCGCCCCAGATTTTAGAAATTTTCTTTGGAATTTAGAAATTCCCCACACTCAGTCAGTGGAGTGCACAACTCTAAATCTTGAGGTTGTGAGTTTGAGTCCCATGTTCGGTGTAGAGATTACATAAAATTTTAAAAGAAAAAGGGGCGCTTGGGTGGCTCAGTGAGTTCAAGCCTCCGCTTTCGGCTCAGGTCATGATCCCAGGATCCTGGGATCGAGCCCTGCATCGGGCTCTCTGCTCAGCAGGGAGCCTGCTTCCTCCTCTCTCTCTGTCTACTGTGATCTCTCTCTGTCAAATAAATAAATAAAATCTTAAAAAAAAAAAAGCCCTATGTATCACCCCCCAAAAAACTACATGAAGGTTGACTCTAAACAGAATCTTCTAATGTAATTGATGAGGTAACCCTACGTAATCCTTAAAAAAAAAAAAAACCAAAAAGCTATATGGCAATCTGACAGACATATCCAGTAAGAATAAATTTACCAACTTTTTCAAATTCCAAAGAAAAAGAAAAAGAAAAGTTCTTTTTCTTTTAAAATTTTTAAAAATTCTTTAAAAGAAAAAGAATTTTTCTTTTGAATTTGAAAAAGTTGGTAAATTTATTCTTACTGGATATGTCTGTCAGATTGCCATATAGCTTTTTGGTTTTTTTTTTTTTTAAGGATTACGTAGGGTTACCTCATCAATTACATTAGAAGATTCTGTTTAGAGTCAACCTTCATGTAGTTTTTTGGGGGGGTGATACACAGGGCTATACATCTTGTTGGGAAGTAAAAGGAAACCAAAAAAACTTCCAGAAAAAGCTTCAGAGAAATAAATGAATTAATGAATAACTATTTAGTTTTCCAAATGTTCACCAAACCTTCAGTTATTCATAAAAATGGATTTGAAGAAGGATCTATGCTTTCCCCACTCTTCTTAATCTTCAGGTTATGAAAATTAAACACTGCAAACACTAAAACATATAAAGATCTTAAAACAGAGAAGATACAGTTTGCACATACTTTTCATGAATCTTCAAGACTCGGTGAACTATAGGAATCTCTCGTCCTTCTATCCTAAAAACCACAATTTCTCCCACTCGGATGGGATCTTCAACTCGATTTGTTAAAAAGAGAAGATCTCCTCTATGAAATGCTGGCTCCATGCTGCCACTACGAGGGAGAGAAGAATAGACAAGAAAAAGTGTGAGATTAAATTTACTTCAAAATCAGATACTCGGGGCATTGGTGGTTCAGTGGTAGAATTCTCGCCTGCCAAAATCAGATACTCAACAAAACAATTTTAAGTATCACCCTTGGAGTATACTCAATACTTTAACAAATATATCAGCATTGATGTGTGTTGTTCCCAAAGCATGGTTTCCACAGACTAATGAGTTATACAAAAGTTTCTTTAGTTATTAGCCTTTACTGACTAGATCCGTTTCAAGCATTACTATTCAAAGGAGCTTAAATCTTGAAAAGGGCAGTGTTACTAATTCCTTAACCTTTTAGAATTTCAAGTGACAAGTAGAATATAAAAGAATGAACTTTATAATCACTGCCCTTATTCTCACCTCATCTGAAAACACTGAACACATTCAAATATTCAAATGAGAGCTGGATCGCCTTCTGCCATTTATAAAGATACAGACCAAGATGACCTTACAGTTTTGATTTGAAGAAGGAAAAACAGTTCATCAAGTCAAAGAATAATCAGCTACAGAGATAAAACTTCTGTTAATAATTTACTTATTTTAAAAAGAAACACAAGAAAGAAAATCAGAAAAAATGTGGAGATTTTTGTTTTAGAATTTCAGAAAGGAGGAAAGGCTTCAATTCCATGGTAACGAGGACAAACTTCTAGAGTGTTTTCTCACCTCTCCCCTGTTCTACCCTATACCAAGTTCTTCAAAGAGCCCAAGATATTTGCACTAATTAATGAACCTTTTCTTGCTAAGAAGAAGTAGCCCAACAGTATTATTTTCTGAAACTCAAACTCTAGTTTTCAGTAACAGATTTACTAAGAGAAAAATAGATAAGGGTTTAAATCCAATATAGGAATAACGAAGAAGTCCAAACATTTCCATGTAAGACTCTGGTACCTCAACATAAGAGAATATGGCAGTCATTCCCAAACTTACTAGAATCACCTAGGGAACTTAAAAAAATAAATAAATAAAAATAAAAATCCCGACGTCTAGGTCATAGCTCCAGCCATTTAAATCAGAATGCCTGGAGATGGAAGGCAAACATCAGTATTTTGTAGACCCCAGGTGACTCCGATATATAGCAGTATATAGGGAACCACTGGGGACGTGGATTTTCAGTACGTTTATTCTTAAAACTTTTGTTAAGATTCTTCAGGGTAAAATGAGTTCCCTTTTTCAGAAATTGTTCTGAAAACAGGACATGTGTTTGGTGAAAATATTAGAGATAGTATTTTAGACCTGTGGTTTTCAAGTTTTTCCTTTGATTGATTTTTAAAATCAGTGACATCCTTTGTTTAAATAAAACCTTGCTTGAAAATTATACCAATAAAACAGATACAAGCTGAGCTGCTATGGTTTAATGGCTCATTCTTACTGAGCACTTACTGTGTACAAAGTGCCATCCTAAGTTGTTTTTTTTTTAAACCATCTTCAGAACTCTATGATGTAGATACTCTCATTATTCCAACTTTATGGACAAGGAGATTGAGACTTAGAAAGCTGTAAGGTTTTAAATTAAAAAAAAATGTTAAAGGTAAGATCTGAACAGAATTCACTCTCACTGTGCTAACCTGACTCTTAAGCCCCTCTAGAGTTTTCAGCAGGGAATTTCATAATCACACTTACATTTAAGATTCATCACTTCAGAAGGGATAGAGTTTGTAGAGGACATCAAATTAACTATCAAATTAATGAGTAAACCAGAAAAGATCAGAAGGTAGACTGGGAGATCAGCTGTCCAGGCTACTACTTATAATTGAATTCTTGGCAATCATTAATTGTGTTATTAAAAATATGGACACAGGGCGCCTGGGTGGCTCAGTGGGTTAAGCCGCTGCCTTTGGCTCAGGTCATGATCTCAGGGTCCTGGGATCGAGTCCCGCGTCGGGCTCTCTGCTCAGCAGGGAGCCTGCTTCCCTCTCTCTCTCTCTGCCTGCCTCTCTGCCTACTTGTGATCTCTCTCTGTCAAATAAATAAATAAAATCTTTAAAAAATATATAAAAAATAAAAATATGGACACAGGAGAATCGTAAGGAGACACATAAAGAAAAGGACGCACATACAGAATTACTCCAATCATGTAAGAAGTAATAGACATGAGAAAAGACTAAAATGTTAGTAGTGATTATATCCCAGAACTAGGGGAAACTTCATTTCCTTAAGATTTTTTTCTATGTTTTCAACATTTCATATAATGAAAATGTATTAACTTTTTCAGATTATAAAAGCATATTTTTAAAGGTCACTACAACAACCCAGGCAGGAAATGAGGGCCTGAAATAGAACAACAGTAGAGAAGACAACTATAAAGTAGAAGAGACAACGAAAATAACAAATCTGATGGCCAATCGGATAGGACAGGAAGGGGTGATCAAAGATGACTCCTGGATTTTTAACAATGGTGATGGAGCAGATGGCGGTGACAGTCACAGAATCAGGAGGAAGGAGAACAGGTGTGTGGGAAAAGGAGATGAAGTTTACTTTTATTTTATGGAGTTTTGTTTTATTTTATTTTATTTTATTTGACAGAGAGAGTTACAGTGAGAAAGGGAACACAAGCAGGGGGAGTGAGGGAGGGAGAAGCAGGTTTCGTGCCGAGCAAGGAGCCCGATGCGGGGCTCGATCCCAGGACCCTGAGATCATGACCTAACTGAAGCAGATGTTTAATGACTGAGCCACCCAGGCAGTCCCATAACATGGAGTTTCAAGTGCCCCGTCAATATTCAGATGATGTCCAGTGTAGGGAGAAAACAAGAGTCTAGATTTCAGGGAAGAAAGCTGGATGAGACATGAAAAGATTAAAAAATTCAGATACGGGAGTGCCTATATCTGTATCAGTGGGTTAAGCATCTGCCTTCAGCTCAGGTCATGATTTCAGGGTCCTGGGATGGAGCCCCTCATCGAGTTCTCAGCTAAAGGCAATCACTCAACTTAACCAACTGTGCCACCCAGGCACCCCAATAAATCAATCTTAAAAACGGGGCGCCTGGGTGGCTCAGTGGGTTAAGCATCTGCCTTCAGCTTAGGTCATGATCTCAGGGTCCTGGGATTGAGCCCCACATTGGCCTCTCTGCTCAGCAGGGAGCCTGCTTCCCCCTCTCTCTCTGCCTGCGTCTCTGCCTACTTGTGATCTCTCTCTCTCTGTCAAATAAATAAATAAAATCTTTTAAAAAAATAAGAAAAAGGGGTTAATGGGTGGCTCAGTGGGTTAAAGCCGCTGCCTTCAGCTCAGGTCATGATCCCAGGGTCCTGGATCGAGCCCCACATCAGGCTCTCTGCTCAGCAAGGAGCCTGCTTCCCCCCTCTCTGCCTCTCTGCCTACTTGTGATCTCCTTCTCTGTCAAATAAATAAATAAAATCTTTAAAAAATGTAAGAAAAAAATAAATCTTAAAAACAAAAACAAAACAGTGTGCGGTGAGAGGACCATTAAAGAAATACACTGGGGGACACTTTTTAAACTTTAAAAGTTATTAGTAAACTTTTTACCACTGCCTGACTAAAATTTTAAAATGAACACATCAATTGTATATTTTATAAGAAGCTATACATAGACCACTTAAATATTTTTAAACTGACTTCAGCTCTACAAAGGGGAAAAAAAAGTTTTGAACATTCACTGAAACTCCAGTTAGAAAAATAAAGAAGGGGCTCCTGGGTGGCTCAGTGGGTTAAGCCTCTGCCTTCGGCTCAGGTCATGATCTCAGGGTCCTGGGATCAAGTCCCACATCGGGTTCTCTGCTCAGCAGGGAGCCTGCTTCCCTCTCTCTCTCTCTCTCTCTGCCTGCCTCTCTGCCTCCTTGTGATCTCTGCCTGTCAAATAAATAAATAAAATCTTAAAAAAAAAAAAAAGAAAAAGAAAAATAAATAAGAAAGTATTTGCCTTCACCTGGAACTAATATGTTTAAAATGTTTAACACTATGTGTTAAATATTGGAATTTAAAATATATATATATATATATTTTTAAAAGTTGTTTTTATCCCCAGTGACTTCACAAAAGTCCTAAAAGTGGATTCTCAGTTAACCTGAACCCTCTGAGGCATATTCAGTTCCAGGTAATTATTATATTCCTCGAAGTTACATGAAACCCAGGCCGCCTGGTTTTACTCGGTCACCCAGTCATGCTCATTACCTTTCTCTAATGACTGCTCCTTCTAGTCTTGACCAGATTCCCTCCCACTAGGACCTGGTCTCTTTTAATTTTCCTTTCTTTATTCCATATTGGTAATCAGAAAAGCTTAGTATACAAATAAACCTACTTGCGAAATAACTTGTCCAAACACCACTTTTAAGCCCCCATTTCCAGCCGCAGCAGAAGTGAACCGTTTTCAGGACCACTGTGTTGAACAGGTCCTCAGCCAAATCCCTTGCTCACTCCAATATCCCCAGCTTACAGGTTATTAGACTGTCCTTAAGCATCTCCACTGAAGGGAACTCAATCTGAAATAATCCCAGAAGAATCCCTAAAAGAAGCCTCCCCTGGGCCCTCGGTCTCTCCACCTTTTCCCCACAGTGCCAATTAGTGTGGCTTCTCCTTCTGTCAGTGTTTGAAGCCGAAGCTCTCCACTGAATTTAAAACTGTCTGGCAACTTGGGGCCACGTCTCTGTACTCCCAGAGAAGTACATTAAATGCTTTCCCAGCTTGTAAAATACATACATGCCTTTGGATCTGTCAAGTCACAGCTGGACGTGTTCACTAATAAACACAGAACAAAGGTATGAGTAAGAGTAGGCGTAAGCTAAGAGTAAGACGCTGGAGAGCCAGTGCCTTGCTGGGGAAGCACTTGATGCCGATGTATGCAAATCCCAAGATGACAATGAAGGAACCAAACTGATCTTGTTAAGGGCAATGTACTGTTATCTACGCTGTAGATGACGTTAATGATTATTTTATATTTATACACAGCTATCTCCAGAAAAGATCTGAAATAGCTTATATAAGTAAGCCCCAAATTAGACGAAACTATAATGATTCAATTATACAACCAAGTGGTAATTCTCCAAAAAGGAGTTAGTTACTAAATCTGGTTTTTAAACCACTAGAGTGTAAGTTCAAGGGTAGAGAAGGAAATACGGTGGGCAAAGATTCAGTACTGTCACTTTAAGAGGCAGCACTAATGTCTTCAAAATTCCAGAAGTCTGTTTAGAAGTGATATTTAAAGGTCAGCAGGAAGCCTGGAAATAATTAGTGATGCTTCTGTACTGACACTGAGAACATGCTGCAGAGAAACTCTTAATTAATTTGTCGAGATGATACCTAATCTAGCAAACTAACAACTAATAGCCAGCCCAATGTATCAAAATGAGGAATATAAGAAGACAGAATTATCTCAGGAAAATACAGCACATTGGAACACTTTCTTATAAGATGTGCCAAAAATAAAACACACATAGTAAACGTTTTGGAGAAAAGTCATGAGCCTGTTGGGGCTCTGAATCCTAAGTGACTAACAAGGCTGCGCATTTCCCACAGTTGAAAAATGGTAACTGATTTTCTCTCAGGCCCGAAAGCATGGTTTCCCCAAAAATACAATAGTTATCCAATTTCTCATTTTTTTCCTCAAGTAATGCCATGCAATTCTATGCCTTGAAAAGAAAAATTAATTGTTACCTGAGCACCACTACAATTGGACTTTCACTTCCAGTTATGACCATTAGCCCCTTCCAGATCATTAGTGCCGACGAGACAATCATTCCAAAATTTAGGACTTGATAATACAGCTGTAAGAACAAAAGAGAAGAAAGGAGATCCATAATTATCCCCACTCAAGAAAGCAACTGAGAGTAGTATCGATTTAAAAGTTTAACAAAGAAAATGTTTCAGGTAGTACTATTACGGCAGCTGAAGTTCTACGACATTCTTTAAAATTACATTAATAATTTAAATTAAAAATTAAATTCTTTAAACTACACCGTCAGCATCCAGCACAGCCAATAACCCTTATCACCCAATAACCTTTCTCCTATTTGGTCGCTCAATGTGCTACCATTACATAATAACTTGTGTTCAAAAGTCTTCACAGATGTTTTCATTTAGGTTTCACCACAATTCACCTTAAGTTCAATCACATCTGTGATACCTACCACTGTTTCTCAACTCCTGTAGGACTTACTTTTCTACAGTGTTTATCCCTTGACAACAATGGGCTATTCCATGGCATTTAACTCCCCTCCTCATCTTACAGTTGAGGAAGCTTAGGGTCAGACAGACAAAATGGCTTCACCAAAGTCATACAGCGGGTCAGTTACATAATTAAGACTCGAAAGCCAGGCTTTTCTGTCTTACTAAATTTCTACTACTCGACAAATTTTAAGATTCTACCTCAAAAAGCAGGTATGATACCAGAAAGGCATTTCAGGTGAGAGAAATAATGGGAGCTTACCATGTTGGACTAAGGCCGAGTAAGAGGATGATTGACTCATTTTTTGTTATTTTAAAAAATATATGTGCATGTGGACATTCTATAAGACAACTATTCTAGTTTTCAAAAATTCAATGTCATGAAAATAAAGGTAGGAGACTGTTTTAGATCAAAAAGGACTACAGAGACATAACCAAATGTAAGGCATAAACTTTGGATCTTGGTTCAAAAGAACAAAATGCATATAAGAAAAAAAATCCCAACTATTGAAGACATTTTGCCTGGCTGGCTTAGTTGGTAGAGCAAGTGACTACTGATCTCGGGGTCGCCAGCTCAAGCCCCATACTGGCCATAGCAGGGATTACTTTAAAAAAAAAAAAAAAAAAAGGAGATGTTTTGGGGTCAGTTGGGGAAACTCAAACATGAAATGACAGTAGGAAATTAGTGTTAATTTTCTTAGGTATGATACCACCAGTATTATGGTTATGTAGGATACTGCATGCTAGCAGTAATTACCCAACAGGAGTAGTTGGGGGTAAACTGTCGTATCTGCAACCCATTTGAAACAATTCAGAAAAAAAATTGTATGCACACATAAGTACACATGGAGCAAATACGGCAAAATGCTAACAACTGCTGAATCTATGTGGCACAACTTACAGGTGTTTGTGTACTATTCTTTCAAGTTTTTTCAGCCTTATTGAAATATAATTGACAAATACAAATGCAAGGTTTTTGTTGTTTTTTTTTTTTTTTTGAAGTAGGATACATGCCGCATGTGGGGATTGAACTCAAAACCCTGAGATCAAGAGTTGCATGCTCTACCAACTAAGCCAGCCAGGTGCCTCCAAAGTGTAGGATATTTCAAGTGTATAACATGAGGGGGCGTCTGGGTGGCTCAGCTGATTAAAAAATGTTTGACTTCTGATTTCAGCTAAGGTCATGATCTCAGGGTCCTGGTTTTGAGCCCTACACTAGGCTCTGTGCTGGGCATGGAGCCTGCTTGGGATTCTCTCTCTTCCTCTCCCTTGGCCCCTCCCTCCCCACCCTGCATAAGTGGATCTTTAAAAAAAAAAAAAAAAAAAAAGGATAGACATAATGATCCGATATATGTATACCCTGTTAAAGGGTTCCCCCATGGAGGGGGAACACATCCACCGCCTCACATAACAGCCCCTTCTGGCAGGGGAGGGAGGTTAGGTCTTTAGATTTTTCTTGAAACAAAGGTATAGGGGTGCCTGGGTAGCTCAGTCGTTAAACGGCTGCCTTCGGCCCAGGTCATGATCCTGGGGTACTGGGATCCAGCCCTGAATTGGGCTGCTTGCTCAGCATGGAGCCGGCTTCTCCCTCTCCCTCTGCCCCCACCCCCTGCTTGTCCGCGCTCTCTCTCCTCTCTCTGTCAAATAAATAAATGAAATCTTTAAAAAAAAAAAAAAGAAAGAAAGAAACAAAGGTATAAAAAACTGGAAGAACATAAATCTTTGAGTGGGGCTCAATACTAGCCCATTTGGTGTTATTTTGTTTATCTGTATTTTGTTATCTATATTTACAATTTTTATTTCTATCAAAATATAATTTAAAAACCAGCCATTTGGGGCACCTGGGTGGCTCAGTGGGTTAAAGCCTCTGCCTTTGGCTCGGGTCATGGTCCCGGGGTCCTGGGATCGAGCCCCGCATCGGGCTCTCTGCTCAGCGGGGAGCCTGCTTCCTCCTCTCTCTCTGCCTGCCTCTCTGTCTACTTGTGATCTCTGTCTGTCAAATAAATACATAAAATCTTAAAAAAAAAAAAAAACAAACAGCCATTATCCTGGTCATGGGAGGCCACCCCAACAATCATTTTTGTTTCTTTTAACTATTTCTTGTGCTATTTACCCTCATGCTCCTAAAAACTAATTTTACTCCTATTTTGGTTGCCCTAGATGAAAATATGAACACTTTCTAACAGATACAAATATTTCCTATTCTTTTGAGTAATGGAGTAATAGGAGCATACAGGTATAATCTGATACCTAGTTTGACATTCCCAACTGGGGACATTTCTTCCCATTCACAGGGAAGGAAACTGAGGCACAGAGAGGCTAAGTGGTATGCTCATAGCTGCACAGCTATTGGCAGGCAAAGCAGCAACTATCAGAACGCACGTCTCCTAAATTCTACCTCTTCAAAATGGTAGCATTTTTTTAAAAGATTAAAAAAAAAAAATGGTCCTCTCACTCAGAAAACAGAATTGAGGAAGTGGAGGGAGAGGTTAGAAGCAAGAAAGCTAATTTCTGGGGCACCTGGGTGGCTCAGTGGGTTGGGCCTCTGCCTTCGGCTCAGGTCATGATCCCAGGGTCCTGGGATCGAGCCCCACATCGGGCTCTCTGCTCAGCAGGGAGCCTGCTTCCTCCTCTCTCTCTGCCTGCCTCTCTGCCTACTTGTGATCTCTGTCAGATAAATAAAGAAAAAATCTTTAAAAAAAAAAAAAAAGAAAGAAAGAAAGCTAATTTCTAAGAAGTAATTCTGGCTAACCAGTGGATACACAGACAGGAATCCAGCTAAAGGTCCTACTTTCCAAGCTTTTGATCCTGAAAAATCACCTACAGTATTGGTTAGAACAGCAAAATCTGCACCCCACCCGAGTCTCTGGGGGGAAGGGCTGTGAGATTCCACATAACTACCAAATATAAAATATAGCTCCATGATTCCTTACCTGGGGTTCAGACAGGTTTCTTATTTCAAAACCGGCCAGATTCTGAAAAGATAACCCTTACATGTACCACCTATTTACATAACATCCCTGACAGGGTCTACGGCAATATCCCATCATCAACCATGATAATATTTCTGCAGCAAAACGTTAAAAATTCACACTGAAATAAATAAAATCTAAAAATAGCCACATGTTTATCATTCAGGTCTGTTTCATTGATGAAAATATTTCCATTTTCAGAAGGGAACCGAGGTAACATTCTCAGAACAGGTATGGGATACCTAATAACTATTCTTTAAAAGAAAAACGAAAGACAAAAATTACAACTTCCCAGGTCCCCCTGCCAGGAGGTCACTATTCTCCCCATAATTAGCCTTCTCTAATACTACCTTTCACTACAGAGTCATTGTTATGAAATGTATCTAATCACCAAAATCACCACCATCATTCTTCTTAGTGAGAAAGAGGTTAAAAGTCCCTTGCTGTGTATGCCCGGTATGTTCCTTAAAATGGGCCTGCCTGCACACTGCTAAGTCAGTCTGTGAGCCAAAGCCTAGACAGAAGCACACTATTTGCTGAAACCAATACTGCAAAAGTCTGAAAAATGTCATATTCTTCCTTTCTTTTCCCCCCTTTTTTCCTACCAACAGTCTTTACTCAGAAGACAAACACATGGCCTCCCCAGCTCCTCCTTTCTTTACCACTACACCTGAAGGCTCATGAATATACATGATTACAAAAAGGGCTCTTTCTGGTATTAGAAGAAATAAGGTGGCGGCTACCTAACCTCTTACCATTTGGCAACATCATGCTAACTATTAATAAGACATTGTGACATATGTAGAAAAACAGAAGTGAATAGCCCTGTCACTGTCTCTAAGAAGTGACTGGAACAATTTGCTCTTCAGTGCTCAAGGTGAAACTAGAAAAGAATGTTATTAAAATCAATCAAAGCAGGAGCGTTGGGTAGCTCAGCTGGTTAATCGTTGATCTTGATCTTAGGGTCCTGGGACTGAGCCCCACATTGGGCTCCCTGCTCAGTGGGAAGCCTGCTTCTCCCTCCACCTCTGCCCCCCCCCCCCCCGCTGATTCTCTCTCTCTCAAATAAATAAAATCTTAAAAAAAAAAAAAATCATAGCTCTTGGTAAGCATGGTTATGGGGATTTGTGTGTGCTATTTTACTTTTGTAGTTTTAGAAAGCAGAACCTTCCCCTGCAAGTTCTGTGACAATTTAAAACACTGTAAGAAATAAGTAACAAGAGTTTTAAAAAATGTTGGACAGAAAATACAGCAAAATAAAAGCTGACAAATTTATTAGCCATAATCTGGAAGTCATGTACTGTGCATTTATCTACTATAGTTATCAAATACACCATTTTAGTTCCTATTCTTGCAAGAGATATTTGAAGTGCAATGCATAGGTTATTTTCATAGAAGTCACACTTCCAGCAATCCAGCAAAGACAGAAGTGACCATGGAAGCAAAAATGTGACTCAGAGCTACAGAATTACGGCTGGCCTAAGTTTTCTACTCCTCTTAAGACCTCAAAGGAAGAGACTCGTCAATCCATAACCACAATTCTCCTGCTTCCTAAGTCACAAAAGAGGAAGCAATTAGAAGCTGGGGTTATTAGAGGCAGATACCTCCACAGCAACTAGAAGTATAACTGATGGTGTTGGAAAAACTGAAGCATATTGAGAGTATCTGCCATTAGTATGGACCAATAAAATCACTGACAGTCCCAGTGATGATCTTAAATAATAATAGTAAAACAAAAAAACCCTGAATAATCTAAACAGGCATAATATCATTAACAGAAGACAGATTTCATTTAAAAAATCTGTTCAATCTTTTGGGACACCTGGGTGGCTCAGCCGGTTAAGCGTCTATCTTCGGCTCAGGTTATGATTTGAGGTTCCTGGGATGGAGCCCCACGTTGGGCTTCCTGGGCTTCTTGCTCAGAGGGGAACTGGTTCCTCCCTTTCCCTCTGCCATTCCCCTGATTGTGCTCTCCTGCTCACTCTCTCTCAAATAAGTAAAATCTTTTAAAAATAATTGGGGGGGGGGGGGCGCCTGGGTGGCTCAGTGGGTAAAGCCTCTGCCTTTGGCTCGGGTCATGATCCCAGGGTCCTGGGATCGAGCCCCAAGTCGGGCTGTCTACTCAGTGGCGAGCCTGCTTCCTCCTCTCTCTCTGCCTGCCTCTCTGCCTACTTGTGATCTCTGTCTGTCAAATTAATAAAATCTTAAAAAAAAAAACAAATTGGGGGGACTCCTAGGTGGCTGAGTTGGTTAAAGCAGCTGCCTTTGGCTCAGGTCATGATCCCAGGGTCCTGGGATCCAGCCCCACATTGGGGTCCTTGCTTTGTGGGGAGCCTGCTTCTCCCTCTCTCTCTGCCGCCCCCTCACTTATGGCTCACTCTCGCTCTCTCTCAAATAAATAAATAAATAAAACCTTAAAAAAATTTTTTTTAAAAACGTAATTGACCAAAGCAAAATTAGGGGCACCTGGGTGGTGCAGTTGATTGGGCATCCAACTCTTGGTTTTGGCTCAGGTCGTGGTCTCAAGGTCGTGGATCCAGCCGTACTTGGGCTCTGCATTCTGCACAGAGTCTGGGATTCTCTCTCCCTTTCCTTCTGGCCCTGCCCAGCTTGTGTGTGCTCTCTCTCTCTCTCAATAAATAAATAAATCTTTAAAAAAAAAAATAACAGGGGCGCCTGGGTGGCTCAGTGGGTTAAGCCGCTGCCTTCGGCTCAGGTCATGATCTCAGAGTCCTGGGATCGAGTCCCGCATCGGGCTCTCTGCTCAGCAGGGAGCCTGCTTCCCTCTCTCTCTCTCTCTGTCTGCCTCTCCATCTACTTGTGATTTCTCTGTCAAATAAATAAATAAAATCTTTAAAAAAAAAAAAAAAAATAACAAAGCATGATAACAATAAGGTATTCTGGCAACATGTGCAGAGGTAAAATACACAACAGCACAAAGGCCAGAGGAGGGGAAATAGAAATATAGTACTGCAATGCTTTCATACTATACATGAAGTCATATAATAGAAGTTGAAGATAGGCTGAGGCAAGTTAAAAACAAAAACAAAAAACACATGATGGGACGCCTGGGTGGCACAGTTAAGCATCCAACTCTTGGTTTTGGCTTGGGTCGTGATCTCAGGGTCAGGAGATGGAGTCCTGCATGGGGCTCTGCTTGGGACTCTTTCTGCCCAGCTTCTCCCCCCAAAGTAAATAAAGTCTTTAAAAAAAAAAAAAAAAGAAGATAAACCTTAAAACAAACAAATAAGGTATACCAAACAATACAACAAAAGAAATAAAATGGAAACATTGGGAAAAAAAAACCTCAACTAATCCAAAATAGGCAGAAAAAAGAGGAATAGGGAACAATAAACAAAGGGGAGAAATAGAAAATTAAGATGGGAAATTCTTAAACACACTAATAATCACATAAAAAATAATGACCTAAGTATTATACTTTAAAAAGTAACTATTGTCCAATTAGATTAGAAAAAGAAGCTCAATTATACATTGCCTACAAGAAATGCATTCTAAATATAGATACAAATATTGTAAAAGTAAAAAGATAGGAAATCATACCATGCTAACATTAATCAAAAGAAAACTGAAGATCAGACAGATGGATCAAGTGGCCATATTAATATTACAAAAAGCAGATTTTTTAAGAAGATTTTATTTATTTATTTGACAGAGAGATCACAAGTAGGCAGAAGAGTCAGGCAGAGAGAAAGAAAGGAGGAAGCAGGCTCCCTGCCGAGCAGAGAGCCCGATGCAGGACTTGGTCCCAGGACCCTGAGATCATGACCTGAGCCGAAGGCAGAGACTTAACCCACTGAGCCACCCAGGCGCCCTCACAAAGCAGATTTTATAATAAGTAATATTACCAAGAATATGAGGGTCATTTCATAATGATAAATAGGCGAGTTCACCATTAAGACATACTCTTAAACATCTATGCAACTAATAACTTCAAAATACAGGAAACAAATACTGACAGAACTGCAAGTAGAAACAGACAAATCTACAGTTGTGGTTAGAAATTTCCAAATCCCAGGGCACCTGCATGCCTCAGTCAGTTAAGATCTGCCTTCAGCTCAGGTCATTATTCAGGGTCCTGGGACTGAGTCCAGCATTGGGCTCCTTCCTCAGGAAGGAGCCTGCCAAGGACCCTGCTTTCCCCCAACCCTGGCTCTGCCTGCTGTTCCCTCTCCTTGTGCTCACTCTCTCTCTGTCTCGGTCAAATAGATAAAAATTAAAAAAAAAAAAAAAAGAAGAAGAAGAAGAAGAAGAAGAAGAAGAAGAAGAAATTTCCAAACCTCTCTATCAATAACTGATACAGCAAGACAGAAAATCATTAAGGATAAAGAAAAGGTGAACAACACTTCCAACCAATTTTACCTAATCGGTATTTACAGAACATTTTGCCCAATGGCAGATACACCTTCCTTTTAGGTCTACATTGAATGTCTACCAAGATAGACCATATTCAGGACCATAAAAGAAGTCTTAATAAACAGAAAAGGATTTGCATTATGCCAAGCATATTATCCAATCACCAAGGAATGAAAACAGGAATCAGTAACAGAAAGACACCTGAACCCCCCTCCAATATTTAAAAATCAAATAACAGATTTTTAAATAACCCAGGGTAAAAGAAGAACTCAAAAAAGAAGTTAGAAAGTATTTTGACCTGAATAAAAATGAAATACATCAAAATCTGTGGGATGCACCTAAAATGCTAAACAGAAGGAATTTTATAGCAATAAAGGCTATAAAAGAAAAAAAGAAAAATCTCAAATTACATGTTGTATTTTTGTTTATACTCTGTTCAAATTATTTTGTAACTTCTCTTGTGATTCTTCTTTGACCCCACGGGTTGTTTTGAAACTGTTTAATTTCCAAATATCTGTACACTTCCTAAATTAAGCTTCTACCTTAAAACAAATGAAAAAGCATATGAAACCCAAAGTAACTCACTGCAAGCGAACACAAAAAATAAGAGGAGCGCCTCGGTGGCTCAGTCAGGTAAGCATCTGCCTTCAGCTCAGGTCATGATCCTGGAGTCACAAGATCGAGCCCCAGGGATAGAACCCCACGTCAGGCTCCCTATTCATCAAGTAGCCTGCTTCTCCCTCTGCCCCACCCCTCTTGCTTTGTGTGTGTGCGCTCTCTCTCTCTCTCTCTCTCTCTCATGCTCTCTCAAACAAATACAACCTTAAAAAACAAAAATAGAAAAATCAGCAAGGATACAGAAAACTTGAATACCATCAACCAACTAAACATCTAGAAAACACTCCACCCAACAGAGCAGAATACACATTCTTTTCAAACACACATGAAGCATTCTCCAGGGATCAGGCTCTTGACGTAGAAAAAAAGAGCCTCAAATTTTAAAAGATTGTGGTCATAAAAACTATGCTTTCCAACCACAATGGAATTAAATTAGAAATCAGCACTGGAATGGGGCGCCTGGGTGGCTCAGTGGTTTAAGCCTCTGCCTTCAGCTCAGGTCATGATCTCAGGGTCCTGGGATCGAGCCCCACATCGGGCTCTCTGCTCAGCGGAGAGCTTCCCCCTCTCTCTCTGCCTGTCTCTCTGCCTACTTGTGATTTCTGTCTATCAAATAAATAAATAAAAATCTTAAAAAAAAAAAAAAAAAAAGAAAGAAAGAAAGAAAGAAAGAAAGAAAGAAAGAAAGAAAGAAATCAGCCCTGGAAAGAATTTGGAAAATCTACAGATATTCAGAAATTAAACAACATTTTTCTAAATAACCTGTGGGTCAAAAAAGAGATCACAAGGGAAATCATAAAATATTTTGAGAACCGAGTGTAAACAAAAACACGACGTATCAAAATTTATGGAACGAAGCTAAAGCACTGCTTTGAGGGAAATTTATAGCTTTAAATACATGTATCAGAAAAGATTTTAAATCAATAAACCAAGATTCCACTTTAAGAAACTAGAAAACATAGCAAACTAAACACAAAGCAACCAGGAAAGAAATACAGTTTAGTTTTAAAAAATATATATAGTTTTTTTTTAATCTTAAAAAAAAAATGGTTGAGACAATACATTTTATGTGTATTTCACCAGGATTTTTAAAAATTATGCTAAATGAAAGTAGCCAGCTGCAAAAGACTACATTTTAGATTATTCCATTTATACAAACTATCCAGCTAAAGCAAACTGTAAGAGACAGAAAGCAGATTAGTAGGTGCTGGGGGCTGGGAATGGCAACAGGCATCAACTGTAAAAGTGCACAAAGGATCTTTCTGGAATGATGGAAATGTTCTAAAACTGATTTGTAGTGATTGTTGCACGATTCTATAAATGTACTGAAAAAATGAACTATACACTTAAAATGGGTGAATTTTATAAGTTATATGTTAATAAAGCTTTTTTAAAAGAATTTTATTTATTTATTTATTTGTCAGAGAGAGAGAGTGCGCGCGCACGCACAAGCTGGGGGAATGACAGGCACAGGGAGAAGCAGGCTCCCCGCTGAGCAGGCAGCCTGATGTGGGACTCGATCCCAGGACCTTGGGATCGTGACCTAAGCCAAGATAGACACTTACTGACTGAGCCACCCAGGTACCCCAAAGCTTTTTTTTTTTTTTTTTTTTTTTTTAAAGCACACACACACAAAATAGAAGCAGAATGGGAAAGGCCTCAGAGTAAAGGAGGTCTTTTTAATTGACCCGAAATCCAGAAGCTATAAAGAAAATACAGGTAAATGTGACTACCAAAACAAAATAAAAAAGCAAACAATAATCAAAAAACCCTACAACTATGCATGGCAAATTATACTATCAGTCAAAAGACAGATTACAAACTCTGAGAAAATATTTACCATGATATGGAAACAAAAGACCAATCTCCCCATAAACAACTCTGAAAAATCAGTAAGAAAATAATCACCCAAAAAAGGAAAATAGGGAAAGGCTTATGAACTGCTAGTTCATGGAAAATGAAGCAAAAATGACCTCAAAATCATATGGAAATACACTCAACCAAGCTCAGAATAAGGGAAATACAAAGTAGAACTATCTTGAGGTACCACTCTTCACTTACTAGAACAGCAGAAACTCAAAGTTGGAAAGCGTGCAATGCTGGCAAGGCTACAGGAAAAAGTCACTTTCACTTTTTAAATTTTTGAACAATGTAAATATAATATCTACTCATTACTCATTAAGCTACTCATTACAAAAGGGGGAGGGTGAGCCCACAAACTTCTTTCAACTACCTTAGTTGTCTCTCTGAGGCATCTGATTAACTGTCTCACCCCCTGGTTTGTTACATCAGACCCGAAAAGACAAGTGTTCTAAGACCCAACCTTGGTCCTTTTCTCTTCCCATCCTGCATGCAATCTTGTCTCCTCGTGGCTTCAATGACAATATATATGCTGATGACACCCAAATCTCTATCTTCTTATCACACCACATACATTCCCTAGATAAATCCATTCAGTTACTTACGAAAA
Organism: Mustela lutreola; assembly: GCF_030435805.1. Lineage (NCBI taxonomy): Eukaryota > Metazoa > Chordata > Mammalia > Carnivora > Mustelidae > Mustela > Mustela lutreola. Next base: position 7,605,530 of record NC_081296.1, on the reverse strand, counting down.
CCACCCCAATGGTACACACACCATCAATTCAGCAGATCCAAAGCTGAACCCAGTCCCTTTCCTCAAGTCTCTTCCTCCTTCCACACTCTCCAGCACAGTGACTGGTGCCGTCATCAGCTCGAGGCCTCTGGATTTCACCTCCCCAACCCTCTCACATCCGTCTGTGGGCTCCCTGTCGCTGCTGCTTTATCAGGTCTTGTTTCCTCTCACCAAGATGAAAATAATTCCACAGGTAAACAGTTCTACCTCTAGACTTGCATCCATATAACTCATCTGCCTATGTATTATTTTTTTAAGGTTAAAATGAAATTATTGTACTGTCTGCTCCAAATTTTTTTTTTTTTTTTAAAGATTTGTCAGACAGAGAAAGAGCACACAAGCAGGGGGAGCGACAGGCAGAGGGAGAGGGAGAAGTAGGCTCCCTGCGAAGCAAGGAGCATGATGCGGGGCTCGATCCCAGGACTCCGGGACCATGAGCCAAAGGCAGACACCCAACCGACTGAGCCACCCAGGCACCCGTCTGCTCCATTTCTCACGACTTAAAAAGTCTGAACTCCTCAGCGTTAAAGGCCTTCCATGATGTGGTCCTTGCTGCCCTCTTCAACCTTACTCCTTGCTACGTAAGACAATCAGCTTCTAGAAATGCCAACTTAAAAGAGGCTCATTCCATGTTTTTGTGACAATTCCCTATCTCTGAGGACCCCTGCAGCAAGAGAAATAAGACCACTAGGTATGCTTTTGGTAACAAGGCTTACTTGAAGGCTACATCAGCTCTAGAGCCTTCTATCATAATCTGGTCAAAGGGACCCTTCACTGGCCCTCCATTCCAGAGTAAATTTGTTTACTATATTGATGGTGTCAGACTGACTGGATTTGGTAGCTGAACCTCGTGACCTAGATTCCCTGGTAAAATACGTATACAGCCAGAGTGTGGGAAATAAATTCCACAAAAATTCCCGACCCAGTGAAAATTCTTGGGGTCCAGTGATCCCTGCTAAGATATCCCTCCGAAGACAAAGGCTAAGTAGCTGCATCTGGTTCCTGCTACCACTAATCAACTTAAAGCCTAGGGGGCCTCTCTGGATTTGGGAGGCAACATCTACCTCATTTGGGTGAACTACTCATCTCTTACCCAGTAAACCCATGCTGAGCCGGTTCTGAGTGGAGCTCCACAACAGACAGATCTGAGCTGCCATGAAAGCCGTTCTAGCACTTGGGCCATATGACCTAGATGTCATGGTGACTGAAGTATCTGTGACACACAGGGAGCCTCTGGCCATTCTCTATAGGTGAAATGACAGTACAGGTCTTTGGATTAGGGACGGAGCTATGCTATGCTCTGAACCATTCTCTTGAGTAATAGCTTCTAGCTTGTTACTGAGTTCTAGTAGAGATCACACATTTGATCACAGGTCACCAAGTTACCACGTGACCTGAACGACGAGGCTTGAACTGGATGTTGCCAGATACACCAAGCCATAAAGCTGGGCATTCACAAGGCACTCCACTGTCAAGTGGGAGTGGTCTGTACAAGTCTGGGCTTGAGCAGGTCCTGAAAGTAAACTGTATGAGCAAGAGACTCAGACACTCACAGTTACGCTCATGTTACATTGCTTCACCTCTCTCCTCCTATACCTGTCACCTCCTGGGGAGTTCCCTATGGCCAGCTGACTAAGTTAGACTTTGGGTTCTACATGAACCATCTAGCACCACCTGAAAATAGCTGTGGCATTACACGCCCACTCAGAGTTGTCCACCAGGGCCTGTAATTAAGGGAAAACCCTTCAGCCAGAACTTTGAGTGATACAACAGTTGTTCATTTTACCCGGAATGAGAGATGACCACAGATGTGGCTTTAACTGATTCAGGAATGACTAGCAGTGTGGCTGGATGGCCAGAGACTTAGAAGGGACATGACTGAAAGGCCAGAGACAAGAAGTCTGGGGAAGAGGTATATTGAATGAGCTCTCCAAGTAGGTATTCAGCATGCGAAGACAGCTGGGTTCCATATAAAAGTTCACCAAAGAATGACGTCAGCAGAGCAGTATCCTAATACTTAGGTAGATAAAATTCCCTATTCTCTGGATATCAGTCCCCCACTCTACCCAGCTACTCCTGTCTTGCACAATGATCAAAATGGCTATCTGTAGCAACCAAGCTGAAGGTTAGCAACATGGATTTTCACTCACCAAAACCAACTTGGTTCTAGCCATGATGAGTGCCTAGTCTGCCAACTGCAAAAAATCAACAATGACACCACTCCTGATGCTGGCTCAACTCCATCATGGGAGGGGCAGCAATTTCTCCTTACTAGAATATATTCTGGAAATGGATCTGTCTTCTTTGTCCTTGGTATTTGTCAAACCACCATCCATGAACTAATGAAATGCCTTATTTCCCCATCATGGTATCCCATTCAACACTGCGTGTGATCAGGAAACTTATTTTATGGAAAATTAGAGCTCTGCCCCAATCCAAAGCTCTGTGCTATCACTTCACCATTTCCATTTTATGGAAAATTAGAGGCATACAGGCCGTGAAACTCACTGGTCTTACTATGTCTCCCATTACCTTGAAAGAACAGCAGGACAGTAGGCTAGTTATCCATTTACTGTCTTGGAGCTCCAAATCCATCCTTGTGTTACCTAAGCAGATTCTTTCCCAACTGGCTCAATGATGTTACGTTTTATTAATAAAAGGCATGAGGGGGACCACTGCAAGGTGATGAAAGGGCTTCTCCTGTCAGTTCCATGTTTTATCTCACACAGTAGCGAGTGCACCTGTGTGCAGGTCTGACAGGGCTCAGTTACTATCACAGTCTGCTGCTGGCCACATGATCTCCAGCAAGCTTCTCAGCCTCCCAGCAGGCCACTGCTATAGACCAGCTCCAGCTCACTGCCATGCAAATGTCACTGCCACGGCAGATCGCATGTTCCCACACCCTCTCCGAAGAGGTCTGAATCTCAGGCTTGGGAGGGGGCTTGGAGAGAGGTTATTTTCTTATTCCTTTCCACTCCCTCATCCTAGAGGGTAGTAGTTATTTTCTGGATATGCTATTTCCTGAACCTCTTATGAGTGCTTTTGTACCCATTTTTAGTAGTTAACCATCTTTTACTAGTTAACAGTTTTTTAAAAATATTAAACTTGTCTCTGTTCAATTACTGATAAGGTTTCTACCTTCTGAGTGATACAGATAGTCTTTTGAGACTAGTTACAGCACCAGCAGCACTTTGTGGGTCTGGGATGATGTCTAACGCCTTCCAGTATATTCTGAATCAGAAACAAACCTATGGGATTATTTCTTCGACAGGTACAATTCAGGAGTCTGGAATTAAAGGGTGACTGGGATGCCTGGGTGGCTCAGTTAGTTGTCCGCTTGTCTCAGATCATGATCTCAGGGTCCTGGGATGGAGTCCCACACTGGGCTCCTTGCTCAGGGGGGAGCCTACTTCTCCCTCTGCCTACCAATCCCCCTGCTTGTGTTCACGCTCTCTCTGACAAATATATAGAATCTTTTAAAAGAAAATGGAATTAAAGGGTGAGAATGGGAGTGATCCTTCTCACTATAACCCCGATAATCCGCTAGTGAAAATTCTGCTTTCTATTTTTATAACTTTGGATGATGCTGGCTTAGAAATTTTCATTCCCAAAGGAAATATCCTTCCATCAGGGGACACAATGGTTCCATTAAATTGCAAGTCAAGACTACTACCTAGCCACTTTGGGCTTCTCATGCCAGTGAACCAAATGCAAAGACTGGGGGTTATTTACTGGCAAGGGTGATTGATGCTGACTTTCTGAAAAAAATAAGACTGTTTCTAAATAATGAGGGAAGTGAGTAAAACTGGACTACAGAATCCTCTGAGGCCTCTAAGTCCTCTCATGTCCTGTGATAAAAGTTAGTGAAAACTACAACAATCCATGTCAGGCAGGACTACTCTTGACATTAACCCTTTAGTAATGAAGGTTTGGGTCACTCCGCCAACCAAGAAACTATGACCACTTGAGCTCTTGCTAAGAGCAGAAGGTTTATGGCAATTTTTTAAAGATTTTATTTATTTATTTGACAGAGATCACAAGTAGGCAGAGAGGCAGACAGATGGAGAGAGAGGGGGAAGCAGGCTCCCTGGGGAGCAGAGAGCCTGATGCAGGGCTCGATCCCAGGACCCTGGGATCACAACCTGAGCTGAAGGCAGAGGCTTTAACCCACTGAGCCACCCAGGAACCCCGGATTATGGAATTCTCTCTCTCTTTTTTTTTTTTTTAAAAGGAGAGAGTCTTTTTTTTTTTTTTTTAAGATTTTTTATTTTTTATTTGACAGAGATCACAAGCAGGCAGAGAGGCAGGCAGAGAGAGGAAGGGAAGCAGGCTCGTTGCTGAGCAGAGAGCCCGATGTGGGGCTCAATCCCCGGACCCTGGGATCATGACCCGAGCCGAAGGCAGAGGCTTTAACCCACTGAGCCACCCAGGTGCCCCAGATTATGGAATTCTTAATGTAAGAAAGAATACAGCTAAAACCACATGACCAATTACAGAAACAAAGGACTGCTGCATATTAGACAGAAGCATACCTTGGCCTTTACCTTTATTTGAAAAATTAAATACAATTAGAAGAGGTGTATACAGTTGCCAACTTGACAAAGGGTAGACTGCAGCAGTTTTGCTCCTCGCTAACTTGGTTGGCTAAGATCTCTGTAGGGCTCTGGGGTAAAGTTGGCCAAAAAAGGAAATGTGCCCAAGATCTGGAAGGTGAAAGGGAAGCAGCTGCGACTATGCTGAAGGCCACTGTGGTTAGAGGTGGTGAGCAACAGACGTCAAGAGCCTACCTCAATCTGGTTTGTCCTTGCTGCCTCCTGTCCACGCCCGGCTCTTCTGGCTGGCTGACAGGGCCTGACGAAGAGGCAGCAGCCACCCCCAGGCTCATCTACTCTCCTTCCGGGCGGTCCCACTCCATCAGCAAGACATGGAATCCATCCCCAGATGCCGTGGGAGGCTTGCCTTTGTCCGCCCACAACAGTGCTTCAGAAACGCTGGTTAATGACATTTCTCTGATTCTCCGTCTCTCAGTTTTAGACTATTACTTACCCAGTTTCTCCCACAATTGTGTAAGATCTAATTCCTACGACAAATCCTTAATTCCATAACAGTCATAGTGGTTCTGCTTCCCAGACTAAACTCTGACCCGATAAGCCACGTTTTTCGGATAAAACCTTCTGTCTCTGTGCACAAGTTGTGTTTGATACCACACGTCACCTTGTTCCCTGAAGTCAGAAAAGACAACTCTTAAACGTTAAAATCACAATTTCTGTGTAACTTGTAGGCTTGTGCCATTTGGCCATGGGAATGAACTATCATGCTTGTCTTTGCGTCCTGAGAGAGGAATATTACGAAAAAGACCCCCCCAAACTAAGAAATATGAACTATCTAGAAACCATTGCCAATAAATGCCTTAATCCTTACTATGGTGCTATATTCCAGATTTTGCTTGAAGTTACACAGGATAAAGAGTGGTTTTTGGATGCTTGAGAATATGCACATGGACGGTAAGTGCAATTTATAATTTACTTGGGATTTCCCTGTCTATTGAGACAGAAGTTAGTATTTCTACACTGAAACTTGACAGTTATTTACTGAATGCAGACACCCTGTCAATAACATTTTTCAGATCCTAAATAAAACTATTAGTTTTCAAAAATCTGGATAGATCTGTCCTCTGCACTGTATATTCCGCCTATTTGTTGCACACTTACTCGTATTTGGTTGAAGACTAAGAAAAATCTCCTAGGTTTCTGTGTGCTTTACTGGAGGGCCAATTTATTTAAAAAAAAAATTATCGAAGCTATCTAGAATTCAATCAGGTATCATTACAACAGCCACTAGGAGTTGAGTAATCTTAAGCGATAAGAAGATATAAAAAGAATGAAGGATTCCACTAAGTCCTAAGGTCTTTAGATTTAGGCAGGAAGACATACAGATAATTAAAATCCAAAGAAATGCAAAATTCAATCAAGTAATATGAGGAGCTAATAAGCAAATTTCATGAAAGTTGGATTCATCTCATCAGGGCTCAAACATGAATCTAAATAAATAAATAAACTCTTAAAAAGGAGGGGGGCACCTGGGTGGCTCAGTGGGTTAAAGCCTCTGCCTTCGGCTCAGGTCATAATCCCAGGGTCCTGGCATCGAGCCATCAGGCTCTCTGCTCAGCGGGGAGCCTGCTCCCCCACACACACCCGCCTCTCTACTTGTGATCTCTGTCAAATAAATAAACTCTTTAAAAAAACAAAACAAAAAATAACATGAATCTAGTCACATCCTGGCCAATATCCTCTGGTCATTAAGAATTCTCAGCAAGGGGTGCCTGGGGAGCTCAGTGGGTTAAAGCCTCTGTATTCCACTCAGGTCATGATCCCAGGACCCTGGGATCAAGCCCCGCATTGGGCTCTTTGCTCAGCAGGGAGTCTGCTTCTCCCTCTCTCTGCCTGCCTCTCTGCCTACTTGTGATCTCTCTCTGTCAAATAAAATCTTTAAAAAAAAAAAAAAAAAGAATTCTCAGCAAGCAGAGAAGACAATCCCAAAAATTACATGTGAAAGCAACCTAAAAATTATTTGGCATGACATACTCATTTTCTTAGCAGGTAAACATCTTTTAACCCAAGGAAAATTTGTAATTAAGAACAGAAATGCTTAAAGGAAATTATGTATAGTGTTAATATTTTAATGTTAAAAACTGTGCATATTTAGTGTTTTAAGTACTTATAAAATTTTAAGAGAATTTGCCCTATTAAAGTAATAGGTCAGATTTGTAGTTTCAATTTGAAATATACAATCAATGGTTGCAGATTTATTATTTTAATCAGAAAATTTACTATCTATACAGAGTTGAACCATTTCAGAAAACTTAAGTAGCCCCAGACACTTAAATATTATATTAAGTATGCAGTGGTTTGTTGAATAATGGATAAGGAAATTTTTAAATTTATAGTATTTTTAAGATGCTTGTTTGTAAATTAGCCCAAATATTCAAAGGCCCTTAAAACTGACTGTTAGGGGCGCCTGGGTGGCTCAGTGGGTTAAGCCGCTGCCTTCAGCTCAGGTCATGATCTCAGGGTCCTGGGATCGAGTCCCGCATCGGGCTCTCTGCTCAGCGGGGAGCCTGCTTCCCTCTCTCTCTCTCTGCCTGCCTCTCTGTCTACTTGTGATCTCTGTCTGTCAAATAAATAAATAAAATCTTAAAAAAAAAAAAAAAAAAAAAAAAAAACTGACTGTTAAAATTTCCTATACTTTCTTTTTCTTTCTTTCTTCGTGGGGCTTCCTGCTTGGTGGGAAGCCTGCTTCTCCCTCTCCCACTCCCCCTGCTTGTGTTCCTGCTCCTGCTCTGTCATATAAATAAAATCCTAAAAAAAGATTTTAGGGGAGCCTGGGTGGCTCAGTTCTTGAGTGTCTGCCTTCAGCTCAGGTCATGATCTCAGGGTCCTAGGATGGAGCCCCGCATCGGGCTCCCTGCTCAGCAGGAGGCCTACTTCTCCCTCTCCCACTCCCCCTGCTTGTGTTTCCTCTCTCGCTGTGTCTCCCTCTGTCAAATAAATAAATAAAGTCTTTAAAAAAAATTTTAGCTTTTACAAACTGAACATCATACTTTAAAATGAAAGATAACTATAAACGGGCTTTTCTGGACACAAAGGCCACCTCAATGGGCATCAAAAAACTAACTTATTGGGGGCGCCTGGGTGGCTCAGTTGGTTGAGCGACTGCCTTGGGCTCAGGTTATGAGCCCGGACTTCCAGGATCAAGTCCCGCATCGGGCTCCCAGCACCTTGAGGAGTCTGCTTCTCCCACTGACTTCTCCTCTCTCATGCTCTCTCTCACTCATTCTCTCTCAAATAAATAAATAAAATCTTTAAAAAAAAAAAACAAACAAACAAACAAAAAAAAACAAAAAACTAACTTATTACCAGGGGTGCCTGGCTGGCTCAGTTGGTAGAGCATATGACTCTTGATCTTGGGATTCTTTTTTTTTTTTTTTTTTAAGATTTTATTTATTTATTTGAGAGAGAGACAGTGAGAGAGAACATGAGTGAGGAGAAGGTCAGAGAGAGAAGCAGACTCCCCGCGGAGCTGGGAGCCCGATGTGGGACTCGATCCCAGGACTCCGGGATCATGACCTGAGCCGAAGGCAGTCGTCCAACCAACTGAGCCAACCAGGTGTCCCTGATCTTGGGATTCTTAAGTCTGACCCCCACACTAGGTGTAGAGATTACTTAAAAATAAAATCTTAAAAACAAAAACAAAAACTAACCTATAACCAATCTGCCAAATTTTCAGTTTTACAAGCTGTGTTGTTAGGCAATGTTATTAAAAATAAGTACGATTAAATTACATTAAAAACAAAGATAATAAATAATTTAAATTCATCAGTTCCTGGCTACTTTACTACATTTTCTCATCATCTACGTGCTTGAGGTTATTTTTTCTATGTTATCTCTAAGGTGGAAGTTTTAGTTACATGCTACCTCCTTTCTTCCTAATTCCAGATTCAGTGGCGTCATGTTAGTAGTGTGAAATCAGCCATGTTGGGTGTATCTGCAAATAGGCAAACTTGATCAATCAGGGTTTCCTGGATTAAGAAAAGCCTCAGGGAAACAGTGACCCTATACTTCAGTAAAGGAGCCACACACCAAAGGGGAGAAGACAAATGAAATAGTATACAAGTGCTAAAAGGACTGCAGAGCTCACCTTATATCCTAGGACAGTCCATAAAGACTCACAAAGAATACAAGAGGAGTTCTCAAGACAGTTGAGTATGCGATGTTTGAATAGAACAATGTTCACAGAAACAGTGACATGAAATAGGTAGGAAAAGTAAACTGGGACAAGACTGAAACAGTAAGAGATGGCAGCCTGTAATCGACTGGGACTTACAGCAAATGCCATTCTAAGGGTTTGGGCTGTTACCTACAAGGCAAGGAGGAGCTACTATAGGTGTGAGGGTAGGAGAGAGGACTTTAATATGGCAACAACATATAGGATTCAGTAAAGACAGTGAAACACTTCACTCTTGGAAACTGTGACGCCGACCAAAAAAAAAAAATAACTGCATTACATATAATAACCAAAAGTCTTGAGTCAGGTGTTAAAGAACCAATGAAAACTCAAAGCTCCAAAGAACACAAGCTCTGTGATTCTATGTATATAAAATGCAAGGTCATCTACACTGACAAAAAGCAAATATGTGGTTGCCAGGTGCTAGAGAGATGAACTACAAAGGAGTACAGGGGCTCTTGTGGTTGACAGAAATGTTCTGTTATCTTAAGTGAGCTGGGTGCATAGAACTGTGGAAACTTATCGAACGGTCCACTTTATTTTTTTTTTTATTTTATTTTTTTAAAGATTTTATTTATTTATTTGACAGACAGAGATCACAAGTAGGCAGAGAGGCAGGCAGAGAGAGAGGAGGAAGCAGGCTCCCTGCTGAGCAGAGAGCCCGATGCGGGACTCCATCCCAGGACCCTGAGATCATGACCTGAGCCGAAGGCAGCGGCTTAACCCACTGAGCCACCCAGGCGCCCCTCGAACGGTCCACTTTAAATGGACGAAGCTGGGACGCCTGGGTGGCTCAGTTGGTTGGACGACTGCCTTCGGCTCAGGTCATGATCCTGGAGTCCTGGGATCGAGTCCCGCATCAGGCTCCCAGCTCCATGGGGAGTCTGCTTCTCTCTCTGACCTTCTCCTCGCTCATGCTCTCTCTCACTGTCTCTCTCTCAAATAAATAAATAAAATATTTATAAAAAAAAAAAAAAAAAAAAAAAAAAAAAAATAAATGGACGAAGCTCATCACACTCACATGCATTCCCCTTGAACCTGATAAGAAAAAGAATTACAACTCAACTTAATCAAACATTTGAAGTTATTTAGACATAAATGGAAAAGTTATGCAAATGACAGCAGTTTTCGAAGAGTGGAGCCAAATTGGTTTTCCTCCTTCCATCTGATTAGCTCTCAGTTATCCACAGTCACTGCCAGATACCATGTACAGGTAAAACCTCAGTTCAAAACTTCCCCTCGCCCCGCCCCACGACCATGCTATCCAATCCCTTCCATCCCCTCCTAAGGACCTCCCGGTTGCTCGTTTTCTTCATCTCGATTAAGGGAGTAATATGACCTACCTTGCTGTTATACAAAACACTCCACATACAGCAGGAGCTCAAAATAGTTATTATTTGCCTTAATCATTCTCTACACACTCATGCTCCTTGAAGGCAGAGTTGTCTCATTGAACTTTTCATCTCTCTCAGTGTACCTAGCACACGTTACAACGAACAGTAGGCCCAAAATATGTATTTCTTCAGAGAAATGTCTGCAGCACCTAGAAATTCAGATATGAAGAAAACACCTTGCCACAAGTGAGAATCGGAATCGTCACCATAAAGACACAAACCTTTCGTGCCATTTGAAAAGAATGATCACTTATGACTGAAGGAATTACGAAACAGGTCTAGGAGGGGACACTGAGCTAGGTGAAGTCTGAAGCGGAGAAAGGGAAAGGTGCATATCCACTTCCCCAACTGGTAATTATAAATAGTGTAAAATAAATCCACGAGAAACATCTTCAATGGTGACATGTTAGATTCTTAACAGGGAAATACTACAAAAAGGTCCAAGGCGAGCAAAACCAGGCTCTGCGAGCAGAAGAGGAACCGCCTGGCACACGGTCTAGAAGTTCAAGATGGAGTAAGGAAGGTTTAAGGACAAAATCAGAAGATCTGAATTTCAAGATCCCGGTGCCATTAATACGGGGCAGTAAACCCGAGGGTTCTGAGGGCTGCCACCTGCGTGCGAAGCGGTCTCAAGGACAAGTGTCACTACCGTCCCAACTCTTGAGTCAGGGGTGGTCCAGGGAAAGGCACGGCAGCGCGCTGGGGCCCAGCTGTCCTAGAAGGGTTGCTACAGGCTGAAAGCAGCACAACGGCGGCGGCCTACACCGCCTTCCCGAGCATCCCAAAAGCCAGCGCAGTCCTGAACTGCTAAACCTTGTCGCCGGAACTGATCTGGAGTCGCGGCGATTGCAGGAAACACGAGTTTGCCGCCTTCCCAAGTCTCCGATGTTAAGCAACCCCAACTCCCACAGAGAAAGCGCCCTGCGGTTTCCATTTGCTCTCCCGCCTCCTTCGCAGGAACGGGACGTGAGGAACCGGCTTCCCGCTCCGCCCCTGGCAGGCCCGGGCGCAGCTCGGGGCTAAACCCAGGGGGCGTTCAAAGCGACCTCTGGCCACACGCCCCACAAAGACAAGGAATGATCCGGGCGCCAGACCCACTCAGGCCCTCGCACAGGCGAGCACAGGTCTCTGCCGGGCTCCGCACGGGCGGCGTCAAAGGGAGACCGGGAGCCCCGGGAGACAGTGGGCGGCCAACCTCACCTGCCGCTTGTTCATTCGCCGCACATCGTCCAAAAAGTCTAGAGACAGCATGGCGCGGCCGGCGAGGGGGACACGAGCAGCGGAGAGGGCGCGAAGGGACCAGCGGGCGGAACGGCTGGCGCACCGGCCGGGCTCGCACTGGACGGGACCCCGTGGCGCCCGCACTTCCGCTTCCGGGGCGGGAACCGGCGCTCCCTTCTTCCCTCCCGCCCCCGCCCCGCGCGTCGCTGCGGAGAGCAGACAAAGGGACCCGCGACTCTTCTAATCGGGACTCCCGGCCTGCTCTCGGTGCAGGAGGGCGCTCCCACGCCGAGCCGAGCCTGCGGAGAACCCACCGGACCCCTGTTCCCGCGCTTAGCCCGGGCTCCCCGGGAGGCCGCCCTACGACCTCCGGAAGGCGGGCTCTCGCGCACGCCCGGCCAATCGGGAGCGGGTCTCCGGCGGCCCGGCGGCCGCGGCGGCCCTGGAGTGGCCGGCGGCTCCAGTCGGGCCGCGGGTCTGGGTGTGGCCCTGGGCGTGCGTGGCCAGGTCCTGCCTTCGCCGCCGGGGCTGGTCTCCCGCGCTGCGGGAACTGGCCGCTGAGGTGGCTTCATTAGCCGCTTTACGGGGCAAGGTGGAAGCTAGGAGCGCCTTTCGAAGCACTGCCTGAACCTCCCGGGACTTAGGAGGCTGCTGGGGGAGGAGGGAACAACCGAAGAGGGCTACGGTGTGATGCGACCGCCGAGGTGCGGGGTGTCAGGAAGTCCCTAGCTCCCCCGAACGTGACCTCGCTCAGAGGACCTGCCCTCTCCTTGAACTCTGCCTCCTGCTTTTGCTACCTTGGGCACCTGGATGGGACCCTCCTCTCGCTGTCCCTGACTCTCAGGCTGCTAATATACGCGGCGGACGAAAAGGACCGAAGCTGGTCTCTTACCTGTATTTTTCTATCTTTTTCAAAATACGAATCTCACATTAGGGTGAAGGATCTACTGGGACTTTTTGCACGCTCTTTGCAAATTCTTTACTTCGAAAATTATCTTGGAATAAAAAATTTAAATATTTTGGAGGATGGCTGTAATGAAAATGATAGATGATAAATTTGTGGGAGGAGGGAAGCCTCCTAAGCTGCAGGTGGGAATGTGAACTGAGACAGCCATTTTGGAAAATGGACTGGTAGTTCCTCAAAAGGTTAAATATGGAGTTTTTAATCAAATTTACTACCAGCTCCACTGCTAGTATATATCTAAAAGAATTGAAAACATATGTCCAAGCAAAAACTTGTACATGAATATTCATGACAGTATTCATAAACCAAAACGTACAAATAACCCAGATGTGCTTTAACTCATGAATGGGTAAGCAGAATGTGGTATAGCCATACAATGCAATATTGTCAATAAAAAGAAATCCAGCAATATGGATTGAACCTTGATAACATTAGGCTTAGTGAAAAAAATTCAGTTATAAAAGTCATACTGTATGATTCCAATTACATAAAATGTCTAGAATAGTCAAATTGATAGAATGAAGTGGTTGCCTAGAGAAATGGGGAGTGACTGCTACTGGTTACAGCGCTTGCTTGCTTGCTTTCTTTTTTTTTTCAAGATTTTATTTATTCGAGAGGGGAACCGCAAAGGGAGACTGAAAGGGAGAAGCAGACTGATGTGGGACTCCATCCCAGGACCCTGGTTCATGACCTGAGCCAAAGGCAGATGCTTAACGGACTGAGCCACCCAGGCGCCCCTGGTGTATGAATTATGTCACAGTAAAGCTGTTATGAGAAAGAAAAAAAAAATTGACATCTTGTTCACTGTTAAATTCCCAGTGGCAGGGCGCCTGGGTGGCTCAGTGGGTTAAGCCACTGCCTTCGGCTCGGGTCACGATCTCAGGGTCCTGGGATCGAGTCCCATATCGGGCTCTCTGCTCAGCAGGGAGCCTGCTTCCCTTCCTCTCTCTCTGCCTGCCTCTCTCTCCGTCTACTTGTGATCTCTCTCTGTCAAATAAATAAATAAAATCTTTAAAAAAAAAAAAAAAATTCCCAGTGGCAAACATACAACCTGGCACATATTAGGTACCCAATAAATATTTGTTCAATTTAAAATGTGCGTATGTGTATGTATGTGATGATCTCCAACTGCTGCCTGTAGGCACCCCATACTGAGTAAGTTGAAAGATGAATTCCTGATTTCCCCAAATTAGGAAGGCCTGTGGAAGAAAATAGATTCCATGCGGGCAGGGACCTGGTCCACCCCTTTATCCCTGGCTCTCATAACAGTGCCAAATTCATAGCAAATACTTAATAAGTATTTGTTAACAAATGTTGAATATGGAGTCTAAGCTAAATTCTGGCTAATAGAGTGCTTGGCCTATGCTTGTTAATGTTGAATTCAAATCTAAAGATAAGGCTCTATAGCCATCTAAATGGGTATGAGCCTTGGTCAGTCTTCATATTGTGAAGAAAAGATCCGGAAGAGAAGCACAAAGTTCTGGGGGCTTCAGATGTACCAGGAGTCAGTGTAGTTGGGGATGTTCAAAGAGACCTCAGAAGGGAAAGAACTTCTGATATATGGGTAAAATTGATTTGTTATGTGGGTCAAGTTGGAAGGTGAAAAGGATATACCCACTGGAAGGAACTGTAGAAATAAAGGTATAGGGGCAGGAAACTGGGAAATGTGTTTGGAAAATCCAGTTTGATTTTCCAACTTTGCCTGTAACTAGTTGGGTCTGTAGGTGTTCTTTTGTCACTGAGGAAACCTGAGCGTGCCTAAGACGTCTTGTGTTGGATTTGCACAGTTCGTATTTAGGACCATATTAAGGTACTGCTGCACATCTGAAATCTTACACGTCCATAACCCACTTTCTGAGAGTTACTTCTTTTTTGTTTCTCTGTATGTTTTAAATTAAACAAATAATAGATGAGTACATTCTCATCATAAAAGTTAAAATAAGACAGACAATCCAGTCATTCCACTTCTGGGTACATACCTGAAAGAACTAAAAGCAGGGATTTAGGGGTACTTGGCTGGCTCAGTTGGAAGAGCAGGCAAGTTTTGATCTCAGGGTCATGAGTTCGAGCCCCTGCATTGGGTGTAAACGTTACTTAAATAATTTAAAAAAAAAAAAGGGTCTTGAATAGATATTTACACACCCATGTTCATAGCAGCATTACTTAAATACCCAAAAAGTGGAAGAAACGCAAGTGTCCATGAAGGAAGAAAGAAAGGAAGGAAGGAATAAACAAAATGTGATATAAACACACAACAGAATATTATTCAATCTTAAAAAGAAAGAAGTTTTTCTTTTTCAAAGATTTTTATTTATTTATTTGAGAGGGAGTAAGAGAGAGAGCCCAAGCTGGGGGTAGGGGCAGGGGCAGAGGGAGAAGGAGAAGCAGACTCTCTGCTGAGCAAGAAGCCTGATGCGGGACATGATCCCAGGACCCCGGGATCATGACCCCAGCCAAAGGCAGATGCTTAACCAACTGAGCGACCTAGATGCCCCCGTCATTTTGCTCTTCAGGTTTAGGTTGTGTTGGCTCTGTAGTTTGTCTCAGCTAATGTTCAAATATTAGGGCGTAGTTAATCTAAACTAATGGATTGTTTCACAATATGCATTGTTTACGTGTTCAATGTGAAATTTCATTGTGTTGCATTTTATTTTAAATTTGCAAAAATAGATCAGTAATTCAATTAGTTAGTGGAAAGTTAATTAAATCAGGATGCTGAATGCTTTTAAACTTGGGGGGCAGAGTTGTAAGTGAAACAATGACCAGGAATCCAGTGTAAATAACGATATAGTATGACTGACTATGCTGGGGCGGGCAATCCACAAGCGTGACGAATTATGATGAGCTTCTGAAAAAGAAAAGGGCTATTAAGAAATACGATGAGCCTCTAGGACATATGTTTTATTAAACTGGTAATCTATTTTCCTCTGGTTCCCAGTACCTTAGGTTATGAAACTGACCAAATAGTGGCATAAGGCCAATGAAGTCTTAGTGCCATTTTTTAAGAAAAGCTCAGTGGCCAATCTGATAATCAAAACCAACTTTCTAGAGGAGGAGAAGCCCACAAAACAATGCTTCTCAATAAGACACTGATAACACTTACCCCCAAAGAAAAGAAAAGTGGTCAAAACTATAAAGGCATCCTTTAAAGTTGCACTTTTCAGAGCCAAAACAGTGACAGGTATATTCTTGCCAAGAAGCTTTTAAAGTCAGTCATAACATTAATGATAAACATGCAGAGTAAGAAAGGTAAATAAGCTTTTGGCAAAATTCCTTTATCAAAAGATGATGTTGGGGGAAGAAAGATGCTGTTGGACATTGCATAATATCAATGGCATATAAAGTAGATGAGCACATCGTCTGGACTTGTCTGGGGATGCTGGAGAAAGTCATCCAATCATGCGAGGCCCTGGAAACCTATCTCAGCACATTCCCCTCATTTTCATTGATCTGATGACTTAGTTGCCTATTTCTGCATAAAAAATCACCCCCAAACTTAGCGAATTAACACAACAAACTTTATCTCACAATGTCTATGGGTCAGAAATTTGGGACCATCATAGCTGAGTGGCTTGAGCTCCAAGTTGTCCATGACATTATAGTCAAGCTGTCCAGAGGGGCTGCAGTCTCATCTGAAGGCTTAACTGAAGGATGTGCTTCCAAGCTCCACTCATGGGGCTGTTGGTGGGTCTCAATTATTCTTGGGTTACTGGATAGAAGCCTCAGTTCCTTGTTGGCTGTTGAGGGAGACTCCATGTCTCCCTCAGTTTCATGCCATCTGGGCCTCTGTTTAGGGAAACTTACAACATGGTAGCTAGCTTCCATCAAAGTAAATTATCCAAGAGAGTAAGAACCAGGTAATGAATAAGATTACCAATGCATCCCGTTTTTGCACTGAAATTTCTGCCTCTCAGAGAACCCTTCAATCCCAGGAAAAGCAGGATGGTTGGTGACTCCACCAAGACAAAATTTGCCGGTTTTTTTTTTTTTAAGATTTTATTTATTTATTTGACAGAGATCGCAAGTAGTCAGAGAGGTAGGCAGAGAGAGAGAGGAGGAGGAAGCAGGCTCCCAGCAGAGCAGGGAGCCTGATGCGGGGCTTGACCCCAGGACCCCGGGATCTTGACCTGAGCAGAAGGCAGAAGCTTTAACCCACTGAGCCACTCAGGAGCCCCTGCAGTGTTTTTTTGAGCCTAATCTCTGAAATGACATATCATTATTTCTTCCACATTTTGTTCATTAGAAATGAGTTCTACATTTTGAAGGAAGGCGTTTATCAAAGAATGTGTAGGCATATTTTTAAAACCATCACATATGGAGTCCAGTTTCATGGTGAAAAGAAAATATTACAGAGAAACTAAACTTTCTAACTTACTCCCTACCCAACTTATCTGCTCCCATAAACATTGCTTTCTCCTTTTCTTTCCCTCCATCAGTGAAAGAGGCATCGCTACTCCTGTGTGAAGCTACCCTCTTCCACCTACTCAAAACCATTCTCTCATTCCCGCAATTTCTTCCCATTAACTTTCTCTTTTCCTAGCATCTGATCATGTTCAAATAGATCTTACAAAATTTATATGCTGAGTGTTTTATGGTGGCATAATACACAAACAGTAAAATGTGTAGTGTGTGTATACAGCTCGGTAAATTTCAACAGACAGGCCTACCCATTCATCATCTATATCCTTCTTTAGCTCACTGAATGCTGGTTTCTGCTCCCAACACATGGCTGAAAGCCATAAAATAATCTCTTTAAATCCCGTTAGGTCCATTGGGTCCCCTTTCAGTTTCAGGTCCATTGTCTCCTGCCTCTCTGGCTTGTTGTTCTCAATCTCCAACATGGACTCTTTAGCTTACTACTTATGGAGGAACCCTGCACCACTTCTCACTCTGCAGTGCCTCTGGGTGATTTTTCTCTGTCCTCCCAAATTCAGCTACCTTCTCTATGCATTCACGTCTCCAATATCTATAGCTCTGACCTCCTCCTGGATGTCGACTTTTATATCAACTGCTTCTGGACATCTCCACTTGGATGTCCAACAGACACCTCAAGCTCCCTGTGCCCCAAATGTCACAGATCCCCATCCTCATTACTCCCCACTGAAGAACTGTTCTTTCTCTTATGTTTCAAATCTCTATAAAAGGCACCACCTCGGGGGGCACCTAGGTGGCTCAGTCAGTTAAGCCTCTGCCTTCGGCTCAGGTCATGATCTCAGGGTCCTGGGATCGAGCCCCGCATTAGGCTCCCTGCTCAGTGGGGAGTCTGCTTCTCCCTCTGCCTCTGCCCTCACACACACTTCCCTCCCGGCTCGGCTCATGCTCTCTCTGTCTCTAACAAAAAAAAAAAAAAAAAAAAGACACCACCCAATCACAAAAGTAGTTGTCATCCTTGATTCTTCCTTCTTACTCACTTGTCAAATCCAATTAGTCACCAGGCTTGTTATTCTACTTTCTTAATGTCTCTCTTATTCATCTGCTTTCTCCAACCCCACTGTCACTACCTTGGTTCATGCTACTTATCCTGATTGTTGCAATGAATTCCCAGCCAGTCTTTCAGCCTGTAGTCTTGTTCCCACATCTTGCCTCACTCCAATCTCTTCTCTGAATTGCAACCAGAGTGATTTATACAAACCATCAATGTGATGATGCTACTTCCTTACATAAAACCTTTCAGTAGATCTTCCTGACTTTCAGGATATGGCCAAATTCCTTGGCGTGCTACAAAAGGCATTTTGTGTTCTGGCTGCTGCCTACCACTCATGCTGGTCTTACTCTCCTCCTGTTTGAGAGTATATAGTTCCCTAAATGCTGCCTGTTCTCACTTAAGTGGAAGTTGCTTCCACTGCCTGGAAAGTTCTTCATTTCACTCCAACACTTTTTATTCCTCCTTGCCTTTCAAATTAAGCTCATGCCTTATGTCCTCTGGGAAGCCTCCACTCTACTTCTGTAGACTCACCATCTAATTATGTGTTTGTTGCTCTCACCAGACTGTGAGTTTCCTGGGAGCAAGGGCCTTCTTATTTTTTACCCCCAGAATATTACATGAAATAAACACTTGACAAAAATTGTCAAATGAATGAATGGAGATGTTAAAGCTTGGGAGACTCAGTCCATGCAGAGACAGGTGGATCAAACCAAACTCTAAGGTTAAGGTTATCTTCATTCAGATTACTGGGGATGGTATGTGTGCTGTGTGTGCTCAAGGCTGAAGGAGGATTTTTTGAAGTAAATAGCAGAAGACATAGCCCTAGTCCTTGAAGAATTTTCAATATCATGTGCAGCAGAAAAAAATAAAATAAAATAAAACAGGGGCACCTGGGTGGCTCAGTCAGTTAAGCGTCTGCCTTTGGCTCAGGTCGTGATCCCGGGGTCCTGGGATCGAGCCCCGCCATCGGGCTCCCTGCTCAGTGGAGAGCCTGCTTCCCTCTCTCCCTCTGCCTCTCCCTCTACCCTCCTCTCTCTCTAAAATAAACAAATAAAATGTTTCAAAAATACAAATGAAAATAAAAGCTCTCTTTATGAAAGCAAACAAGTTAAGGGGTAACTCTCAGCCTATACATTCCATAGAAAGTCAAGAGAGGAGGCAGAATTTTGCAGGTACCATCAAAGGACACTCTCATCTGTATCTCAAAGGAGATTTCCAAGGGATCCTGGGCTAGAGTTGGGCCAGTCTAGCAGTGTAAAAGAGGAAGCATACTGTCCAGCACAAACTAGAAATGGGGTGAAGTGTGGGGTGCTTCCTTCCCGGGAGCTTACAGTCTTGAAGAACAGACAGATTGAGCAAGAAATAATTGGGATGAAAAGAATCTGGTAGGAAGGACTAGGACCCAGAGAGATTAATATAAACTGGGTGGATCTGGAAAGGCTTAACGAAGGTTCCCTGCCATTGTTAGAGTGGAAACAGTGTGTCTGGGGAAAATAATTCAGATATTTAGGACAGTTGATTCCAGACTAGACAAAGATATAAAGCTTAAGGCATTACATTTTCCAAATGTGGGACTCTGCCATGCTATTTTCTCTGCTCACTGGGCTGCCAGTCTTCCCAACATATAAGTCTTTTAGACCCCATCCATCACAATGACATGTCTGGTATTTTCTTTCATAGAGAGCCTGCTGGTCTGCCTGAAGAAAGCTGCTGCTGCTGCTTCTTCTTCTTCTTCTTTGTTAAGATTTTATTTATTTATTTATTTATTTGACAGAGAGAGACAAAGCAAGAGAGGAAAAACAAGAGGGGGTGGGGATGGGAGAGGAAGAAGCAGGCTTCCCGCCAAGCAGGAACCTGATGCTGGGCTCAATCCCAGGGTTCTGGGATCATGACCTGAGCTGAAGGCAGCCACTTAACACTTGAGCCCAGGTGCCCAAGGAAGCATCTTCTTATAGAGGTTAAGTCAGACCTACCTGTTTTATTTTATTTTATTTTAAGATTTTATTTATTTATTTGACAGACAGAGGTCACAAGTAGGCAGAGAGGCAGGCAGAGAGAGAGAGAGAGGAGGAAGCAGGCTCCATGCTGAGCAGAGAGCCCGATGTGGGGCTCGATCCCAGGACTCTGGGATCATGACCTGAGCTGAAGGCAGAGGCTTTAACCCACTGAGCCACCCAGGTGCCCCAGCTATCTGGTTTTAAATCACATAACCGCTCACTAGCTGCATGATTTTGGGTCATGAGTTAATGCTCTTTTTTTAAAGTTTATTTTTATTTTCTTAAGTAATCCCTTTACCCAGTGTGGGGCTCAAGTTCACAACCCCAAGGTCACGAGTGGTATGTTTTTCTGACTGAGCCAGGCAGTTGTCCCAGGATAACTCATCTTTTAAAAAAATTGTCATATTTGAAAACACATTTTGTTTTTTTATTTGTTTGTTTGTTTATTTATCTGAGAGAGAGAGAGAGTATGGGAAGAGGTCAGAGGAAGAGAGAATCTCAGACAGACTCTGTGCTGAGTGTGGAGCCCTTTGTGCGGCTTGATCTCACAACCCTGAGATCATGACTTGAGACAAAATCAAGAGTTGGATGCTTAACCCACTGAGCCACCCAGGCACTCCTAAGTTAACTCTTCTTTTATCCTCAGTTTTCTGGGTGTAAAGTGGGACTAGAAGATCATTTTCATCATTTGAACATTAAATAAGATAGCAGATGTTAATAGAGCCGTCGGATGGCAAGTGGACAATGGATGTTAATAATTATTAAGAACAAGAAGTGGGTTCAAACTGATGTCCAAATGCTCAGAAAGTCAATCTGTCATTAGAGCTGAACCCTGGTCAATCACTTTGGTACAAATAAAACATGTCTACCAGCAAAGGCAAAATTGACTCCATTTAAAAACAAAAAACAAAAAACAACTACTGAAAAAACCGTGATCTTACTATTTTCTCCTTGACCTTCCCCATGAAGGAAGTGGTGGGTAGAAGGAGAAGGTTCTTGTACAACCCTGCCAGGAAGGGAAGTGGCCCAGGAATATCAAGGCAAACCAGTGCACAGGCCACCCTGAGAGCTTCATTCTTCCCTGGGGTCACTTCCCAGAAGGACCTATGTGGGTTTGCTGGGAGGACACATCCATCCCAGCCCCCTTTGGGTCAGGTCAGGGGCTAAAGAAATGAGACTCTCCGCCTACCAACCCAATAGCTATGGACATCAGAGAGCCTGGCTTTCATTTTATTTTATTTATCTTTTTTTTTTTTTTTTTTTTTTTTTTTTTTTAAGAGAGCCTGGCTTTTAAAAAATGCAGCAGCTCTGTGTCACATAGGGTGTTAAGAAGAAATCTCATTCCCCCAAATTAAAAGTTTCTTCTGTGCAGAGAGGTTACCAGAGCCACTCAAGTCTTCCTGGGAGGTTTTTGGGGGAGTTCCCTTAAGAAATCCTGGACAGCTGCAGAGGCAGCCTTCTGAGTTGGTATGTGTGTCTATGCAGTGGGGGTGGGGAGACACCAGTTTTCCTGTTTGGACATTCTGCCTTGGCTCAAAAAAGAAAGGGACCATACTGTTGGTTCTATAGGTTCTTAGAGAGGAGATGGGCTGTTGTCAGTGTGGAGGTCCTGCAGGGGAAGGGCCAAGTTTGGGGACAACCTTAGCCTCTCTCCTCTAACTAGGGCTTCTACCTCCTCCCTCACTGATGCATTGTCTTTGGAGCTTTTGCCTTCTGTAGTTAATAATAGGGACACTGAAGGGACTCCATTTTTAGAAAGGCTCTGTCTCTGCTGTTTTTCTGCGAGGCCCCATTTATTCATGTTCTATATTTCACTTTGCATCTGAATAAACCAAAGAAACTATGTTCCCACTCCAAAGGGGGGATGCAAGAAAGTTCATCGTTTTCTGAGTTTGGTCCTCAGCCCCCAAACGCCTGATCACATCTAAAAAGTACTGGATCCCAAACGTTCCAGGACGTTAGGTTTGAACAAACCCCATCTGATGCCGGCATTGACACCTCTTACCCTCTACGAGTTATGAAATAACACATGTTGTTCACCTGAAACTTGCCTTCGATCAGACCCTACCCTGGATTCCTGAAGGAACACGTACCCTGAACCGCTTTCCAATACTACCTCCTGAACCCAAGCACCGAAGAGGCTCCCTCTCCTTTCCTGACTCAGCCAGGCACTTTATCTGTTACACTTTGTCCCTTACTCTATTCGGTAAATTCTGTTCTCCCTTCCTCCTGGCTTGTGTTTGATTTCTATCCTGCACATAGCCAGAGACCCTCTTGGCTGGTCTGGGTCCTCAGATCTGGCCTGCCTACATCAACCCAATGGTTTCAAGGACCCTTTGGGAATCTGTTGAGGCACTGAATCACCACTGGAAATGTGGTTTGTGTAAATCTGGATTGAATATAATGTTCTCTTAATGTAACCACATTCAAAAATACAATCATTAGCAATCATTTATATATGCACTCAAGTAATAAAAGAACATTTACCTAAAGGCTGCTACGGAGCCTGTCTTCAAGGTGCTGGAGCAGAAGCGCTGCATGATTTGGCCACTCCCTCCTTCATCAGTCTGATCTGACATTCGATGCTAATCCCTCCTCCTGCCATGCCGGCATCTGTAAACACTTGCAGCCCCAAGATATGGCAGAGGGGTTAATGAAGCGAGCTCTGCAGCCAGACCATTCTACCCCTTCCAAACTGTGTGATTCTAGACAAGTCACTTTATTTTTTAAAAATATTTTATTTATTTATTTGTCAGAGAGCGAGAACAAGCAGGGGGAGCAGCAGGCAGAGGGAGAAGCAGACTCCCCACTGAGCAAAGAGCACGATGCGGGGCTCCATCCCAGGACCCCGGGATCATGACCTGAGCAGAAGACCCACGCTTAACCTATGGAGCTCCCCAGGCATCCCGACAAGTCACTTTAATTTACCTCTTTGTACCTCTTTTCCTGTAAATAAGGATTGAGGGATCTAGGGGGTTTTATGGAACTAAAGTGAGCTCAGAATGTAAACCATGAGAACAGTGCCTGCCTGACACTTAATAAATAATGATCATTCTTATCATCAGAACCTCCTTCCATCTGGAGACCTGACAATCCTACTTCTTCTTCCAGACCCTGCTGAAGTGTCATCCGCCGTGGGAAGCCTCCACAGACCTCCCCTGGGCAGAGTTAACACCCGCTCATTAATCCCACTCCTGTATTTTATATGTACTTTTATATGACCTTGATTACATGGAACTTCAGTCGTGTCCAATTTTCTGAATCAAAACAAAGGCTTCAAGGCCTGAGATAATCGGAAAAGAGAATAATCACTGTAGGAGAGAATCTTGCTTCTACATAAAACACAGACCCTTCACTCCAGAGAACTAGTGGCTCCCAGAGGGGAGGTGGGTGGGGGGTTGGGAGCAATAGGGGAAGGGCTCAAGAGGGCGCTATCCTGATGAGTGCGGGTGACGTAGGGAAGTGGTGAATCACTGTACTGCACGCCTGAAACTAACATCACACTGTATGTTAACTATACTGGAATCTAAAAAAAAAAAAAAAGGAGAGTGAGAAAGAACACGAGAGCAGCTCACGAACACATCCGAGTGTGTAACTAGTGAACTTGAACCGAGCTGCCTCGGTTCAAGGAGTGTTTTCAGGGTGGAGTACTTCCTGTCTTGGGCCTGCCTATTCCCAATTTGTCAACATCCTGCCTCCCAGCTCGCACCACTCACAGGGCCGCCCAGAGAATGATGCCTGAAACTGGCATTCCCACTCCCCGCGGAGGCCCCAGTCATGGGGAACCCCATTCAGCGCCACAAAAGGCTTCTGGGCCTTCCTTACAGTGCTCCTTCTCCTTCTAGCATTTTCCAGCTCTCCCTTCTCCCTTTTGCTCAGCGGTTCTTCCTTCAATCTGCCTTCCTTCCTCTATCCCTCCAGCTGTCTCCTCTCTAATCTCATCTCCAGAGATGGATTCCACGATTCCCCCAGGTGGCCGCTCAGCAGCTCAGACTTCCCTTTCCTAACACTGACTACATTTTATGGTGACTATTTCTCTGACTTTTCTGCCAAATCGTAGGTTTCACAAGCCAGGGACTATGCCTGGAAGACTAACCTCAGACTCTGTCCCCACAGGTAGGTGAAGAGCAGTAATTGCTGTTACGAGCAAACATGAATGAATGAATGAATGAATGAGGAATTAATGCTCGGTAGTGGGCACCCACCTGTGTCACATTATCTTCCCAGGGATTTCTGTGCATCGTGGGGCTTAAAAAAGAGGAGCAGAAGAAGAGGGAAAAAAGCAGCAGCAGCAGCAGCATCTCTCAAGGAAAGGAAAGAAACCGACGAGGAGAGCAATACTTGAATCGTTTAAAATTTCACACTAGATGGACGCCTGGGTGGCTCAGTCAGTTAAGCACAGCCTTTGGCTCAGGTCATGATTCCAGGGTCCTGGGATTGAGGCCCTCATTGGGCTCCCTGCTCAGTGGGAAGCCTGCTTCTCCCTCTGCCTGCCTTTCTCTCTTTGTGCCAAATAAATAAATAAAATCTTTAAAAAAATAATCAATAAAATTTCACATTAGAGATTCTCAGCATCTGAGAGTTTTCTCCCACTCCCCTCAAAATCCAGCCCTTCCCACCTGAACATGTTTTAAAAGGAAGAAAGAGAGAAGGAAAAATAGAGAAAATACTTTAATGTTAGAATGTTAAGTATGGTTTTCTCTAAACCTGTGTTGACTGACACAAAGACCACTAGCCCCAGAGGACACCGACAATTAGGAAGGAGGCTAGTTCAGACTGAGATGTACTGCAAGTACAAGACATGTTGCAGGGGCCCCTGGGTGGCTCAGATCTCATGATCTCAAGGTCCTGGGATCAAGTCCCACATCAGACTCCCAACTCAGTGGGGAGTCTGCTTCTTCTTCTCCCTCTGCCCCTTCCCCTGCTTGTGCTCTCTCTGTCTCTCTCTCAAATGAATAAATAAAATCTTTAAAAAAAAAAAAAGTCATATTCTAGATCTTGAAGACTTAGCATGAAAAAGGAATTTAAACTATTGGCTGTTTGATTACAATGTGAAATGATAATTCTTCTTCTTCTTCTAATGAAGTAGGTTCCATATTCACATGGGGCTTGAACTCAGGACCCTGAGATCAAGAGTCACGTGCTCCACTGACTGAGCCAGCTGGGCGCTAGTAATTCTGATATATTCTGATATATTCAGATATATTCTGATATATTCAGTTAAGTGAAGTTTGATTTCACTTGTTGCTTTTCACTTGTTTTTAATAGGCCACTAGGTGACTTAAAATGGCCTTCATGGGTATGTAGAGGTTAGTTTTCAAGTGAGGTCAGGTGACTACCTCCTTTCTGCTCAGAGCTGCTTTTTCTGTCCTTTCCTGGTCTGCTACATGCCCTTGAACCCTGGCATTTTCTCCACTGCTTTTGGTGTGACCTCTGGAGCTGGGACATTGGTGTGGCAATAGGGTCTGCTGCCTGCGTCCTGACCTTGGGTCCTGTTTGCCTAGTTACCACAGCTCTCAGTTTCTGTCTCAGGCCCTGGCCTGTGACCTGACCATAACACTACACAGTTCCCTTTGGGCTATGGTTTGGTTTTGGTTTTCTCTGTGTTCCCTGCACATGGGATTTGGCAAAAAGAAATGAGATCTGTTCTTTAGGCAGTTATTTTTGAAATCACCTACCAGAAAATATTGATGGGCAGCTGGGTGGCTCAGTTGGTTAAAGGTCTGTCTTCATTTAGCTGAGGTCATGATCCCCGGGTACCTGGGATCGAGCCCCACATCGTTGTCATAGGCCTCGTCTGCCTTTCCCTCTCCCTCTGTCAGTCCCCCTTCATATGCTCTCTCTCTCTCACTCTCTGACAAATAAATGAGTAAAATCTTAAAAAAAGAGAAAATATTGATAGATGAAGAATACATCATAAAATGCCTCAAGTCCATCGCTGCAGAAAACAACTTGCGAACCTATGCAGATTTCCCTCCTCTTCTCTTGAATTAAGGGAAGATTGATCCTCCCAAAAAGCAACCATTTGGGTAGAGGGTTGGGTGAATCAGGTAGCCACACACCTGCCCTGGGTCTTCAGCTTTAACTCTCTTGGCCATGTCCAATCAGTTCTCTTGCTGCAGAAAGGTTAACTCAGTCCTCTGGCTCAATCTTTTTCTATGTCAAGTTAGGCTTCCTCAGCGATGCCAACTTTAAAAGTCCATATGCTTATTCATGTGAGTGGGAAGGAGAATAACTCTAAATAAACACAAGATCTTCAGCACACACATGTCTTCCAAGTCTTTCTTCCTTTCCTGGGTGCCAAGAGAAGTACCCCTCCTCCCTTTCAGTAGTGTCAACATTTCCGCCTGTCTGTGGGATAGGGCTTGGAAGTACTGGGGCTTTGGAGTGATGTGACCTGGTTTTAAATCCTGGCTCCATCACATAATAGCAGTGTGATTTGGGGCAAGTAACTTTTCTGAGCCTCAGTTTTCTCCTCTGCATATTGGGGACGACAGAGTCTTCTGGAAAACACCTGGCCCAGAGCAGCTGTTTATTACCATATGCTTGCATCATACCCCACTGAACTGGGGCTTCACTCCTCCCTTTCCTGCCAGTATCTACAACCGTTGGCTTTGCCTTAAAAAATACTGCATATACATCTGTGTACACATAGGTACCTCTCCTGACTTTTAGAAAGAAAAATAAGCCCCACTTGACTCTTTGGTTAATGTCTGACTTTCCCCTTCATTGCATAGTCAGATCTCAGATTACGGGTAGTTTACTGCTGACCCGCTCTTTCCTTCCTTTCTTCCCAGCCATGTGTCTGTCATCCGCTCTGACACTCACTAGAGTGATTCTCAAGGTACCGTTTCAGCAGTGACCAGTGGGTTGGCCAATCCAGCGGTTTCCTGCAGTTCCCATTCCTTCTGACTTCACTCAGCGCTCACCGCTCATTCTTTGGATGCTCTTCTCCTCCTGCGATGACCACCAGAAGTTCCCCAGCCAGGCGGAGGATCCGTGACCTTATAAACTCATCCTGAGTGATCCCTGGGCATTTCCTCCCTTCCTCTACTCTCTGGCCAGCCCCCCTTTAAAATGCTCAGCCAGCTGGCCACTTGTTCCCTCTCCTCAGACCTCCCACCAGCCCCTGCTCGCCGCCCCTCCCCCATGGGTGGCATTCCTTCTCGGTGGCCTGTGGTTACTTCGGAGCCCAGAGCCTGCACCTGCAGCCACACCACAGTCGACTCCTCCCCTCCAGCTCACAAGCGGAAGTGGCTTCCCAGCTAAAGCCGGACCCTCCACCTCTGCCCTAGAGCCCTCCCGTCTGCCTTCTGGGCTGCTTTAGGGGAAAAAAACAGATCATCAGCGATTTGCCTTCAGCTTCTCCCACTCCGCGGCGTCCTCCCCATAGCATAGCATTTAGGATCTCACCCATCTTTAAAAAAAATTTTTTTTCCCCTCGCCCTCACTTCCCCCTCTAGTTACTGCCTATCTCCCCTCCTCCATTTTAGCCCAAGCTCTTGAAATCAAGCCTGCGCTCTCTGCTTCCTCCTTTTGCTCTTCATTCTGGTTTCTGCCTTAAGGCTATGCCAAGGGCTCCCTCCATGCCTTGAATTCTAAGTGTTTTATTGGGATGTGGATTCCCTTAACAATGAGGGTGATGATAGAATGGTCTCTGTGAGACACCTGCAGAGGGCCTATGGCTTCTGCAAATTAGCCAAGGTCACCTGGCAGCAGTTTTGGAAGCAGGCAGTTCGGCTCAGAGTCTGAGCTCTTGCCACACTGTACTCTACTCCATGCTTGAAATCGGACGGCCTGTGTGCCTAGCAGTCAACACGGTGCCTTGCGCCCAGTTGGAGACAGATCAGCATGTCTGAGTGAATAAACACATTCTACCATCACGGCTCAGAGTCTTTGTCTCTTGTTCTTAGAACAGCCCACTGATCACAGGTTCTTAAAAAGTGCAGGGGCTGGGACGCCTAGCTGACTTGCCTAGCATGGGACTCCTGATCTCAGGATTGCGAGTTAGAGCCCCACATTGGGTGTTGAGATGACTTAAATAAAACAAAACAGGGGCTCCTGGGTGGCTCAGTGGGTTAAAGCATCTGCCTTCGGCTCAGGTCATGATTCCAAGGTCCTGGGATCAAGCCCTGCAGCAGGCTCTCTGCTCAGCAGGGAGCCTGCTTCCCTCTCTCTCTCTCTCTCTCTCTCTGCCTGCCTCTCTGCCTACTTGTGTCTACTACTACTGTCTGTCCAATGGATAAATAAAAAATCTTAAAAAATAAAATAAAATAAGATAAAACAAAACAAAAAAAAGCCTTAAAAAAAAGGTGCAGAGGCTGATGTTTACGTCTATTTTTCTGAAAAAAGACCCAGTTCTCATGACTTTTTCAAAGAAGTCTGACTCCCCACCCCCAAAGTTGATAACTTCTGGATTCATTCATTCCTCTGTCTTCTCTCTTATTTTCCCCAACCCCCCCTTACATCCCGTACTCTGATGTTAGATGGCTAGATTGTCGATGTTTTATTTTAATTCTGTCGCTGATAAAAAAAAAAAACTTCCCTGCACTCAAAGTGGCCTTGAGTGCCTCCTCAGCTGGCTGCCTCCAAGATATAAACCAGATACTTCAGCCCAATGGCTAAGTCTTTAAGTAATCAAGCCCCAGAGCATGTTACAAGTATGAGCCTCCGTTTTTCTCCGACCTGAGTCTTCTAGTCTTCTGTTCTGGTCAAACTGAAGTGTTGTACCTTAAAAACTTATTCTGACCCACGTTTCAGGAGTGAGTTCAACAGTGATGTGCTACATTCCTGATCTAAGCCAGGACTTTGCCTGGGGCTAAGAGTGTGAGGGTGACTACCACACACAGTCCTTTCTTTTGAGAACCTATCCGGTTTGGGAGACATACGTGAAAACAAAATCCCCAAAGTATGGGGCAACAAACTTGTGGGAGTTCTTCCTGCTCAGAGGTGGGGTGGAGCTGACCTAAATTTAGGAGACTTTCTCTAAGCTAGACATGTTTGTATTCTTCACGTGTTTCTTTTATGACAAGCATGCCTTAGTTTTGTAACCAGAAAAAAGGTCTTATTGGGTAAAGACTGTGATTAATTCAATTCTGAGCACCTGATTGCCAAGGGGGGAAAACCCATAACTGTCCCAGAATTAGTAAAATTAGGGGCGTCTGGCTGGTTGGGTTGGTGAAGCATGTGACTCTTGATCTTGGATTGTGAGTTCGAGTCCTGTGATGGAGGTAGAGATGACTTAAATACATTAATAAAAATTAAAAAAAAAAAAGGATTAGTGAAATTAATGAGGAAAGGACAATCAATCAATGCAAAAATGGGCAAAAGCTAAGAATTTCCCAGATGAAACATTTATGGTCAATAAGTATAGGAGGACCTGTTCAATCTCATGAATCATCAGGAAATACAAATTGAGACCACAATGAGATTTCATTTGATACCCATGTTAAAAGTGGTGAAAATTAAGAAATCTGACAATCCCAAGTGCAGGAGAGGATGTGGAGCAGTAGGGCCCCATATACAATGTTGCTGAAACTGTGAATTGGTAAAAAGCACTTTGGTAAACAGTCTGGAATTATCTCGTAGAGCTGAAAGTCGGCGTAGCCTTTGACCCAGCATCTCTGCTCCTGTATTAATACACGGGAGAAATTCTTACACTTGTGCACCAGTGGGCTTTACACGAATTTTCTTAGCAGCACTTTTGCAACAGCAAAAACCTGCAACAGCCCAAACGCTCATTATCAGCACATTGGCTGTATTAGTTTGAGCTCCTCAAAAGCAGAGACTGGGTCAAGGACTTGGGTGCAGGCTGTTTATTCGGGAAGTGATCTCAGGCAGCGGGAGTGAAGGACAGGAGGATGAGGCAGAGGAGGAAGAAGAGCTGACTCAGAGCATGTGGTTCCACAGACGCCTCTAGGAAGCATACAAAGTGCCTTCCAGAACTGCC